>NC_083599.1:50067214-50692214 GCF_020882245.1 Rhopalosiphum padi
AATTGGAGTAACGTTTTCATACAAAAATGAACGTTTCTCGTTTTTCACAAAGTGTGAAAAGCCGCGCGTTCGCACCCAGAGTGCCGGTTAATTTATTAATTATAACTAATGCGCCGAAGTGGGACGCATATT
This sequence comes from Rhopalosiphum padi, assembly GCF_020882245.1. Lineage (NCBI taxonomy): Eukaryota > Metazoa > Arthropoda > Insecta > Hemiptera > Aphididae > Rhopalosiphum > Rhopalosiphum padi. Next base: position 50,067,347 of record NC_083599.1, read on the forward strand.
AAGTTCAAATATATAAACATACTGATTTTGCATTAACGATTAATTTACACGACGAGAGCATAAAATGATAACGATATAGCAGTGCGGTATATTCTCCTCGAAGAGTAAAAAACAAAAATCGCGAGTCCCGGAAAGGGACGGAAATCGAAAGACTTCAGAAAAACGGTCACAGGTCATATGACGATACACGTTACTAATATATATATATTGTACGAGGTGAAATGCGCTTTTCGGCCGCGGTGCAGTGGCCGCTGCACGTAAGTCCGCGTGTACGCATCGACATACGGAAGTGCACGCACACACACACACCACTACGCACGCTGCAAACAGATCGCATTCGCACACGTAATAAATGCCGGATAACACGTGCACGTTATATTATTGTTGTACACGCACACATCGGACGATCCCGACCGTCCGTACATAATATATTATATTATAATTATCATATAATATCTACATATATATACATGTGTGTGCTTGCGTGCGTATGTATGTGTGTGTGTACGTTGTAATGGCGTGCACAACGCGCATTTTCATCATCCCCGAGCACGCGGTTATAGTACAGTAACCGGGACATATCACGCACCCTTTCACCCGGCGGCAGCGTCGTCGTCGTCGAGCTCGGGGATCGGACGCGGGCGAACCCGCGACCGCGTGTATAATACGCGCGCGCATCAATTAGCAATTAATTAAATTACAGTTTTATAACATAAATCAATTTCTTCACGTATCATTAATAATCTGTTGTGCTGCTGACCCCTCGGGCGGCGGCGGCGGTCCTCATCCCTTCCATGCGCCACCCTTAGCGCGCGCCGACCACCAGCCCCCTCTCCGCGCCACCATCCGCCACGGTGATCCGGATATAAAGCTCGAGCTCTCCCCCACTCCTCTCGCCCATCGACACATCCGCATCCGTACATATCCGTGCACGGCCTGTCGTGCGTATATATGTATATATATATAACATTACAGCGGTCGACGGACAGACGCTGCAGCCACGAAGGCCGCAGCATCATCATCGCCGCCCGCGCGTGTGAATCCGAACACTTGCTCATCGTTTCTTCTTTACACATTCGCGCCGCCAGACCAGTGGATATAACAATATATATATATATGCGCGTGTTTATTTGATTCGCTCTTCTTCCCTTTCGATTATTTCATTTCGTTGTTATTATTATCATTTTTTTTTTCACTTTATTATTTATGTGCCTACACGACCGCACACAGGCACTCCGTGTATACGCGAAGCACGCACGCCGCTTAGGAAGCGCATCTGTCGTATCCACTGCCACTTATATACCTACCCGACAGACATTATATTATATACGTTGGACATGCACGTGCGGTCTCGGAGATTCCGCGCAACACCACGCGTGTTAGTGTACGGTATATAGTCGCCGGTCGTACTGCAGTCGTAGGAACAGCGAGTGTTTGAAAACGCTTTGACGACGTGCGCACCTACGTTATACACTACGTATTCGGACGACACACTTCAGACAAATCGTTCAACTCCGCGACATCACCGAACTGCATCATAATTGCAGTGGTCTGAGAGTCATCGTGACCGGGTATTGGGAACTTCTAAGCTATTTAGTTTCCGAGGAAAATGTTCATGTTTAATTTTCTAGAGTCAGATATTTACTAAAGACCTGGTTAATTGGTTTATTAGTTTACAGTTTATTATGTCAGAGCAGCCCTAGGTAGAACCTTTCGTGTCTTAGTGAAGTATCACTAAACATATTCACGTGTCTCTTTTCGCGCAAAATTATTATTTTTTTCTGAGCAGTACACATATTCATACACACAGACACACAAACCGGGTAATCCGTTTAACGAGAAACACTCATTATTTCAAAAATTGGTTTTAAAAGTTTTTCTGTTTTTCTTTTAAAACATATTGTAAGTGCATAACTTCATGTATGAAGATTTTAAGTAATAGAAGTCCCGAGTCCTTGTTATTAAAATTCTAATTGTCGTCGGTCCTCTTTCGAAAACTGATTGCAACAGCCGTCGACGACGAGACCGCAAGTCGGCACGTGCGGCTCACTTGTACACCGACCGATAACGGTTTTGCTCGCGCACTCGATACAATATGCACACTGGACGTCGTACAGACGAATAGTAAACCTCACGTGTGACACGCATGCATGAGATATCACGAGTATTCTGTTAAAAGGCACGGGGCACGGAGTGAAGTTTTGTTTTCAAAATGCAGTCTGTAGTGCGCGCAATACGTTAGCGAAAATGTTGTTTCGGTGTTCTGTAATGGTATAATACATATTATTTTCTACGTGACCTTACGCCAACTCCGCAAATGTTTAAATTCAAAAAACAAATAACCGATATAATCAATGTACCATTGTTGATAACTACGTACATCGTGGCAGATATCAAATCAACGGTAATACGTCCCACAGATTATCTACTACGGTGTCTGTAATGTACCTAGTATATAGTTATAGATTTATATTTATTCATCGATTTTTATAGCGAAACTTGTAAAAAGTTAATATATAGCAGTTATAATGGCATATTTGTATAATATTGTATTAACCACTATGTATGAGACCCGCGTAAATATACTATGTATTACCTTAATAATAGCCATCGAAAATCTATGCAATCGTATAAAGTTGTCAGGCATGGGTATATTTACATTAAATTCGATACAAATGTGAGTTTAAAAATAAATTTAATTTAATTTATTTTATTTTATTTTATTTTTTATTTCATTGAATAATGCAGGACATAAACGAGTTAATTAGTTTTTTTTAATTAGGTTTAATTTGTTTTATACAATTAAACATAATTGAATTTTATGGATGTTAAATTCATAAATATATTGATGAGATGTTTTAGAATTAAATTTATTATAATTTACATTTATTTATAAATAATTAAATAATAAATATAATACAATGATTATCGATGATACAATTATTTTAATGGTCGATTAAAAATGTAGTTCTCAGATTTACTGCTCGTTATTTCCATTATCCATTAATTTTCAATGAAAATTTTTTAATTTTAATAGCGTATCGTATTTGGGAATTTATGAATAATACCACAATTAATAACGCATGTTAATAAAAATAAAAACTAATAGCAAAACGATATTCTTAAAACAAAAAAAAATAATAATATATTTTAGTCTAAATTATGATATAAAAATACATTAAGTCGTTACTTAATAGGTATTACTGTAATAATAAATGCATTGCCTGCGCCCAACGATATGTATTGTTTTTGTGATCATAAGCTATAATATATTGGCAATTTATACAATTTAAAAAAACTTAACATATGTTAATTATAGTTAAATTGTATTGTTTCTATTTATCTATTATCTTGACTCAGTTAACAAAATCAATATATATATATATAGTTATATAAACTTCAAACTTTTTTTAAAACATTTTTTATTAGCTTCCGAGTTAGAATAGCATGTACGTATAGGAAACTGGTAGAACACTACGTAATATTTTGTTGTATATTTTTCTTTCATAGAGTTGTTTCCCTCGAGATCTCCTGCAGAGTCCAGACCGGCGTGTTGAGGTCACGTCGTTGACAGCTAAGATCGAATAAAATTATTATATTTAATATAATATTTATTATTATATAGACGTCATAAAAATATAAAATATTCTACGCCTCGGTGACTGATTGATTAACTCCGATAAAACCAAAGTTTGGAACTTGAAACTTTTCAAAAGCACCATCAGCCGATTTCCTTGAAACTTTCTGTTTTATTTCTCTAGGGTGTTGGACCCAATAGATTAAAAAAAAAAAACTTATCACGTGACAAGATTTGTTCAGCTGTGTGATGGAAAGGGCGGGGCGTGGTATAGTGTACGGTTCGAAATTGAAAGAGCTTCATGCATCCCGTACAATACATTATATTTATTTATTTTATAAATATAAATATTTATAAACGACTAAACCACTTGTATACAAACAGCTTTTTTAAAAAAAAAATAATTATTTTATTTTTTCACTGTTTCCACTTTGTTTGCTGGTTACACGCGAATTATTTTTTCGCTTTGCAAATATTACAGTTACATTTAATAATATTTTGAATTGTGATAGCGTTGAATTTTTAACGATATGATTAATAGATATAAATTGCACGAAGACAAAAAAAAATTATTAAAATTTAATAGTTATAAAACGAGTGTAACGCATATGTAACGACAAATATAAGATCTCTGGAACAAACACACAATTTGATTTTAAATCACGAAATGTCTCTAAATATTTTTTATATGAAATTCAAGTAGTATTAATAAGTATAATAAGTCATCTTTATTGTACGTGCTGAGTTTGGTGATCCGATGGTAAAATCAATTATTATTTTATATTTGTGAAAATAATAAAATTTATCGCTTGTGATGCTAATATAATCATGTCAAAACCCCGTCCATTTAGAACTCGTTTAATGTATATGCGAAAATAGGGTTGTATACTATATATATATGTATACATTACGAAACACGGTATAGCTATTTGCATGGTGTAATCGCTATTATTTTCCATTAGTCTATCATCAGTTTGAATACATTAAAAACAGAAACGAACACGTAAAAATAAAAACCGTGTTTAATAATTTATAAAAAAAATATTAGTGGCCGACGTGCTGTTAATCACGAATTTCATTGGGAGTCCATCTGTATAAGGTAAATATAAAATAATATATCGGAATAAATACATCTAATAAAGTGTAACTATTATAGACGTTATAATAATGCATAACAATATTATGATTTATTTGACCGATTTTACGTAATAATATAATGAATAATATATATATACTCGAATTATTACTCTCGTCGTATACGTACAGTGTGTACCTACACGGTACTTATCAAATAGGTACTTCACCAGAATCGCTATCAATTTCACGGCTATAAAAACCAAAAAGCTTGCAGATTGTCTTCGTCGCGAATAAAGTATCCCTGCAGCTAGACGACCACGATAACGGGCATGGGAAATATAGGATGTACTTCCGGCATCGTAATATATCTAAATATTATTTACCAATACCTTTATCTAAAAGACCGCGATAACAAACACGGAGGCAGAATAGACGCCTGTGGCATGAGATATACAAGAACAATATCTAGTAGTAGGAGGAGTAGAGTAGGACAATCAATTCACTCCGAGTTTAAGGAGTTTACAAGAAACACGAATTAACGTTGACTCTCGCGTCAATGCACGTCGTGTAAAATTAACTCACCGGTTGATCGACACACGCGTACTGCGTAACCTGCACTTGCGATTTATCGTAGTCATCGGAGGTCAGGGCGAAATAAATTTAAAAGCATAAAATCTAATTGGCAAAAAAAAAAAAGAGAAAAAAAATGGGGAAATAACGCACAGCTAATACTATATTTTGTGAATAGAAATCTGGAGAACTCAATGATGTGGAGATGATTCTTTTGGACTTGTATCGATCTAAATCGGTTGAAATATTACATATTATTATGTGCATCGCGGTATACCATTACACGTAACTTTGATCCCAGTGTTACGCTGTTGCGCGATTGCTTCTGAGGAAACCCCGTATCGTCCACTGCGTACACACAGATCAATAAATACCTTTCATAAACACTCATCCCGTATAATACACGTAATGTGTATTTTTTATGTTATACATCATAATACATCTATATAGAACTGCGCGAATGGCAGACAGACGTCTGCTGTAACGTCGTTATAATAACACGTAATACGTGCAAGTGTGTAGCGTGTACATATATAATATATTATTATATATAGAGCCTAACCCGTCGGACTCTTGAGCTTTCGTATAAACATATGTTGGCGAGCGAGCGAAACCGAGACGGAGAGGAATGAAGAGTTGAGGTATACCGTTAACGTTACGCGTGTGTAATACGTATATTATATATCAATATACTATAGGTAGATCGTTATTATAATATTATATAGTCGCTATACTATTTCCATCTCTAGGGAATTCGGATACGAGTGGTCCATCTGCACTGCCCGGTCATTTTCGCGGAACACGGCCTATATAATATAATATCGATTTGTATCACGGCTTTATGCACCGCGAGTATTAACATTTATAATAAAATATTATTTTATAATATACATAATATAGCAGCTCGCACTAAAGCTTTGTTCCACAAGTTGTACAGCTTGTATACGCATATGTATGAAACGAATGTGCAGCCAACACGCGAGTATCACTTTTCCCGAGTATTTTTTTTTTTAAATATTTAAAACATTATGCACTTGAAAAGTGTTTAAAATCTGTTACTCGAGTACCATGTACAAGACCGATTAAAAGATATGAATTTTTACAGAAAATTACAGACAATATTCCGAACAAAAAAACTATTTAACTCGTACACGATTAATTGTATAGTATGATAACAGTATAGATACTCATAGCATTACTTGTGTATGCCTTACCTTCAATATACTTAATATTATGATATCAGTTTATTATACATTATTATAACTCGTATTGATGCATGGTGACGACATGTCCCTTGTAATTATTCTGATCAATGTAACCAAGTACCTAAAACAACCATTACCTATATCGAACAACAAAACTATGATAATTATTATTATAGTTAGGTACCATACTACCACGAGGGTTTTATTTTCTTTTGTGAGAACTTTATTAGTAAAAATTCTTGGAATAAAAATAATTAAAGGAAAAAAACCATCTTGTGTGTGGCGATGAATATTTAAAAATTCAAGCAACTAAATTTGATAGAAGTGCAGAATTCTTAGCGTGTAAAATAATTAAAAAAAATTTTTTTTTATATGCAGTCAATTTCAGGAGAGCAAAGATTGTTGTTTGCTCAAATAAGGCAAAAACGTCACGACAATCAACTAGCCTGCAATAGGTAGCAGTATATATGTTTAAAAAAAAAAAACCATGCGATGTAATATATTCAATATTCAGTGTCATAAACAATCTTCATGCAAAAATAAATAAAAACTGCTGATGGGTAAGATAAAAAAAAAAAGAAGATATATACCTGTATAAATAAACACGTCGACATTATACAATTTCTTATAACCTCAAAACGAATTCATAATTTATTTCTAATTAATTATCTCGTTTAAAAACGATACGTTTATCAAATATATAATATGACAATATAGTATATCGTCGTTATATGCTTTTGTTCGTGAAACAATACGAAAAAGTATAGTCGAAATAACTTACAATGGATATATAAATATAGTGGCCAACGTCTGGACATCGAATTCGCGAAAAGATCGATTTCACTGTAATAAGTGAGTGCGACGTATAATATAATGTGTAATGCGTATTTACGTACACTGTCCATATCGTTTGTATCGGTTACACGATATTGTATTATCGTACGGACGCGCGTGTGCGGCGAAAAGGGACGCGGTTTTCGGAGTCGTGTAAAATAAAATATATATAAACATGAGGCGTCGACCGCGGTCTGTCTGGCCGGTAAGGGTTTTCGGTGCGGAAAAAAATTATCACGACAACAAAATATTCATCATCCGCGATTCACAAGTGTACCCGGTTAACATGAACCCTGTAAAGTTTTTTTTATATTTTTTTTTTTATGGTTAATAACTCGCAGCAGATATGAAAACAACGGTCTCCGCGTGTTGATATAGGAACAGGGGAAAAATTAAAAAAAAAAAAAAAAGTTTCGTGTCAATTAATTATATTACGTCCGCCGCCCCCGTCAGCGGTCGGTCCGCACCGCCTCCGCGGCGTACATATTATTATAATATAGCGCGTAGTATTATTGTGGAAAATAAAAATAATAATTCCACATAAGCACTATATTGCTGTTGAAAAAAAATAATAAAAATACACGACGCGAACAGACGTCGTTGCCGCCGCCGTCGCAGCTACGCAACATTACGCCGCTGTCGTTCACGTTTCCTCGACGGCATTCGGTATGCGATCCGTTTGCTCCCGTCGCACACTATATACGTATACGTTAGTGATGGGTCGAACTGTTCGAATCTCGAACCGAACCGAACCTAACCCTTGATGTTCGGTTCGATTCGAAATTTGAACTCGGCACGAAAAAAATTCGAACCGAACTATCAAACATCTTTTACTGTTCAAAAATCGAACTTGAAAATATTTGTCGAACCTGACTTACTGACCACGATAGTTCAGAGACCAAATATTTGTACAATTCTTCAAAATTTATTTAAAAAAAATAAAAATTGATAATCATTTTTTAGAAATAATTAGACTATTGGCGATAGAAAGTTATAAACTGTAACAGGCACCTTATGTGTCATTTATAATAAAAATGATAAAAAATATTGAGATCGAGTTCGAGTTCGACTTAAAATGATTCTAGGTTCGTTTCGGTTCGGTTCGGTAGAAAATATGAAGGTTCGGTTCGGTTCGAGTTCGAAAAAATAATTTAAAGTTCGATTCAAGTTCGGTTCGATTTAAAAAATCAGAGTTCGACCCATCACTAGTATACGTATGATGTATATACAGGGTGGGGCAGTGGGTTCTGATGATTTATTAAGTACTGCGGTTAGGTACCAAAGTAGATAAGATAAACTAATTTGTCGCCAGATTAAAGTTAACGATGTTTAGTTTTACTTAGCCGTACAGCGCGTATTTCATTGGCTGTTCTTAGACAAATGTTTCCGAATCGTGTGATTTCGCGGAATGGTGATATTGCCTGGCCACCACGTTCTCCAGATTTGACTCCACCTGATTTCTTTTTGTGGGGTTGTTTGAAATCTAAAGTATTCACTAATAAGCCACATACACTACTAGAGTTAAAAGAAAACATTAGACGGGAAATTACAGCCACCGATGTGCATATCCTACAGAGAGTTATGGACAGTATGAAAAAACGGATAACCGACTGTATACAAAATGGAGGCGGCCACTTAAGTAATGTAATTTTTAAAAATTAAGATTTTTGTGTATAACAATTAAAAATAATCTTTATTTTGAATAAAATACAATTTGTTTCATTAATTTGTTTTTAATACTTTACCAATAAACTACAATTAAAATTCGTCAGAACCCACTGCCCCACCCTGTACATATTATAATAAATCGCGTGTAATTATTACGCGGACTCGCTCGGTACCGTTTTTCATTCGAATTCAAAGCACTGCTGCTAAGTGTGTGTGTGTGTGTGTGTGTGTGTGCGTCCGCGTGCGTGAGTGCTTCATTTTCATTAGACCTAAAACAAGTGTTGCGTATCGAAATTTAAACTGCATGGCCGGACATTGTTTGTACGTCCCATACTCGTGTGTATGTAGTGCGTGTACTATATAATAATAATACGCGTATATGATATCATCGTCGTGATAACGTATAGCAGTTCTGTGCGTCGTAATATATTTATAACGCGCGATGTGTACGAATGAAAAACCCGTACGCGTTGAAATTGTCGTTAATTTATTACACGCGTGTTACACGTATATGCCGTATAACATTGTTTTTGTTGTTGTTATTATTATTGTTATAAACGCGTACCTACGTAACAGCTACACCGCGGCAGCTGTCATCTACTGTGTTATAGGTATACACCGTTGTAGTGCGACTATGCGCGCGCTGAACATATGGCGCGGATTTCATAACAGCGGACGCCTATAACATAATAATATTATAGTCGTGTAACAGGTACAATACTTTTCGACGACTTCGACAGCAGCTTTGATGGCCCTCGATCGCGGCACATTTTCGTGCGATTTTAACACTAGGTCGGGATGATAGTGTTACAACCGCGGTACTCGAATAGTTTAAAAAATATAGTGTGAGCAAAATACATTTGGTTTGAACGGTCACATTTTTCTATTTTTTTTTATATAAAACTTTTTGATTTCAAAATAATATTGATCTTTCGATTTATACCAAGGAGCAGTTGGGTTCCAGTCGCGGTCTTTACGATATCGTTGATATTCAGTTAGATAATGCGTTCTGTTGTTTGCCTGATGACATCACACTACAGGCTTAACAATTTAGCCAAAAATGTATCCCATAAGGTATTAAAAATTAAGTTTGATTTTTGTTTAAGATACCAATTTATGATATTTTATAGGTACTATAAAAAAATTGAAAACGGTGTGCGTTGTTCGGTATGGTAATACTTTATTAAGAAGTATAAATTGTAAAAAAACTTAAAGTAAAATACAGATAATGAATTATTGCGGTTATCCGCTAGTCACCAGTAGTGGACAGCTTGGATACAAGTATATAGGAACAGTTCCGCTAAAAACGAAATTATACTTATTACTGTAAAAGAGAAATTATATTTAAAGCTACCTCCTTAGGTAAGCATACCGAATGGTCGACAATACTTTAAAATGAATCTCGTTAGCCAAACGGCCATTAAAAAAGTTCGTTCAGGAGACATTTACTCAATCATGTCCCTGAATAACTATAGGGCTTTCTCAATTATTCAACCACAGAACATGAATCCAACCTGATAGTTTACTTTCTCACAGAAGAATAAAATAATGAAGAAAACAATCAAATATTTAACTTTTCGACAGTCTTTTTTTAAAAACAAATAGCTGGACTGTCAAAGTTCAGAAGTTATAGTTTATTATAAATATTCAATTTTATTATATTTTGTTGTTAGCTATATATGCAATTATTAGGAAAAAAACTCAATGGATATCAAAATTATAACTTATTTTTTTAAATTATTTATTAAATTTTATAAGTGAAAATAATATTTTTTTTTTTTCATTACATAAGTATTGTTTAATAATATATAAATTTTTATGTAATTAAATTAGTACAGCGATAACACTTCGATGTCTGCAGGATAACCGTATCGTAGAAAACCTATAAACATACAAACACATCATAAATATGCACATCTGATATCTCATTTTAAAGCTAACGAAGCTAAGCGTGAACAACTGAATGTATACATTTGCTATACTGCCCATTTATATGGCGGAGGCAACCCATCATGAATGATTTATATAGGGTACTATTTTATCGAATTAAATATTCTCTAGTGATATTATTAATGTGCGCATAGTATAGGATGACTTACCATAATTGAATATACAATAAATATTATTATCTGCAGTATATTATTATCTATTGGTAGTCATTTTATACGTGCAGTAGTCATACATCCCAAAGGAGTCCGCAAGAACAAAAATATGTACCTACGTCCTACACATTACCGCGCGTATTATATTAAATTATGTGAACTTAGATTATGAATTATATACGAAAGTAAAGAATGCTAAGTTAATTTTAGCGGCAGTACTATTATATAGTTACCTATATACTGTAAGTAATTGATACATAATATGGACCTTCTGTACTTGATGATTTTAAAATAAAATAAAATATTTAAAATAGTTTATCTGCTGTACACACTGTTTTTTGTGAAAAGATTTTGTAAGTGTTTCACGAGTGAGTCGTATATTATTATGATTGTTTGAAACGAGCAACTTGTGCGGTGGACGGTGGTTAGAACGCGGTGGGACTGTCTGTATAGACGTTGCATTCGTCTAATGGTGTAGGTACAATAGGTACATATTATATGAAATTAATACAGAAAATACAATTATGAGAAAAAAAATTTTCTTCTCGGGAACGCGGGACATGTGTTTGTCGGAGCGTTATGCAAATATATCACCATTCGAAGACGAATGACGTTTCACGTTTAATAAACCGTCGGTACCGCAAATTTTTCAGGTTAATATACGTATATTATTATTATGCGAAAACGTCGACGAGATCGGAGAGAACTCTAAATTAATATCATCATATTTGGATAATTTTTTTTTTTCGGCCGGTTTGGGAGCAACGGAAAAAAAGGTGTATTAAACAGGACGTACCTACTACCTACCCACCCACACACACACACACACACACACATATTATTATTCTTGTACGGTACGCAGTAGTATAGTTCAGCGATCCCGTGTAATAGCTCCGGATACGATGTGAAAACAACACCGTTTGCTCGCTGGCGAATAAAAATATGAGGTAATAATATATATATATATATATATGTATAAAAAGGGAAAGAAGAAAAAAACAAACACGGCCGCCTTTCAGCCTTTGTTAACAAATAATATTATTGGGGACCGAGAAAAAAAGGTATAATATTCCGGTAAATAAATTATCACCGAACCCAAATATTATATTATCCGTGTATACACAAAATAATATGCGCGAAACACGGTCACCGTCGTCGTCGTCGTACTGGAAAACTCAGTTACCCCCAAAATCATTACGTGTCGTACAATAATATTATTATATTGTAAATTCGTAATTATCGTATTATAATGAGCACCCCCTACGCATTATTAATTATTATCATAGTGAATAGTGAGATTATGGTGTATCGTTATTAACATTATTATTTTATTTATTATTGCCCGCGCAAAGACGAGTATAATAATATAATGTAAATGGGTATGGTGTTATTTCGGTGTACTGCGAAACGATTTGGAATTAATTTTAGTGCGACATACCGAGACACGAAGTACAATAATATTATTATAAATTATTATCATATTCCTACGATTACTGCAATGACAACGATATTATTTTAAAATAAATACCAACAACGTTATTATTGTTTCCGTTTTTCCAAAATCGGAATAATAACCGATGACAGGGAAACCGTGCACAAGACACATGGCGGTTCCACTATATTATGCATATAATACGATAATACTACCACATTACTTAGATTCACCAAAACTAATGCGCATACGCGTACCACGCACGTCACTCTCTGCATCAGACTGGCGTGTATATGGTCGAAGCAGCAACCTTTTAAGACATCGACACCGCCGAGGCGCTGACCCCGAATCGAAAATCCATCGGCCGCCGGAACTTCCGCGCCTCGACATTTGCGTATAGAAATCGCGCGTAACGGAAATAGCCACGATTCGATTCCCAAAAAACCTTTGCTCGGCGGACTTGACGACATACGCTTGTCCGAAAAATGCCAATGTCGCGGCATCTTATACAATATTTGGTCGTTTCTTCCCGCACCGCGCGTATAGAGAGGTCTTGTGCACGGGATACGCAGATATTATTAGCAATATAGCGATGATGAGCAATACTGATCCGTTTTTCACCGACCTTTATTTATACCGAGTTTATTCGGTGTTCGATGATGCGATGGCCAAATACCATTTGAACACACGATAACGGGACGTCATTATAAACGACGACGACGACGACGACGATGATAATGATGATGATAATAATAACAGTCTATCTGACGGTCAGCGCTGCATTGGCGAGGTTAGCGCGTCATCGTCATCGGAGTAATACACAGCTAGTGTGTTGTTGGCAGTGTATTAAATTTTTTTTTCGGACGTAAGCGAAATAACGAAAAAATATTATATATATATACATATTGTTGCGTACAAAAGCTCCGGCGTACGGCGGCGGGAGAAACTCGTACAGATCCCGCGCCGCCGCTCCGTAATAACACGCCGAGCCGGAAAGACACTCTAATGGGTTTTTGATTGCATTTTTATACTCGAATATTAGAATATCAGAAGAGTGTATACGATACATGTGTGTGAAGTTTGCAGCACTACGTGTGTAAATGACGACGGCTCCGTCAGACGGGAGGAGTTATGGTTGGTTTTATTTTTTTGATATTGACATTCCAAAATCGGTACAGACTGGAAGGCCGTAATATATAATTTTTTTTTCTCTTAAACGTCCACGAAAGTGTAATATCATAATATGGTCGGCAAACAAGAAAACAAGAGAATTAATTATTAATGTCTGCGAGAATATATAAAACGTACCTATATACAAGTATAATATATGTGACTATATACAACGGCGAGGAAAACCGTTTGTACGAATTCAATCACTCTGCCGTTATTTTATAACGATTATTGTGTCTCGGTAAATAATTTACAATCTCGGTGTATCTGTTCAAAATGATGATGCACTATTTCATATTTAGTCTCACTCATCATATGACCTTAAAACTGGAAATAAACGTTTACGAAAGATATCAATAAGGTGCACAAGTTATCGCTTTGACTTAGTTTTTCTTGATTAACAACCCTCTATGTTTTTTTTTTCGTATTATCAACTATACTGTTCATTTTTTAGTATATCGATAATCATTATATCATATGGGTTTATCGATATCATTATGTTAAATTAATTATTGCCACGCAACTATAGTCGTGCTGTTGAACTTAGACGACCGTCGGTTTTCCGACACCTAAAAAATTCGTATATTCGTTTTCGATCTGTGAAAGTCGTATTCTCTAGGCCCTAGAGTTTTCTGTTTTTTTTTCACTGATAGATTATGACTGCGTTATGGATACTGCAGCGTTTTACAAACAAAAACGATTTCTTCGAGTGAGCGACCCACATATTATCGCGCATATATTTAACTACACAATAGATATCCATTAACATTAATATATAATCGATTTCTATTATATAAAAGATAATACTATACATATACATATATAATAGTATAGTATTATATATTATATTATACTGAACAACGACCGACACTATATATATATAAATCGGTCTCGTATCAATATCGTTAAAAAAAGTATATATATATATATATAATATTTTACATTATTTTATAGCAACACGGTGATGGCTAAAATGACGACGACGATGATGACTATGATTACGATGATGACGATGACGATGATGATAGATCGATTGGGAAAATTAATTCACTATATGTATATATGTGCACGTAATCGCATAATACATCTTGGCGTGACGAAAGCACTAGGTATATTATAGAAAACCTATATATATATGACCATAAAAATAATACATAATATATGTGTAATTTCAACTGTGAATTTCAGTTTTATAGACTTAACGCATAGTATCCATATATTTATAGAAACCTAAAATGGATTCATGTCGATGAAAAACGATTATTATTTATTATATATGTATGTCTGTACTCTGTCGTATTATATATATATATATATATATATATATATATATATATATAAGGTACCTTTAGCGGATAGATTTTGCGTTATTTTTACCGTTCGACGGACAGTGCCTTTCACGCGATTCAACATTTGTTTTAAACATGTAGACAGCAGGAAGGTACGACCTAATTAATAATAAAGTTATTTTGAATTTCAGCTTATATAGTTAATATTCTATCCGTGCACGATATAGCTATAATAGTCAATGCAAAATAATGGACAGCTGTTTAAGAGATCGGCACACCGCTGATATAAACAATTAGATTTTATTCGTCTTAATCGTTCTAAATGTTATGCTGTAGTGTAAATAATAATATCACGAGTATAATTTATGTATATACGGTTTTAATATTATCATTGTTGAAAACAAACTGCGGTGGTAGCGGTGGCGGCGGCGGCGCGTTGGCAGTAGGTGCCTACTGTAAATAGTTATCTATTGACTTCGTGTTGTTGATATTGTATTCATTCAAACAAAGTAAGTACCCACTCGACTGTCAACTAAATTTTTAATCACAATACAATGTTACTTATACAAAACAAAACCGAAAAAAAAATACAAATACAAATAAAAACAAACAAAACGTATATAAATATGAGCGCGACAAACTCGTAAATTAATAAACATTATTATTACTATCATTATATTATCATAATATGTAACCGCAACGATTGTTTTAATGCACTACACGATATTGAGCTAATTTCGATACCTATAATTTGAAATCGATCGTATACCTAAAATATAAATGTGTGTAATTATCAACATGTGTATACGACTGTATACAATGTGTAGGTGATATAAAAATGTATCTAAAAGACCTGTTTCAACGTTTCGGACATCGGCTAACTGTGGAGAATAATTTTTAGGGCAGTTTACCAATTGCGCTCAAAATATTTTACAATTAAAACCTATTGATTAGTTAGTTATAATAATTATTATAAAATTAATGAAAACACAAACTGATTTTTTTTTGTGATTATTAATGCATAATATAATATAAAAAAATAAATAAATAATTTTTTTTATGTATTTTACAAGTTATTTTTTATTATCAATTATTCAAATTTAAATAAAATTAAATACCAGTTACATTACATTATAATTCGTTTCATAATATTTCGGATACTATTATATTATGCCTACTCACTTTAAGCAGTTTTCAATTGGTCAATAAATAAGTTCTAATTTTCGAGCATTTTAGTATTTTAAAGCGAAATTTCTATACTTATCCTAAAATACAAGGAGTGCAATTGGTATACTGGCCCTAAACGAAAATTATATGTTAGGTGCAATTAATTGGTCCATGCCAAATTTTTCAAATGGCAGAGATTAAAGATTAGATTCCATTCAACAAGATAATGAACATAATCATTTTTAATTATACAAACAGCTGTAAAAGTGAGTGAAGACATTATAGGTACATTATTTCTTATTGCCTTCGTTTAAATACGACACAGGTGATTTTCAAAGTTGAAAGTACCTATACGATTATTGATAATAGAAAGTGTCTTAAATAAGGTTTTTAATGGCACAATGACTATAGATACTTTAGTTATATATTATTATATATTTACGACGTAGATTAATTATATAAAAGTCATAAACGAGATCAACCAACTCGATGCTATAGATATCTAAGAATTTGAAATATACAGATCCATATATTGTACATAAATTATTAGTATTTATCAAAAACGATGTAAAAATGTATACGACCGGTGGGTGGTTTCTCTTGTCGGACAAATTTCAACAATAAATCTGGAATCTAAATAATCCAATAACGCATGCGACTTTTCATTGTCAAGTTTTCATCAGCTCTACCCCGTAGGTGTCGATAAGGGTACGTTATAATCGGCTAAGATCATAGAAAAAGTAATGTACCAGTGTAGTCTCGACGAGTCTTTATTCAGTATAATCCATTATATTCAGCTATGGTGGCATTTGGCGAATAATACACACTATTAACACGTATTAGGTCAATTATTAAAATCTACCAGAAACCGGCATCTAACGTGCCAGATGCATCCACTGCAGCTATATAGCTGGACATAAATACGGCCCACTCTGCCTGACACAACCTGACTCTAAACTTTACAAAGTTGTTCTAGTATTTCTATATTATATGATCGTTTTGTTTAATAAATATTAAATACAAAGAAATAGTGAAAAATTGCCTCGGTTATAGATCAAACCGCCCTCTTCTGCAAAAAAAAAATGTTCCTCGGATTAATCATATTATATCATCTACTACAACCACTACCGAAACTATAATTAATTCTGACTGTAATCTTAATAAAAAGTAGATATGTACTTGTAAAATGTTTAATACTACTACGTCAAATAAAAGAGTTCATTTAAAAAAAAAAAAATATTTAGTTATTATTTAAAACATAAAAAAGTGACACAATCAGTAGATTTGACCACACATTGTAACTTAAAACGATTTACTAACTTTTATTTAAATCAACTACCCAAATCAAGTAAATTTATTACCTTTTCAATATACCTCTGGTTGTACTACAATATGAAAACAAATATTTCATAATAAACATTGTTATATTTTAATGACTAGTCGGTGTACGGTTCTTAGAACTGATGTCCGGTACATGACTTGCGAACACTAAAAATGTATTTAAAATTTTAAAATAATAAAAAAATAATCGAGAAGGTCCATAAAAACTCATTAACCGCATATAAACACTTGACCTCAACGCCAACTTTATGCCACCCAATGTATACAGTAACCGACAATTATATAACTTGGAATTTGCTTATAATATGGAATATAACTCATAATATATACATTAGTATTATACGACTTGATTAGGGTTTGGAAATTTCCGGGAGCGTAACTTGGCAACAATACCCAAGAATAACCGGAAATATCGAACAACTCGTGATAATCAATTGCTATTTATTAATCATAATTTTGTTAATTATTAATGGTGGATTATAGTTAGATATTTAATTTGTTTAACCATACACAGCAAATAAATACTTATAAACAATTGAAAAACAAATTAAGTTGCAGTTATAATTTTCATCTAAACGATTAATAATAAATTAATATAACAAAATATAAAGAAAAACATTCAATGGAAAAATAAAACTGACATTATTGCTAATTTGTGCACATATTATTATTATTTGAATACTATATATTATCTAGTAAAACTATTTATGATATAAGTAAAGTTGTTAAATTGTAATTGAATTATGTCATATCTACATCAACTATGATGGTGGATATGAAAATGTTTATACGCCGCACCTCCGATGCGGACATCTACCAAGCTACCTATGAGTAAGTATAGGCATTTATAATTTATTTACTATATTATGCTAAGTAAAATATTTTTATAAAAAAATATGCCATTAAATGAAAGTGTTTTAGTCAAACACACTGTTTCAATTAAGTCATTAATAAATAATTATGTTCTAGTATGAAAATCCGTCTGAATAAAAAACTTAATTTAAATAATAAAATTAATCACCATTACTATATATTATGTTAAAATAAAGTTTTAAAAATACCATTTAAACTTAAAATTATTAATTATAAGAAAAGAAAATGCTTATAAAAAATTGATTTTAGGAATGATTCCAAACCCATGAGTCATGACCCTATGGAAATTATCAGGAGCGTTTTCTTTCCCAGATTTTTCTACAGCCGTCGCCCTATTTACGTGTACTGAATAAATAATAAAAAATAATAATACAAGTTATTAGTTAGATATTACTTATTAGGAATAGTATGCACTAAAAACGTACGAAATATGCATGCATTAATGCACTGATTATCATTCAAAAATATGCAAACAAAAATGCATGTTGATTAAATTTATTTATATAGTTTAAAAATGTATATAATTTATTAAATAATTAATATTGACAAAAAACGCGTTAAATAGTTGAAATAATTGAACTGTTTGTTGTATGATTTAGCTAAATAAATATAGTCGTAAAAGAAAATCAATTTAAAAATAAATGTAGTAGATTTTTATAATGTTTCTTTAAGTTTACCTGGAGTGATAAATTATCACAGTATTACCTATATCTATATTATACTTGTACAATAATATTACATCATTCACTTTAAATTCATCGACAATATTGTATTGTTTATAAATCGATTGTTTGTAATAAAATATAATAATATTATGATACGAGTACAATAAATAATTGATTAGTATCTCGATAATTCGACGAAAATATACATATTTCAAGTGCGGTATGCAGCAGACTCTCGTTTCCGAATGTTTGTTTAATCGGAATTTCATTTCCTATGAGTATTATTAAAATCCACGCAGCACACGCCCCACGTCAACTATATAACAACAACACAATTAATAACATTACTGTTATTATAATATTATATACTACGACATTCGCGATACGTGCAATACAAAATAATGATATTTGGCCGTATTGCGTATTTGCACCGAATCTGTAGCCGGTTAAGGTTTTACAAATACGTGGTGATTAACCGAGGATGCTCGACCCCATTTTTTCCTTTAATAACGCATTTATTCAAATTCTGTTCTTTGAAATTTCAAATACACTCAAGGGCCATATTTTAAAATACTTGAATTGTTTATGCCATTTAAACATTTTAAACAGTGTCCTGCAGCGTACTTCTGTGGCGATTTAAACTTTTTTCTTTAAACACCGTCCTTTTTATTCTCTAATTTGTCAAGTAGATGATGTTTTTGAAATTATATTATGACGTATCTGAATTATAATTTTATTGAGTAGTCTTTAAATTATTAAAGTTTGAACATTAAAGAGAATACCCTATTATTGTATTTTTATCCTCAGAGTACCTACATAAAGTCGAAAAGCTCTCAAACTGCTCGTCTGAATTTCGATTTAAACTTTTAGATTTTTATCAGTAACGAGAGTAACAAATTCACACGGTAATAATAATGATCTTATACATAATATTATGTTTGATAAAAACAAGTTTTTTATCAGTACTTTCCTCGGTTCGTGTAAAAACTATAAGAATTCAAAACTACATGACGGTTTTTGACTTTTTGTAATGTAAAAATCCCAACAATCAGGATTCAAATAAACGCGTTTTACAAAATGTTACGACGGAGGGGTGAGTTGCCTGGTGAATCATCGCCCTGTACGCATAGCACGTCATCATAGATAGGCGTACATAATATGAGTGTAGTCAGTGTATGTTATGTATTATAGAATATTTGAATGTAAAATACTATGTCACATAGGAACATATATTATACGATAATATCATTTAAGTCCACACACAGCGAATATACGTCGTCTTTTCGTTAGACTTCGGATTCACACTATACATAGGAGCCATTACGTTTCGTATATAGTGCCGTCTATCCATAAGCCATACGCTTTGGTAACGAATTAATATATTATTTATTTATTTATTGCGTTATACGCGTCTATACGGTTCTCCGATAATCGGCCGCACGTCGAAACTTCGGTGTCATCGGTGCGCACCCCATCGCCCGGACGTTCGCGCCTTGTCATCATAATATTATTATGCACAATAATAGTCGCATACGTATAGGTAATAATAATAATAATAATAATAACAATAATAACAATAAAAATATTTGAGCGGGACTGCCGTCAAAAACAAATCGATTGCTACGGCGAATGGATTTTTATTTATTATTATTATTATTATTATAATATTTTTCTTCACTTATTATTCTGGTATTACTATATATGTATATATATATATTATATACACGCGCACACCCCTTGACCACACATCATGTCGTGCGATGTATGAGTAATATTATAATATTTCACGCGAGCCCTGTTGTATGCGCGACCGACCGACCGACTTATGTATACACGCTCGGGCACATTTGTCAATGTGTATTACATCATTTATGGCTCGATTGTCATTTATACAGTATGTGGTTTACCAAAAGCGATGATTAAAGTCGAGTATGCGTTTTGAGTATCATTTTATTTTTCTAATACTTAACCTATATAATATATAATAATAAGTATATATTATTACCGATTTGTAAGCATATAATATTTTATAATGTAAATCGTACAAAACAAAAACTATATAATACACGAGTGATTCACAAAATATGCTCATCCCCCCTCGAAAACTGTTTCTATTTAATTAAATGCGTTTATTGAAATTATGGTTTTTTTTAATTTTTAAGTACTTGAAGACCATGTATAGTATTATATTATAATATTAATAAATACTTACATTTGTATACCGTTTAACCAGCATTCTGAGGTAATACAAGCTTATTAGTATTGTTACTTTCAAACAATAACCTCCATTATTCACTATAAACTATTAAGTACATAATATGTATGAGAACACTTTTATGTCTATGTACTATTTATGTGTGAATCAAAATTTCCGAGTTATTAAACTTAATATAAAAATGGGCTATTGTGCAATTTTATTTGATTGAATCAATGTCAGCTGGACATTGATTGTTTAAAAATGATCTTATTACAACTTTATGAATTTTTTTAAATGTATTACGTACATTTTATGTAAAACTATATCATAGTTTCATCTATGTGATGTTATCATTCATAACTGCAGGTATCTATAATACTACGATGTATTATCTTATACAAATATAACTATACTTATTAATAATAAAATTATATTTTATAATATATAATTTATACGATCCAACCTACTTCAGTTACCGAATCCATGACTTATTGTAAATTATTTTTCGTTTTTTATCGTAGTTAGTACTTTTTTATCATATTTTTATATAATTATATTATATAAAACATAAACCAAGAAATATTTTGATGGACTGCATACTAAAGGATATAGCATTATATAAATAATAAATATTACATGAAATATTCACGCGTACGTCGTCCTGTTAGAATATAAGACTCGATTTTGTGTGTATATTATATAATATACCAATTAACTATTATAGTAAATTTCGTTCGTTGACTGTTTGAAAAAAAATTATATTGTGTAAGTTGTATGTCAAACTATAGATCTTGTGCAACGATTTAATGAAGTTTAACCGTTATAACTTGATTCTCGAGAACTAATTATTGAGGTAGAATTTGCGGTATATAACAATTATTGATAGCATTTATATTTACGACTAAATTTAATGTAGCTAGTACAGACTTTACGATAATCGTAGTACCAAACTTTACCTGTAGTATTATCGTATTACACCTTTTCCTCACAAACATCCAATTTCGGCGAAGATTTATTAAGAAATATGTACCTACCTATTTATAATTGAACTGAAAGTCTTATGGTAGGAATTATTAATCTTAGGCGGAATAATGATTTTATACACTTTCATACCAGAAAAATGAATGAGTTGGGTGCTGAATGTTTAAATTAAATTAGATTTAACACTCGAATCAATTAATATTTTCTTATAGCACGATATAATGAAAAAAAAAATTGTACGTTTAAAATGTTTAAATGCATTAAAAAACGTTGAACAGATACAATATGTTTGTAAAAACAATAATAATATTATTATGTATATAAATGCACTTAGATACCTATAATTACCTATAATAGTATAATCTAAGTCTTTACGAAGTGACAAATAAAAAACATAAACATAAATATATTATATACACCTAATTTTTTATTTTGCGCTTTGTTTCGTAAACGTCATCAAATAATAATAAGTCCATTACGCCGACAACAAAGCGCGATTTCATTGAATTTTAACTTTTACTTTGTTATGCAACGAGAAGGATGGTTTCGATGAATATAAGGATATGCACACGCAGCCACGCAGGACGTAGACAATAGAACGCGCACACTTTTTGAACAAAACACGCCCCCTCCCGTCTACGCACGAGTATATTGACGAACTCCGCCAAAGCACATAAAACAATATTATTTTGAGTAATCAAGTTCAACGACGTTGTTATTGCTGCGTCGTTATCTCATGTCAAATAAATCGTGATTTTCTGTTTAAAATATCGCTATCAAGATAATTATTACAATATTATACTATAATCGTACAAATATAATGTCGATTACTGCAGACATAAATATCTATAAATGTTAATTTAATTTTTTCGCAAAACAATAATTTACGAACCAAAATTATATGTTCACATATTTTTATAACTGTCAAAAGACTTCTCCACAAAAACTACATCGCTATAATACAGCCTGCAAAGCTCTATGGAAAACGCGATACAATATATTATTCAAGGTATGGTGCATATTATGCCGTGAAACTAGACTATTATTTAAATGGACTGACGTTCTTGGTCCCGGAAAATGGTGTTTGTAAAAAAAAAAATCCTGTCTCTTTCCACACACGGTTTTGTCTCGTCGTTTATTTGATATATCTAATCCCGCAAAATGTGGTGTAATGAATGTTATCACTCTATTTGCGAACAGGTACTTACCATATATTTTGTGATGTTTATAACCGAGCTTACCTCATAGCAGTGACGTGTTTAAGAGGGTGATAGATGAAATCCCCTTGGGACGGTACCTTTTTCCATATCTGTAATACTAAAACTGTCAGGTTAGCATTGAATAAATTAAAAAAAAAATGAATATTAATTAAATTCAATAAGTCTATTGATGTCGACGCGGAGTGGACTCGGGAATTCCGTCGTATCAAACCCCCCCCTCCACACACACACACACACCATGACCGAGTTTTAGTTACGAAACTTATACGTAGTACGTATAGATAGGTATAGTTATAGTGCATTATAATAATAAAATATTATAGTAATCTTTGTACCGTCGCGGGACATTGACGGCGACAAAAACGATATCCCATATGGTAAACGTATAATATATTCTATTCGCGTATTAAAAATTGTTTCAATATGGTTATATATACTGTAGACGCGTGACTTGTTGATTCGCCTACAACCTGCGTAATAATAACATAATAATCCATCATGTGCGTATTACTATATCGTGATTATTCGCGTATCTTATGATATCGGCGCGCGATAAACAATAGACTCCGGAACGTGCGTATAATAGAGCTTGCCGCCTGTGTACATAATATAATACAAGCACTATTGCGCGTTTTTGCTGGCCGCGCGTGTGTGTAAACAATTTTTATAGAGATTTTTATTATTTATTTCAAAACGGCCGCGGGAGAGGACCTGTGCGACGGCGTCTGCATGTATACACGGTCGCTGGCGGGAGACGGTGAAGGGGTTATATTAGAAAACGTTGAAAAGCCAATCTCTTGCGGGAAGGCGATCGTGCGGTGAGAGGACGAAGCTGCGTGTACCGCGCCGCTGCTACAGTTACCTTATATATATATATATATATAGGTACACCACTATACGGACGCGATCGGACGCCAATATGGACGGTATACTAAATTATATATAATATTATATTTTACGTGTGTGTGTGTGTGTGTGTGTGTGTGTACACTCATTTTAAACCCAAAGCGGTGTATGTGTATATATATATATAATGAGTCGGTCGGAGTGACGGAGAGGGAATGAGCAGAATATATATATAGACAGAGAGAGAGTGAAAAAGAGAGAGAGAGATAAAATATTATATATTACAGACGGAGCGTACGAGATGATGATGGTGTGTGATGGTTAAGGGAAGAGGGGAGGAGTGAACATTGGCGGCGGTACACGCCATCTTGGTTTTATCATTGATTAATTGAAGTCTCATGACAAGCATACGGCGGCGGTGGCGGTGGTGGTGGCGACGTCGTAACGCGCGCGGAGAGAGAAAGAGCGAGCGAGACAGAGAACGGGTGTAAGCGAGTGAGTGAATGAGCGAGTGAGAGAGAAAACAGGCCTCAGCCACCGCCGCCGCCGCCGCCGCGTTTCTTGGACCACCGACCGCCACCGCCGCCGCAGTCGCTTCGCACGATTTGCCGTCAGCAGCGTTTGTCGTAGTGTATATACGTGTGCGTATAATATATAATAATATATTATAATAAATATAATATGTGTGTGCGTATAGTAGGCCTTTAAGGAAGAGAGAGAGAGAGAGAATGTGTGTGTGTGTGTGTGAGAGAGAGAAAAAATAAAATTACTCGCGGCGTAATTAAAATTTATCAGCACTCCGTGATTAATGACCCACATCTGTCTTCCGCCGGATAGCTCAGCAGCGCACGGCGGCAGTCGGCTTGCGACTACTACAGCAGCAGCTACCATAATAATAATATTATACGCGTATACCTGCCCATTATTATATTATTATGATTATACACACACACTGCATACACGTGTACATATATATATATATATATATATATATATTATTATTATTTTTATACGCCCAACGAATGCGCGCACTGCACATTATTTGTATATTGTTATTATATTATTATTATTATGGTTAAATGTGTATATACATGCGTATAATATGCACTCGAATATACGAATATTATTACGTCCGAACATATATAATTATTATATTATTCCTTACTACAAAACGCGGGGCATAACTCGACCGTTTTTACGCGAAGACTCGAGACGCGTTACACGTACGCAATACGATGTACATATATATATATATATATATATATGGATAGTATATACGTGTGTATATACATATTATGTATATAACAATACACGGGTACCTCCTAACCGCACGAAACACGCATAGGTATATACATGTATATATATATATAAAGTGTAGTATAATCGTATATATATATATATAAAAATACGTTATATACAGCCGTATATGCGCGCTGGAGCGGACTACGTTATGACTTGACTTATATATGTTATATTTTCGCTCGCCAAATAGTGCCATTACTTTGTAACCATACTTTCTATACCACGGCGTGTATGTGTTATATCGCGACACGGCCGACGACCTACGACGGTCTCGTAGTGTTTTTTAGTTTTTAAATATAAAGTCTTTTATACTTATAGTAGCCAATAGGAATTAAGGGCACTGCGTGTAGTTATTGGTCATTGTCGTCGAGATCCGATTTCAGCACATAATTACGGCAATGGGTATTGTATTATCATATTTGATGGCTAAACGTTTATTTTGTCTGCAATTGCTTGATCCGTTATGGTGTGGTAACTGGTAGTGTGGTACACTCTGGTGTCCCAGGATTTCGCTTTATAGCGGATGATAACGGGATGAATTCTACTATTTCATACGATAGGTTCGATTGCATGATAGAGTTGTTTTCATACATCACAATATATTTACAAGTATGAGTAGACCTCCCAGCAGTATATAAAATTACAATACCCGATAGGTATATTATTAGATGTGAATATTGAACTGTAATATTACTAAATTCGACAAGCCCCATCGGATATACACATATTATGTTATGACGTAAGCGCCACATATATTATTGAGTATATACCTATATATATATATAAATACAGTGGCGTAGCCAGGGGGGGTTTTGGGTGTT
Organism: Rhopalosiphum padi; assembly: GCF_020882245.1. NCBI lineage: Eukaryota > Metazoa > Arthropoda > Insecta > Hemiptera > Aphididae > Rhopalosiphum > Rhopalosiphum padi. The sequence continues at coordinate 50,093,684 of NC_083599.1, forward strand.
AACCCCCTCCCCCTTTGGCCGTATTTTTATCAAAAATATAATGTTTATAATATAGGAATATAATCATTTATTCGTGGTGAAATGTATTCTGTTATACCGCATTCACGTTATCGACTGCACTGGTGATAATAATCATTATCATTCGTGATAAGTATATAATAATAATAATAATATATCATATAGTATATTAAATGACTAAATATATAATACATCAACACGATTCTTGTACGAAATCCCCACCATTTGTGTAGCTTGCTTTTCTGGCCACTAATCATGTAGGCATATTATTATAATATACGTGTGTGTGTGTGTGTGTGTGTGTATGTTAATAAGTTACATGTCATTCACGTCGTTCGCGTCATCACAATGCATCACAATGCGTACGTCTACATTATATATTTACGAATAATCTGTTTGGAATTTTTCAACACTTCTCAGTGTTGAGACGGTGGTTATTGAACAGTACCTACCTCACATCGTACGTGTAATAATGTTTAATAAATTATTTTTATTTACTTATTTTTTTAGTTTTATTTATTTCGTCATATTGATAATTTCATTGGAACTAATATAATATATATTATTAATATAAATTAACTATAATGCATTTTATTATCAAACAAACTGTATAGTAATAAAACGCGTTTAGTGTTTTAAATTCTACCACAGTAGTACAATAAACAACTTTTTGTTCATTTTGAATTTGAATGATTGCAATACAATAGAGCAGGAAAAGTCTCACAGTCACTTTGGGATGCCTGCACGTCGTAGACAACTATAAGTTATAACTAGCAGCTATAGGCACTTATAAATGTCAAATTCAAAATACGTGTGTAATATCTTAAAGGGTTTCCGGTATAGTTTAGACGTCGGTAATCACTAAACCCGAATGGTCGGAAATTGGCAATAAAAATAGGTGCATATACGAATCACGTGAAGCGTTATTATGGGACACTATATGCGTGAAAGTATAATATTATTAAACGTAATTTTATGTTATCTGCGTCGTATAAATGTATAATGCCTACTAATAATATATATGTGAAAATGTATAAACTAATCAAGATATTATAGATCAAATGATCAATCACAATTCACGGTGTAAAAATCATTACAATTAAAGTTGTTTCTGATTAATCGCAGTGAATGTTAAACTTACGCATCATGTTGTATGATATTACGATTATAATGTACAACCATTAGATTTTTTTTAAATGATATGTTATTGTATGATTGTAGAGCTGCGACTATTTAACTATTATTTTTAAGAATACCTAATGCATACACCACTCAATCGTTTTATGAAATATTCAAATATCACGCAATCTTTAAACAACAATTTTTCGATAACATATATAAACACATTATTGCCATGTGTTAAATTTTATTTGTTCGACACTGTTAATACTTAAAGTTAAAAAAAAACCCCAATCAGTTGACTCTTAATTAATAAAAAGTAAGCTTACGTCAAATATTTTTTGTGCAACTGATAAATGTATGATAAGGAGTAGGCAGTAGATATATAGTCAATATTTTTTAGCGTGAGATAAAATATCGCCCACCAAAGATTCCCTTTATTATTTACATGATAAAATAAAGACGATTAATTGGAGTATTGTTGGTCTAATATGGTGTGATTACCTCGCTGAAAAATGAAAACATAAAACATACTATATGCAATATATTGAACATACAAATATAAAATAATATTGTACAAGTATTTTCAAACAGTTCCAATTGTTTTTTTTTTTTTTATATAATTGCCCGTTTAATTTATAATTATTAATAGTATTATTATAATATAATCATTCACATCACGGCAGTATTATTAGGATACTTTTTGAATCTAATTACTACTGGTTTACAAAAAAGTAAATTAGTAGCACTTTTTCTTTGAGTAAACAAGTGAACTATAAATTAATATATATTGCTGTATATTGCCCGATTTAAGAAAATGTATTGTTACATTATGGTATATACCAAATTAATATATATTGAGGTAGATAATTTATTTAAGTGTTGACACTCGTTATTTCAAATAATTTCACCTTATTTTAAATCATTACTTTTACATATTATTTTGATGTCAAAAAATAGTTTTAAAAAAAAAAATCATAAGTTCATAATTTTTTATTTATGGTTGTAGTTTTTTAATCACAACATACATTTTAATTTAATATTTCGAAGCATATTTTTTTTTGGAATACATAACAATAAACATTATATAAGTACACCACATACATTTTTAATTAATTAATTATAAGTTATATCTAAGTATTTAACCTTTAGTGAAGTTATATAAGAATAATATTTTAAGAAAGATAACCATTCTCAAACTTATGAGTGTAGAAACTAAATCAAGTTATATTATATTATAAATGGATTATTCAATCAGTGCGGTGTACGTATATTGTCACAGTGGTCACTTATAAGAGTTTTTACTGAATGTTAATGAAATAGCGCGCGTACAGAATATTTTTTTTTTTTTAATTTTGCTCTTTACTTCCTAATAAGTTGCAGAGAGCCAGAGAAATTACAAACTGCAAAGTTGTTAATAAATTTATTTTAAATATCTAATGGGAAAATAGTGTAATTATAGATCGGATTTATAGTAAAATAGATATTACCTACACTTCTACACTTTAAAAACGGGTTACTAATTTTTTATTACTATTTTTTTTTTTTAATGCTATTCCATTATATAATTTGGAATAAATAAAAACAAACATATCTACAATAACTTAATATTTTGAAACAGTTTTCGAACAGAGTTTAAAATTATATATATACTTATAATATTATATACACACTATCGCAGTACAAATTTGTAAATGTTTAGAATAAATTTGACACAACTGCGCTATTACAGAAGGCTCTACTGCGTAGTAGCCAATCACCGCGCAGTAGGTATGTATAATATTATATTAATAAGTATATGCGGAAGAGGTGACGACGAGTGAAAAAAAAAATGTTAAATGAAAAACCGTTTAAAAACGCTACGTGCGGGTTAATCATCTACACACGCCTCGTGTACATATATTATAATAACATGTAAGCGGTTAACGTGCTCTAAAAAAAATAATAATAATAATACTGTATATATGTATTATACGGCGTGTATGTCGTGGAATAAGAACTCGCGAGAAAATAGAAAGGCGTTTATCATCATTAACATCACCATCCTCGTCGCCATCATCATTATCGTCGTCGTCGTCGTCGTCGTTGGAGAGAAGAGCGACATTAGAAGCTGGTTGACGAGGAGTATATATAACGAACGATAACGGGTGGCGGAAGAGTGGGAAGAGAAAAAAATCGTTTTGCGCTCTCAGTCGTCCGGCACACGAGTATAACATTATATATATAACACTATATGTATTTCACGAATAACGTATAGTATAGTGGTCGTCGCCACGAGTCCGCCGACGTCGGACGGGGCGATTTTTCGTTTTTGCTCTCTTTCATAATAATAATAATAATAATATACGTCCTTTTTATTATTATTACTTCCGGCCAGCAGCCCCGAGTCGCCGATAAAACGCCCACACGCACGTCGCGCGCACCCGCACACACCACACGCATACGCACACGTATATGTCTATATAATAATATACGCGTCTCGTTAATCCGCCGAACAATTTAGCTTTGATTGCAAACGCGCAATCAAAATCGAATCAACGACCCGGGCCAAAGTTAATAATAATAATAATAGTAATAATAACAAGGAGGACTCGCGGGTAATTGATTCGGTAACGGATTTATTCCCTCCGGACGGACGCCCGAGTATATAATATTATATATGTATACGTATAACCGTATATCTGGTCGGAAGCGTAGTATATATATATACACACGTTCGCGCATATGTGTAACCGTGTAAGTGCGCGTTCGGCGAGGGGAGAAAGCCCCGCGAACACGGTACATGGGCGCCCGCGCTAATCTGTTTATCGCGAGTCAAACATACGCGCGCGAAGACTACTTGCAGCTCGCCGAGGCTGTGTTGACGTATACCGCGTGATTTAATTTTCTGACCCCACACCACGAACCCCCTTACCCGCCGCCACCACCCGCCCACTGCACGCTGTTAAAATAATATACCTATACATATATATATATATTATGTTAATGTATATTATATTATTATTATTATTATTATGTCGTATTATCGTTCGTTTATGCGTATACTATATAGGCATATGCGACCATAACGCCGCTGTTGCTGTAGCGATATAATATTATATCAGTAGACGTTGTGGCGGCATCGGGGAGGTGTACAAAAAGTGATTACCTTTGCATGAACCTCCAGCTCCCCCCCCCCACCGACTCGAGAGCGGTATTTTCGACACGGCCGCGTTGCATGTGTGACGTGCCTATATATATCTATACCGTGATTATGGTGTAGGTACACTTTAAACGTCGAATGTGTATACCTATAAATTATATAGTTGTACATAATAGATCTTCGACGTTTCACCGTCCATCGGACGTTTCTGTAGTCGAATACACGCGCCCAAAGGTCGTGGCTATAAATTAAAGCTTTTTAATGATTTATGCGCGGGGAAGGGTATATAGCTGGAAGTCGGAGAACGAAAAACGTGCTATTATTCTCTCGTGATGTTCTTTTTCATACCGAAACGTCCGAAACACTTAAAAATGTAATTCCATACAATGATGCCGTATATAATATAACTATGTATAAGAGAGAACATGCAGAAAGTGTGGGTTGTACCCGGGCCGGTTCGCTTGAGGGGCCTGAAGTAATAATACAATGTTTTTCTCTTTTAATAATTTATAATAAATTATTTAACTATTAATTTCCTATCTTAAAAATTTAAAATTATTATACAATTTTTATTAGACATGCCATAATATTTTTAAAAAAAATGTATTAACTAATTTTAATTAGTCGAATGCAATCTCGGGACCTTCCCCCCTCAGACCACTCTATATAATAACTGGATGAGAAAGAGGTATTGACAATTTCGTTCCTGGACCCAAATTCTGTAGTTATGCCTCTGATTGTACACAAATCTATTTCAAAATATATGGGTTAGCTTTCTACCCCACGCTCGTCAGGTAAGTACCTAAATAGTCTTATTGGGTGATTACTTAAATCGTGTGCAGGTCGTTATATACATACAAGTACTATAAGGAACACTTTTTTTAAATTAGCTAAAAAAACATTTTATTTTTCAAAAAATACAAAAAAAGATTTGTACAGTTTAAGTATAATATATAAATATAATATCCCGTTTATGTATGAAAAATAATATTATTCGATTGTCCTTCACTAGCCTGTTGACAAGCCGAAGTGCGGTCGAGAAGATTAACAATAACTACCTCTCAGTTCTCTCTGCCCTCTGGTGAGTTTCACAAGGCCACCTTAACTTAATCGAGGCTTTTGAGATCAATAATTGCACCAGTTTTTTTTTCGAATTTTTTATTGTTTTTAACTTATTGTTTTTTATACTCAAGTGTTCATATAATATGTTTGTAGTTTATTAAGTCAAAATCATCACTACTATTTCTAACAAAAGTTTTAGAGATTATTATTAGAAATATTAAATCAAGTTAAAACATATTATACAACTACAAAGTCTATAATATATCCAATCCACACCACAGGTACATCGCAGATTTTGGTCGAATTCGTTCACAAAGCGATGACGTATGCCTATTTGGCCGTGAACTGTGATGCACACTAAACTGAGGTACCTACACGTACATACATCCTCGTATTATATATTTGTTCATTATTTTCACGGGAGAAATCAGATTATACAGCTGAAAGCTAACCTTTGCGATAATGGGCACAACGATAGCCACAAACGACTAACCTAACCACTCGATAGCAACGAAAGCTTATAATGCATATAATGAATATCTGATGAACATCGACTATTATTATACTAAAACCCACGTCAGCTTTTGGAAACTGGTAAGTGGTAAGTACAAATCAAAATGTTTTTTTTGCAATGATCGAAGTCGAGTGATGAATCTCATATCTATACCAATAATGTATATTTTGTTATTTTTTTGTGTTCACTAAACATTGCGATAAAGTTTTGAAATACGTATTTCAATAACAAAATAATTGGAAAACATAGTATGGTATTATTTGTTTTGTATTTTACTTTTTTAGTTTATAATAATATATAACGATTAATACGTCGTCGCCTTCTTGTAACCGACATAATATTATAATAGAATATGTGAATAATTTGTTACCTATAGTCGGCCTAATTGATTTTGCGATTGTCGAAGTAAGGTTATATATAATACCAATATAATATATCTACATATCTACGTTATGACTATACTGAGTACTGAGACAGGAGTCCATTTATCATATTTATCAATATATTACGTGCATTGTATATTATAATATAGGTACTAGACCTAAACCTGTGTAATATATATAGTGTAATTTACCAAGCAAAACTATATTTTGAAATACTTGGATATTTAAATATTTTATAACGTGTAAGGATTTATACGGATTTTATTTTTTTATTAAAATAATAACCTGCATTATTTTTATTGTAAATTGTTTTTTCTTTTTTTAAATATCGATTCTCATCTTAATAAAATGATGAAAATGCGTGGTTTCTTTGTTATTAAACTTTATTACTAATTATATCTAAGCAACGTGTAAAAGTTATACAATTCAGATATATTAATATCAATTATTATACCTTAAATGTTTTTATAATCATCGTTATCCTCATTATAATACGTCGAACCCTAGTGGACTATTGATCCAAAGAGTATAATATACCTATATTTTTCAAGTTCAATGTCGGCAATAAAAAAATAACTGTTTACTGCGATTATTTTAATATATATATATAAATTAAAGCGGTTCCTATATATATTAATTGAAAACAAAAATTTGTATTACCTCCACAGTACGGCACTGAAATATTGAGTGTCATTATACGTACCCGTCTAAGTGGATATAAAAAAAAAATTCCAAAACTCCAGAGAACAAAATTTAAGTAAGATATTTATTATTGGAAATGAAAAAAAAAAACGGGGGTTAGCTTGCCCTCGGCGAATCACCCTGCGAGGTTTCGAAGGGTCGGCGGGGGTGGCGTGCCCGACGGCTGACTGCGGCGCATGTACCTACAGTGCTCGCGACACCTATATATTATATATATACATAGGTATATACAGTACGGTATATATACATACATAATATGTATAGAGCTGGCAAGTACTATCTATACCTTTCAGAACGACGTCGGCGTGAAAAATGGTGTGCAACGCGCCGTCGACCACCGGGGCGCACTGGACGCGTCGGCGGTGAAGGGGTTGTCGGCGGGTATTCCGTGTTGCCAGCGTGTGTGTGTGTGTGTATACGAGAATCCTGTACGCACACACACACACACACACACTTAGGTATAATATATACGTGTACGTCGTGTATATCGCGCAGGGGTGGTAGGTACACCTATATACGTGTACAATATACATATATATATTATGTATATGGCGTTATAGCTGTTTATATATATATACGTCGCGGACGGACGTACGTTCACGGTCAACGCGCGACGTCGGCGGCCACGGCCTAGGGACCGACATTCACGCTTATATATATATGTATATATATACCCACATTCGTGTGTGTGTGTATGAATATTATATATATATATATATAACGCGTACATGTGGGAACGCCGAGCGCGTGTATTGACGGCCGAACAACGGCGCGACGGGTCCCGTGTGCGTACCTATATATCATTTGTCACGCGGGCGCGACGCTCGGGAATTTCACCTGTCACACGCCGCCGCCGTCGCCTCGGCGTTCGCGCTCCGGCCGAGGGAAACCTAAATAATATATATATATATATAACGTACAGGTATGGTAGCCGTAACGCGGTCGTGTGTGTGTGCGGCGTTTGACGGGTCTCGGACGTGTATATGATATTATTATATATATACGATAATAATATAGACGCGTTATACGCGCGTATACTGCGCGCGATACACGACGGAACGGTAAACGGGTAGGTGCGCGGGGCCGGGGAAATTTTTTTCGATTTTTCGCGATTCGGCGGTTTAAAAAACAACAAAAAGCAGAATAACGACAGCAGCCGCAGGCGGACGGCGCACCGCGTTTCGCTGGTGACACGATACACGACAATATAATAATATATTATGATGATGTATACCTATATATTATAACATGACGTAGTCCGATAGTGATAAATAATAATCGTCGTGCTAAACCATTATGTGCGCGGTACATACCTGTGTGTGTATATAGCAGTACCATAACGATATTGTTTTAGCGTTGGGGTTTTGACGCGTTCGTGATGGTATTTACATAATTTTTTTAATTTTTTTTTTTTTTGTGTTTTTTCTCATAACTGTAGTTAACAACTCGTTTGTACACCAATCCATTCATCGTTAGCGTGGAAAACGCTTTTCACTGATATATATATATATATATATATATATATGTGTTCAAAAACCAACTCCATAAATACTCAACGTCATAATAATATATTACCTGCACCGGTTAGTCCACTGAATGTTATTTTCGTTTTGAGTTTTATATTGAACTCTCCGGATCGTGTTTCACAAATAATATCTCGCGACGATCACAATGCCGAGAACCTTTACTTGAATGTGATCCGTAAACGAATCTTGTAGGCAGTATATAGTATTTCAAAAAGCGTCCGTGTATATTGTATACCAATGAGTTCCCACTTCCTCGGATGTCACAGTAATGAGAACAATAATTTACACCTGGCCCTTTATACGGTCCATATAATATATATTAGAGTTTATAATCATTTCAATACCGCATAAATATATTATAATAATATACAGTTAATATTGCGGTACCTACGAGTTATAGTTAATTTTTAGTTTATTAGGTCATGCCTAAAACGGCTAAATCAACAGAATATTATAGTAAAACATAAACATTTCAAATTATTATTAGTTAAATTTTATCAGACAATCAATGACGTCGAACAATACGATATTCAAAATATATTATATTAATTATTACCACCTTATTCATAAAGATGATGGTTGATATTTGTATACAAATTATTATTACATTTTTATGTCATCGCATTTGAAATTTTCCTGTGCACCAAGTGTCTGCCGATTTTCGTTTAAATATATAATATGTACATGTACGGCATTTAGTGTGTGCTCCTTATAATATAATACATTATACAATTCGTTTGGTAGTAAATTGACTCCCAATATTGAACCTAAAATGACGACCACAACAATAAATTCAATTTTCAATATAAGGTATAAGAGACTCTCTCAAATATTCAATGTGGGTAAATAATGATACATTTCATAAATCAGTATTTTTCAATAACAACGATAATCAATTATATGAGCAAACACAATAATATAATAAAAAAAAAAATACTCTTTATCGTTACTTCTTTGTGGTTGGCAGCTTACTGTAGTGCGATATTTATATATAAGTATATAACAGTATTGAGTTTACGTGATATTATCTTGTGCATTGTGTACCTATACAATATAAACGGATTTTTGACAATTTGAAAAAATACGATTTAATGATAATATTTTATCAAATTAAAAAATCGCCTTGGGCTTATACATTGAATGTACCTATAATGCATGCTTGGTATAAATATAATTACTATAGATACGACTGATAACGGATAACCTGGATAGAACATGGACGTTCGATTGTAAATCAATTATTGGTGATGTATTATACTAGTAGGTACATCAGTGTTATGATATTGGTTATAATCATACATCCATCATATTTTTGTCAGAAATAACATTAAAATAAAAAAATGAACAACCTTACTGTACCTAGTATACCAATAAAAATATACTAACAATGTCAACGTTTTTATTAATTATTATTAAAAAAAAGCACAAAATACCAAAATACTACAGAACTACAAGGAAGTTTAATCTAGATTAAAATCTAAACACTGGACTGATTAGAGAATATTTTGATATATATATATATAAATTTATAATACGAGTACGTTGTGATGTAATTACAATCACTAGTGTCTAGTATCTTTAACTACTTCTAATACTTTAGATATTATTTATTAGTAAGCTATCGTAGTCAAGGTATGTTTATCATACATATAAATACACCTTGATCATAGTATTTTTTTTATTTATTTGTTTTTTTTTCGGCATCAATAAATTACTTTTCTAACTACGTATAATAATTTTACTATTGCCTTTAATCTAAGTTATGCATTTTAATTAATTCCTACCTAGTAATATATGTGCATTAAGCATAATTTACTCGCGAACTCGTGCATAACATATTAACATATAATTATTGGCTTAAGTAATATTATAAATAACGCATAAATATGATTAAAAGAGGTGGTAAATCGATAAGAAAAATGTATAATGCGTATATATATTTATATATATATGTATGTGTGTGTGTGTATGTGTACTTTAGAGCACATGTATAATATCATTGAACTATATACATAATATATCGTCAAAACAATGTCGTTTTAATTAAGTATCAACGGTGATCATTCGAGTCCTTTTCCTTTTATTATTTTTCCTCTTTCCTACCATAGGTTCTTTATAAAAATAATAATAATAATAATAAATAAATAAACAACATCAAACAAACAATAACTGCAAACAAGACGTACACACAAAGCATATCCGAGACATACATTTAAAAGATGTCTTTTTAAAACGTTTCAGCCCTTTGTATAAACAATATATATACATATATATATATATATACCGTTGCAAAGGGGAGAGCTTTCGAGCGTTACGCCGTTCAAGAAATGACCGAGTAATCGTAGTTTTCGACGATTTGTTCAATTGCCATGCACTCAAGGAAAAAAGTCACCCTCCGCCTATGTAATTTGAGGAAAATAATAATTTAGGACGTTATTACGGTTTTGATATTCGATATTTGAACGCCTGCAAACTGTTTTTAGCGCGGTGCAAATGAACCGATGACGATCATCGGTGTTCTACCAAACACTATTATCATAATGCTCATATATCAGGTGATCAATTTAATATAATGTACGAATTATTTCAATAGCTATTAACATTTTTGAAAATATTTTTTTATAATATTTAAATAATATTCTAAGTTATGAAAAACAACACATTTCTAAAAAAATTATATTTTATATCGTTATAATGACGACATGCATTTTTAATTTCTTATTTGAGATCAGAATATTTTTTCGAGTATTTTTTTGACGTAGAAAAATTGAAATTCGGACAATTAGTTTATGAATTATTATAAGTATATTTTATAGCATTGATGAACGGATATGGGTGGTAAAAGGGTACGAAATGTTGGTCCACTACTCCGCTCATTTTATCTTTAAATGCTTATACAGTTATGACTAATAAGCTATTCGCTCGAAATGTAATCATTATAGATTAAAATACCAAGTGATAAACAGTGAAATGTATATTATAACGTGTCAACGCATCGGAACTTAAAATCGTATTGACGCTTAAATATAGGTAGTGCCGTGTACAAGATTTGAAGACATCGTCAAGACTCTATAAGAGCGTTATTATTGTAATCTTATAAATAATCATTGTCGTAATATCGATCACGCACTCGTGCACACTGTACAGGAATATAATAATAATATATTATACACCTGCGAGTATAATACATTATAATTTTTCATTATATCGGATCGTTGCAGTTGTATAATCGTCGAGAAACGAAAGAACGGATACCTATATGTACGATAGTTGACAACTGTTGTCTCTGCGTCTGTATACAATAATAATTTTGTTATAGGGCTCAACTTTTTAATATAACATACTAATATCATTTAAGCCATTTTTTTGTGTTTGTGTGTGTTAAACGGTTTAGTGCGTTATATCTTACGTCGTACTTATATTGTAAATTATTGTATTAACTTCGCGTCATCGAAACAATGAATGTGGCACACGTTATAGACAAGGTATATATATGTAATATCGTTATAAAACCTATGTGGTATGTATGTGTGCAAGCATTTATTTTATCAAACGCTACGGTATTTATTAATTAATTTCGAGAGAATATATTAATAATATATGCGTCCGACTTTTATTTCTCGGATCCATTCTAAATTCTAATTACTATTGTGCTAGTCGATCAACGGGTCCCGCGAACGTAATTAATTATCTCAATTATATATCTCTGTGTGTATTATATATATACACTCACCTATAACGTTAGGACAGCGTCGTGTAATACGCCAACGACGGTATATAAAATATATTATAAGTCATATTATTATTATTACTATTATATAGTCATTCGTATTATATAGTAGTAATCTAATTGATACCTATTGATCTAATTGAAATCTCACGTTTGTAATGATGATAATAATAATAACTGATCCATCGGAATAATAATTATTGGTAAATGGATCCATTGAATTCGTCGATAAAGAGATGACAATGTCATCGAGCACCACCCATACCTATAGCTATATCATCCTTATTCCGGATTTCAGATTAAAACCGATTTCGCCGTTTATTTTTCCCGGAAATCGGCTTTACCCTTCGTCCGCGTGCACGCGCGAGTCTTTTCAGCCATGTTTCGGCTTTGTGCGCCCCCACCCCTACCCACCCTACGACCAACAGACCATATATCCTGCGTTCGCCGATCCTTCAGCAGAACAGCCTCTCGCACCGCTACTCGTCCGTCCGTCCGTCCGTTCTCCACATAATATTATAATATATAATAATATTCTGTCTTTATATTTTCACCGTTTGCCCACAGCAGCAGCCAGCCACGCGCGTATTTATATTATAATATTTTATCGCAAAATGTGTGTGTGTGTGTGTATAGGTATGCGCGGTGCACCCTCTGCCACCGGCCGTGCGCGTCGTAATTAAAATTCTTTGATATGCCTGCGTGGAAGCTTATTTAGTTATTATGTACGCGCACAAATAATAATATATTACCCGTATATACATGCGCGCGCGTGTGTGTGTGTGTGTGTGTGTATGTGTGTGTGTGTGTGCGCGAGCGTATTAATAACGACGGTACACGTCATATTATTATAATGGTGTTAATATGTTACTCTATACGCTCTCGAACACCGTGTGACTGTGCGAAAACACGCGTACCTACACCTAAATTCATATCTATATATATATATATGTATACACTCTTAGACACTGGATGCATATTGTAGTGCTATATGTATATAACACATATTATGTTTACTTATCTGCTGCGCGCACGTCTTCGCTGTATACGCGTCGCTCCTGTTACGGCGGTGTCCCGTACAATAATAATAATAATATCATTTCCATCGGTTATAACGATAATCACACCGTAAAATTACTGTTATATTCAAAATTACGGACGAATTCGTGAAATCTCACATCAGGCGCTGCTTGCAAAACGAACACGAATACGACATTACGTTATAGTTATAAATGTATAATATATAATTATATTATGTACCTCGTCAGGTTCCATCGCTGTTCCACGCGCGTCACCATCACATCATCGAATGTTTTCGATGTACCTGTAACAGTTACATATTAGATTTATTTTTTGTAACATAATAATTCACGGTCTACGGTGTAAACACACTCCGGATACGAGAAAGAGTTTCACGCACGTCAAAACACAACTTCCCCGCTTGGGTTATTTGTTTTTTTTTTTTAGATGAATTAATATAATTATACGTTTATAGTTATATATATATAATATAGTTAGGCATTGCTTAAATCAATTCGGGAAATGTGAAAATGGTAATTTTTAAAATCCAATATATCCCTTCGAATGCGTGTGTATACAGGTAAAGACTAAATATATTTCCGACAAAGTACACTCTGCCCATTTACACATTGGTAAAATAATATTGTATCGTTATTATGCTACTGCGATTATTTTTCAGAAATTTATATTGGCTTTGAAAAATATTGTGGAAACATTATACTTTTTTTGTTTTTTTGTAGTTAGTTGTTCATTTTATAAATCGTAAATCATTTTGATTGTGCATATGATTGTAAATAAATAATTTTAATCAAATATTACGTATTATAGTAATATAATATTGTGTATGATATAATGTGTTTAATCAAATTTTGTTTTGCCAAGTTTAGTTTTAGTATTATTAGTCCATCGCCCGTTTAAATAGTCGGAGTAGTAGATAATATTATTATAAGATATCTCAGTAATAATATTATTAATTTATATCAGATTCTGAGTGGAGATGAATGTATTGATTTTACAATGATGTGTAGGTATTATTATTATTGTGCGTCTAAAAACACTATTTACAGTAGAAAAAAATGTTCTGATCATCAACTTCGATTGGTAGTTGGTACGTTGAAGTATATTCAAGTATATATTATGTATAGGTACTAATTCACACGTTCGAGGATTTTAATATGACATTCTTAAAAAGATAATTAATAAAAAGAAAAACTGTAGTGAAACAGATAGGTTATTATAAAGTACCTATAAGTAGAATATAAAGTTGCACCCGCACTCGGTAGAATGTGAATAGGACAATGAAAACGAGTGATAGATATTACCAGGAAACGGGCGATTAGGAAACAATGGGAGCATAAAAGGACTCGACCGGAATCATACTCTTTACCCTAGACCAGCGTGAAGTTCATTGAAGCCAAATCAAAACATTACCGAAGCACCTTAAACGCATCGATACAATGATTTATTATTATTTACATTACGAGTAGCATCATTATTCTATACATAAACGGTTTAAAGGACTGCGTGTAAAGTTAATGTAGTGCTTTGACAATGATGTTCGCTGTATAAAATATAATAAATTTACAATAATGTACATATTATAATATACAGGATAGGTACTTAATCGTAAATATATGTATATATATATATGGAGGATATAGTATAGAATGTGTATAATGAACCGGCCGAATTGGTCCGATGAGTTTTCATCGTTGCGGAGTATTTGGAAAACGCACGTGCACAACCGTGATAAAATCATTGCCTATAAACATATTTTAATAATATATAACTATTCGATACACACGATGTTAATTTATTTACAAAATTCGATTTTGGGAAATCGAGCCTGTGGCGTAATACAATTGTTCGATTATAATTAGATTCATATTTTTATATTTGGCGTACGTGACACGGGGAGAGATTATGAAAAGATACGGACGGATGGTTTAATTGGTTTTTATAATATTTCACGTTGTACCTATACAGTATAATATTATACGAGTCCGCCAAACTCTGACGCGTACTATACACAATGTTAAACACACACGCATAATGCATACTGCGTCATAATAATATAACCTATAGGCTAAAATACTAAACGGAAATCTATAACGCGTGCTTACGGGTAAAAAATAATATTTTAATCAACGTCGACGTTGATAACCCTATAAAATTCGTAACTCGTAACCATCACCGGAATTCCCATCATTGGTGCAAAGAGCGTTATTTGTACAGCGTACACCTACATTATTTCGATTATGCGGATTTTAGATATATAAAAAAAAAAAACCTTCGATCGACAAATATTGTAAACGCAACATTCACAGTATACGTATCATCATTACATAACGTTGTACCAGCGTATACAAAGTTCAATATGTCTATAGTCTAATATTTGAAATTTCGACAACTGCAGACCACAATGATATATTATAGAATATAGGTAATAATATAATATGCTTTGTTATAAAAAATAAAACCAATTTTTTTAGTCAGTTTCCGGAGTTTTAAGGTTGTTTACCGAAAAAGCTAAAGAGTTATACGGATAAATATGCATATTCGATGCTCTCTAAATCCGTCTAAAAGTTATAAAAAACTATATCATATTATTAGCCGCACTGTATAGATAGGTGTAATTCTTTCGATTATCTATCAGACGTAAACAACGCGTAGTTGTTACATTTGTTATATACGTGTAATTACGCATACACAAAAAGAAGCGTTTAAAAAAATCGCCACCAAACTCCGTCGAGACTTACGGAGGTATACTGCTCGCGATAATCGTATACGCTTCGTAGGTAATCGTTGCGTGGGCGAAGAATATTAATACACTATGCGAAACCCGTAACACTATAACAATATCGATCGGTTTCGACTTTTTGCGCGAGACGAACTTTAGTGTACTGCCGAGCACCTATAGGTATATACACTGCGTTAATGGTGGTGGTTTTTTCGCTGACGGGTCGTCACGATGATCGATCGACGGGTATGCGCTTCTCGTGATCGCGGCCGACACGCCGGGGATTTCGACGTGTATCGCTATGATGAGCGTACTATTCAGGCATGCGCTGTATGGTATATTACACGCGATGAGTGTTTCCGGTTTCGCGTGGCTTCCGCACGCACGGAAACCGCTTCGCGCAATACTGCCCGTAGGCACTATAGATATGGGCGCTTTGTAAATATTTAAGTAAATTAAAAAATACCACTTGTAAATACAAAAATAAAAATTTATTTTAGGTATAATTACCTAGCTATATATATTATTATTTAGCCGCAGTTTCGCGTTTGGGGGCCTTCCGCGGCGCTACTTCTGCGGAAAACGCAGCCGTTAAACACACCAGTATATCCAACTTACACGTGTAGATGTATATCAGTGTGTGCGTGTGCGTGTGTGTGTGTGTGTGGCCACGCATTTATCATATTATTAGAAGTATACCCGTGCGAATTTCGCCACCCCAGAGCACGTGCGCCCTTTTGTGGTGGCTTTCTCACGGCGTCTTATAGAAGCGCCTACCCGGACGGCGTTCCACCCTTAATTATATATTATGTGTGTGTGTGTGTGTATCTATTTAATAATACAATATCGTGTACACACCGAGCGGATGTCCGTAATTTGTGAGGAGACCCGAACACCCGATAAATAATAACGCAGCTTAACGATTATTTTTAATATTATTTATTTATTTATATGCGTCTACGTGCGTTTTTAAAGTACCTGGGTAGATTACTTTTATTTACGCAAGTAATGTCTTATAATAATATTTGTAGATTTATGTATGTGTACACTGTATACTGTAATGTCACATACAAAAAATGTTATATTCATGAATTATACAATTACACTTTTACCTTTACTTTATTAACAGGAAGGTAAATTAATATTTTAATTACAATAAAATAACTGAAAATGTATGATCTATAACATTATATAAAAGCACTGATGGTCACCAAAATGTATTAGAACGCTATCGTTACATCTTCCCTTTTGTTTACAAAAAAAAAAAAACATATAAATTAAGATGTTTACAAATTTAACTAGGTATTAAAATCGTTAAATGATCCTTTCACAAACCTTGTACTTTCAATATAATCTGGCTGAGCAGTTGGAATCTATACGGTTGTGTTTTGGTTTTATTTATTGGAGATTTCTTCAGTTGTTTATTCAGTTAAAGTTTTTTCTGCAAAGTTTCTTCCTTTTGTTAAGAATCGTAAATATTTTTTTTATAAATAATATTACTTCCTTTAATTTTGCATTATTCAACTTTTCAAATTCTTAACATCCAGAATATAACTACCTACAATCAATAAATATATATGAAAATAAAATAAATCAGATGCTATCACTAGCCAACTTCTATCTAGTATTTGGCGCTGTAACACTGGTCCTTTTGTCTGATTCCGTTTATTAGAATGAAAACTTTTTAGTTGAGAGTATAATTTGAGATTAGGTCAGGATATCATGATTCGTGTTTAACTAATATATAGTAATTCTATAGCGCAGCTCAACCAACTTTGACTACCCAAAACCCAAATATCCTGTATGAATTAGAATTACTTTCAAAATGTTGTTCTCTTGATTTGTTCATTCTAATGGTAATAAAAGTTGTTAATTTTGTTTGGTCACCTTTAAAATATTGTTTATTAGAGGTTTATACAACGGCGCACGCATAACAATAAATATTATGACGGATAATAATATTTTATCACATTTTACTATTTTAGATATATCATAAAGTAGGTATTGAATTTTATATTCTAAGTAACGAGTAGGGTGTTTCCAAAAATGATCAAATACAAGACGTGTTGATAATATTATGATGAGACCATTTTTCAAAAATATTATATTGCTTTAATTTAGTATTGAAATGCATTTCCATTATTTACAATACTCATAATATGTTCCTATATCTTAAATGTCGTCTTATTAGTTATTTACAAAGCGTATTATTTTCTATCGGTCTATCGTTTTGACAGAAGTTATTTTCCTAAGCTGAATATGTATCCGTTTGATTGCAATACCTGCAGTGATATACTTCATGTTATATACCTATGTATATAGTATACTGCAATCGTTTTTTTGATCGTTTAGGGGCAGTGCATTTCTTCTTTTTTTTTTTTATATATTCTGTTTTATCAACTTCGTTTCCCAATAAACGTGTGCTGCAGAAAGGGCCACATTTTTCGTTGTACATAATATTATTATTATGTATAGTGTAATATATCATATACTCCATGGTGTATGTTATTTTCTAGTATGTCGGCCACGGAACGCGAACGAATCGACAAAATCCTGCGGAACACACGTCGTCGTCGTGACAGATATCTGGCGGCGGCGGCGGCGATGAGCCACTTACGCCGTGCAGTGTGCGATCTACTTTTACGGCGGCGGCGGAATTCCACGCGCGCACATTCGGCCGACCGAGTCTTTCACGCACCTCCCGCGGCGCGAGCGCACCGTCTCCTGTAGCTTATTTGCGGCCATTGTTCTTGACACTTTTCACACACGCGCACGTACACGACGGGCGAAAGCAAAAACCTACACACACACACACAATATAAATAAATAACCCATACGCACAATATAATAATAATATGCACTATAAAATAATAGAGTAATATCCGATGACGACGACGACGTAGGTACGCCTATCGGTCTGCGCGTTATAAACATCGCGTATCAGATGCGGCGAACAACTTTCTGAAAATTCGCCACTCATCTGTACACAGCTCCGTACTACGTGTCGTACATACTATATATACGTATAGCAGCTGTTAGATAATATTATTACTGTATAATATAATACGGTGTATGTATGTGCGCACTTGTCTTGCTCAGCAGCTGTGTTCGCGATAGTGGCAAAGTACCTATATACAATACGATCGACGATGGTTTTTTTTTTTATTTTTATTCGTTTCATATATTTTTTACCGCACACTGCACGTCATCGTCGAGACGACGAGACGACTCCTCGGAGCACTGGTTTACTACAGTGGTATATGTATAGTGCGCCCGGTGAACCTTAAACTTTGCGTTAACGACGGTCTTTGTTGTCGTACATATTTTTTCTTTCGCGTTGAAACTATATAATATAACGTTAACAACGATTTTGAGCGCTCTCGTTATCCGCAGAAGAATAAGGGACGCGGACATTATTTTGTTTTAGTGGCGTTTCTATTTATACCTATATGTATCTATTATATAATGCTGCTGCAAGTGTATATTATTATATAACCATGCGCCACTGTGTATACGACAGCCAACGGTCGTCCGACGCGCGCGACGTTCTTTACCCGCGGCTCTCCGCCCGAGTGGTTTCCGTCTAACGTCGATGAATATAATTTATGTGTACAGTGCACATTTTATAATATGAGTTTAATAATAATAATAATAGAAAAAAAAACACGTAACGAAACAAAAACAATCGTTCACAGTCCATTAAAGTCACTACTACGACTGTCGCGGTCGTCACGGACTAATTTGTATAAATAAATATCGGTTGACGAATTACACGTATAAATATATATATATATATTATTATTTAGGCTTGCAGCTAATCGTGTCTCGTGTCCGCGTATATCCTCATCTGCATCCGCCGCCGCTTCGTCACGAGCGCGTATATATATATATATACATATTATATTATGGGCGTGTGTGTGCCGAACGCGAGCCGAGTGAATAGACGCTCATTACACTCGACACTCGAGAGACAATTCAAAGTCGACTGGGAAAAAAAATCCGTTTTATTTAAAAAAAAAAAAAAAAAACAAAAAACAAAAATTACGTCGTTCAGAAAACGCGCTCGGTTGACGTCGCTGTGGCTGTAAATAATTACCTCCTCCGTATATCGTGCATATTACTATATATATATTATATATACCGAAGGCATGTATACTGTCGCCGTACGATGTATATACTATATATTATTAAAATTGATAATAATATATTATATTACCGTGGCAGCAGTTGTACTCGCGTATAATATATACATTATAAATTATAATTACTATGGTTAGAATTAATGCGCGCGAAATCCGTCGTTGGTAACGAATGCTTTGAAATACGGTGTGTATGTGTGTGTGTGTGTGTGTGTGTGTAAGAGAGAAAGAGGGAAACGGAGACAAGAACAGACAGACAGAGAATGAAGCCAAGATGGATGTACTTATATATTTATTTATATATTTTAGCTGTAATGACTTTTCCGCGGATTGCACTTTTATTATTAATATTATAGTTGGCCGCGAGCCACGCGAGTCCATTGTAGCCGTTGCATACATATATTAATGTATTTATAAAAATATAATTTCCGCCATGTTTTTTTCGTGCGTATATAATGTAAATATATTTTTATAAGTTACGATTTTTATATTAAGTATTCTCGAGGGTGACGATAAAAAACAGACTGTATTCGCATCGTAAACTTTTTGCGAGATAAAGCATACCTTTTAGTCTGAAAACTGTAATCAACGTAAATGTATATTTTATAATATCACGTTTTTAAAGATAAATAACGAATTCGCATAGTTTGTATCCTGATTTTATTTTTCTGTTGTAGGTGGTTTACCCAATGTGGTAAGTCTTATAAACCACCGCGGTGACAGGTGGATGTTAAAGTACCTAGGTAATGTAATGTATACATAATGTACGTGATATAAAAAAAAGAATTGGCAGGGGTGTAACGGTGTACGAACAAAGCTTCCACGAAAAAAATAGGCTACTGGGGCACAGACAAAATCATTGTCTTTGGGCGCTTTAGGCAATCCTCCTAAATCCGGACCTTATTGTCATGTACGCATTTGTAATATTTTCAAGTATCTAGCAAAATATTATCAACTGTAGTTCATAAGAATAATTCTCAACACTAACCTCAACTGTTATAAATTATAAACAGTAAGTATGTAAAGTTATATATTATAGTAATATAATATACATTCATAAATCACAACTCATAATAACTTGGACTCACGCGAAAACAATGATAACTAGAATTATTTTAATGTCCTTCTGATTTTTGAGATATATTCTGGTACATAAGTATACGAAGACATAACTCGAAAAACACACAAGTAAAATTAACTCTTATCTCCTTTGATATTTGAATTACTGAGGCGACTGTATTTAGTTTTGCTGAAGCTATAGGTTTACAAAAAACACAAGGAAATCACAAAAACATATTATTATTTACAATGAAGTATATTGTTTCAAATTTAAATTCATGATTCATATTATGTAGGTAAACTGTATAGAACAAAACACTACATGTATATTGTATACATTATATTAGTTATTGTAGTTATCATTACTATTAATACACAGATTCAATTTTATCTTATATCTTGAATAACGATGCTCTTCTGCAAAATATCGAGTGTTTTATATCGAGACAATTTTTAATGTGTATACATATTATGTATCGATTATTTCAAAATGTAATTTTAACAAGCGATACTCTATAATATAATAAAAAGATACTTAAGACTGTACTTTCGTTTTTATTTTTATTTATTTATTTTTTATTATATTATGTTATTATGGTATCTATAATAATCATAAATCGTACATAATGTATACTAACACACTAAGTTCATCTCAAATATTTTTGTCTGACTAGGTGGAACTAAATGTATATGGAATTATTCAACTTTTAAAATATAAGATAAATGTTTAATTGATTGTAAATTGTAATAAATTATTGAGATATTGACAACTATATAGCTTTTTATATCATTTTATATTATTATGAAGGCAATTCTTTTTATCATTTTTATAGTATCATGGCAATAATCTTCAATAAAATATTAACATTTTTAATATAATAGATATTTTTTTTAATGGGGCTTATATGTGTTATACCTATTATCCATTGTTATTCAATTTTACTCAGAAATCATTATTATTTTATTCTTTATCAAATTATTATTGTTTTTTTTTTTATTATTATTTATTCCTGTTTATGAGATAATACATACAACTTATTAGTTACTGTATTTCGCTTTAAATTAGTCACATTAATATTGAAAAGTTTTAATGTCTTGATTGCAATAATATTTACGTATGAAATGATGAAATTCAAATACTGTGCCGATTTTTATTTTATTAATAAATCGCCTTTATTGACACTTGTATAGATTCTAAAAAAAAAAATACATTTTAAAAATAATTAACATCGTAATTGCTAAATGTTGTAACATATTAAGTGTCGAGTATCTAGTATTTATTATACTTAGTGAAATATTTTAAGCATTGATTATCTATTATATTCATACAGCTACACTCCAAAGACAAGCATTTAGTATTTAGTACCATCAAGATACTCGTTTTTATGTATCTCGCTCGGGATTATCGAGGATTACCAACACATATATTTGTATTTATACGAGAGGTGTGAAAGAAAAGTAAAGAGATGAAAAATAAAAAGGGTGATTTGCGTCAGAATAGACATTGCTCCACCACGACAACGTTCCCCGTCATATAAGTTATATGATATGATATGACCATCTACGCCATTATCGGTTTTTACGAAAAAAGAGATTCTTGTAGATGTGACTTTTTTTCATTTCCTGAGATAAAAACCCACTTCAACGGACATTATTTGAGTAAACGTTTATACATAAATATGACGTTTTCACGATACACTATGTATAGTGTAAAAACAGAGGAACCGATGGTGATTCCAGTCGAAACCACCAGCAAAAGATACGAAGACTGGAAAAATGCCCATCTACATATTTTACCTATCTCGATAGGGATAGCAACAAATGTTGTGTATAAAATAAAATAAAATCGGTTTCATTTACTGTTCTATCCAACGGCTCGTGTTGGTGTTATAAGTATCAATTATTAAAATCGATAGTATAACAACTGTATAATATACGTCTCAGTTGTTGCACACAACGACGTGAAATACGGCGTCGTTCCGGTAGCGTACATATACATATATGAGACAAAATATGAAAATCCGCTAAAGTACTTATATACATGATCGCGCTATATACTATATATATATATATACCGCGGCGAGTGGAGTAGGGTCGAAGTACGCGCTATGTATTATATTATTATGATTTATGCCTCGACGAATGCGGAAATTATGTACAACGGAAATATAGTGTATATACATATACATAGAACGCGCGTATAATATAATTTTGTTCAAAAGATATATATATATATTTATGCGTGAAGCATAAAAATAATAAATAATAATAATACGTCGACTTTTAATCGCGAGCTACCGTAATATTTTAATACGCTTAAGGCGCCCCCGAACCAAACCCGAACCCTTGACCGCGCGCCTCCCGAATAAATTCTAGAAAATCCAAATTTCGAAAACCCGTATACAAATATAATAATGAGTGCGTATTGTTGTTAAACTTTATATCACTGTTATGCCCCGCATAATACGTTATTACAACGGCCGAACACACTACGTCATATTATTATATTGATATTTAATCGGATATTAATGAGACAATACGTAATATTACATTATGTCAATGGCAGCCAGGAGAAGTCTATAATATTATTCTTCTGTTCGCGGCGGCGTAAAAGTCGACATCGTTCCAATGACCATATTATAAGAATCGCATCCCCCCGCGACAACCGCGAGTCGGTCAGAGAAGAAGTAGGTACCCGTGTATATTGGGAAACTTTAATGCCATTACGTAACGTCGTCATACGTTTACCGTCGCGTACCGGACAGATGTTTTAACGCTCAACTGCGTAGCATCTATATATTATTATATACCCCGCACGGAGACGCACTGCTGCTGGAGCTCTCTCTCGTATACGATTGGAACGGCGCGACGACCCGGACGCGAACGACGTGGTGCGACAGAGGTGTATGTGGGTAGGCCGTACGTATGGGTGCGTATCTGTATAGGTGCCAGACTGTCGACGGCGGTCACACTCACGTACTCACATATATCATACTTTTTACCACCGCAGTCGTGTAATAATTTATTGCGTAATGCGCGTGTACACACACACACAAATCGTATATGTGACGTGATAATGCGCGTACAAAAGTCGTCAGACTCGCGACGCATCATCCCCGAAAAACTATGTGTACACATATAATAATAATAATAATAATATGTCGTACACATAATGTTATATACGACGGCGGGGCGCGGTACACGTGTATGCACAGACGGTCACATCGTATATAAATTGACGGCGGTGACGGGGTCGGACGCTCCGGACGCGTTAAGAGCGGTTGAATAGCCGCTAATGAACGCTCCCTGGGCCGGTGCACACGCGAGCGCGACTCCCACCCTCACGTGTATACGTGTGTGTATACGTGTGTGTATATGTGTGTGTGTGTGCGTGTACGCGGTCCCTCTAATTTTTACACGGTCAGTGACGAGAGACCGCGATGAGACTTGTTCCGTTCGAGAGAGGCACGACCGACGTGTGCATATACTATATACATATATATATAGAGAGAGAGAGAGAGAGATACTGTCGATGGGTATATTGTTATTTAGCGTGTGTAATAATTATACGATAACAATAATAATATTATATTCGATGCGGTCAGGTTAAGTTAGGTGCAGTGGCGTGTCATACGTGTATGCGATGTGTGCAGCAAATGGCACAGCGGCTTTCGGCTTAGGGGGGGGGTCATTATTGCTCAACGTTCCACAAAAAAAAAAATTAAACAAATACAGTTATGTACGAAAAGGCAAAAAAATTGTATTCAATTTCAAATGGTTGTCATTTTCTCAATCTGATATCAGTATATCATTGTTATAAAATATAAATTTATCTATATATCTATATATTATTTAGAATAAAAACATGTAAGAACTAGGAGCGGGGCCTTTTTTAGTTTTGCACACAGGCCCATTTTTGGGATAACCACTGGTTAGGTGCATCGTATATTATGGACTACCTAGCCCGACCGCGTGAGACTAGGTGGATTACGCACATCGTATAAGATTATATTATATATTTTATATCATATATTACTACGATGTACATATTATAAAATATTAGAATATTCGTTTTAATCTCGCAAACTGTCTCTCTCTCTCTCTGTGTCTCTAACCCGCGGACGACCGGTGCCGTCGTATCCCTCTGTATACCGTACACAATACAATATACGGTACGATGCGATGCGATGCGATACGATATATATATATATTCACTCGTACACGGCGATCTGCAGAGTGCCACGTGATTTATTATGTACACGACCGGGACGGGCTGGCTGCGTCGACGGCTGCAGCGGCGGCCTCCGACAGAATCTAATCGTAAACGCGCTCGGGACGACCGGGGCGCGACGTTTTCGCAGTTGGCCGACGTTGTGTTTCGTGCGATTAATCATTCGGCAGAAAGGTACCACCGCCTCCGCATCGCTACCGAAACGCCGCCTCCCCCGCGAAAACGGTACGCGCTAACTACGTCACAAACCGACCGCACGACGACCGACGACGACGGTCGGCTCGCAGTTCAGATTTTCATTATATATTATTATTATATTATTAAAATTGTTATATTATCATATAACGTCCCGGAAAACGCGGTGTCGTCGTGTTATTATCGCGACAATATATTATTATACGTCATCGTTTTGTCGTACACTGCGACTGCAGTACGTGTATCGTCTCTGTAATAATATCATATTTATACTGTATATACGTATATATAACCGTAAATCTAATTCCACACTATTTCCTATACATTATAATCTATTGTTATGTGTATATGTAAAAATTCTATAATAGGATACATTATACGATCTCGAACGAATTACAATGATAAATATACATTTAATTTTTTTATCACCTATACAATTATTATTCCATATACGATGTCAGTGCATTTCGTGCAAACAACTGCAGTTTGCTTGTATATTGTAATATTGTACGACTGCGATAGGACTGAGATTCGATTCGACATGATATAATAGTATATAGGTATCGTGTACAATAATATACACATACCGCATTATAATATATATAATATATATATATATTATATACGAATTGAAACGGAATAACCGATCACGAATAAAACGGCTTTTGTCAGGGCAAAATGTAAAGCCAGACGCTTTGTGTTAATAATCAAGAACGAATAAGAGGTATGTACGTCAAAATAAATGCGGAAGATATCGAAGTTACTAGAGTTGACCCAATTTAAAAGGGGACGAGGGGAGAAAGAGTCAATTCCGAACGACCGGCGAGTTCCGAAGAGCAAAAAATGAATAACCTACAAAGAACACTTGGATAATTACTTTTCTTGCCCGTCTATACCACGCAAAGAGGATATACTATTATATAGTACCTGCCGTCGTCTGGTGTACCGAGATTGGAGATACACGGAAAATATTATATTAATAATTGTCGAGCTGCACCTCATTCTGTATAATAGTGGTGTACCTATTGTACGCATATATGCTGTGCCAATTATGCTGAATATTACGTAACTAATCGTGCATATCACAATACATATATATATATATTGTATTTAATTATATTATTATTATTATTATTATTGTAATCCTACACTGAATACTGTTTAATTCTTGTTGTAGGTATACGCCGTTCGTAAATACTGATGAAAAGACACCGGGATACTAAAATCTAAATGGTTGAAATTTTTCCATTTCAGTGTATATGATATGATTGTTTTTATTTTTGACGTTATATCAATATTATATTATTGTCGTATTCATAGAAAAAAAAAAATACAATGAATACACATTGCTGCTGCACCACGTTGATGACTTGCGTACAATAACAATGGTAAAAAAAAAAAGCCAATAAGATATCAATATTATCATATAATTATTACTCGTATATTATTTACGTCGCGCCGAAATTATATTTTACACCTATTACTATACAAATAAGTACGACTTGTATTGTACAAGTTGTATACCTGTTTAGATCGGTTCTTCTTTTCGTGTTTGTCGCTGTTAAGTAAACACATCGGGTGTAACGAACACTGTCTATTATATATGTATTAAATATATCATGCCCAGATGTCAGATATATTATATTATTATTATTATTATAGTGGCTAAATAAATATTTGGTTTTCGGAGAATCGTCCGGTTTGTACCAATTCTATAATTTTTTTTCTTTCGTCTACATTATACGCTATATACACCTACAGTATATTATTTCTAAAACGCCTAACCGCATCGAACATTCGTTCAAGATTGCGAAATAAATCCGGACAGATTTAAACCCCTAAAGCCTCCTCGGGGGCTTGTGTGTGTATAGGTCTATTCAAGTTCAGTCGGTGCATTGAATTATTTCGTATCCTTCCCAAGAGGATAAACTAATATTTTCTTAACCGTTTTCAAAGTATCAGTGAACGAAAAATGTATTAAATAAATCTTTTATCTCATATTACACATGCACGTATAATATATTTACTGTAATATATAAGATAAAGGATAATTATTATTATTACGATATTATGTACGATTTATTGTGCGGACGAAACAATTTATGTTTAGAATTACACAAGTGTTATTTTATTATCACTTTATCACTGGCCACTGCCCATCAATTATGTATGTACCTATATTTAAATTGTTACGGTTATATTAATAATTTAATTTAACATCATGCGAAACGATTAAGTTTCTTAACGGATGATGATCGCGCAAGTAACCTTCGTCACAATGACAGCTAGTTAATATACATGTGAGTACAGCTACTGAATACAATATTTTTTTAATGCGTTCGCCATTTGCGTTTCCAATGTTAATTACATATTAAAATGTGTATATTTTTCTTATTTTTTTTTTTTTTTTTACATAACGTTATTTGTCAAGCTTTTAAACAACAATACCGGGTTCGTTAGTTTCGATTTTGAAAATTTTCATGTTTGACCACGTTTAAATTTTGTTCATAATTTCATTCGCCGGGAAAAATAAAATGATACAGTAGATACACGAGAAATTTCAACAATACATACTTGGTTCACGTAAGTTAAACTTAAGAGTTTTACCATAGCTTAGTGCTTACTAAAAAAAAATCTAACCTATTAGTTAGTTATATAGTTTTTATTCTTATTCATATAGACTTTGCCAAGAGTGTGGTCGAGTTTTAAATTGGCCATTCCTTAGTGAAATCGTAATTGTGATAATACATTCTACACTGCTGTGCGCTGTGCCTATCTCAGTGTTTTTTTAAAAGTTTTCATTGATCAAAAAAGTTTAATTAATACAATATATTATAAATATGTATGTATGATTATTTTTATGATTTTTTCGATGGTAAATATAATATGTTTTATAATATACATTTACAAGAGAGAGTTCCTAAAAGGTACATTAAGGAAATTGATAATCCATTAGAAAGTTATCATGATACTGAATTTTATAAAATCTTCGCAAAAATCATAAATATCTGTTTTAGTATTATGGATTTAATTATTGGACAGTAAAGTGATTTAATATATTATATTACAATACAGAGTATAGAATAAAAGTTCAACTATATTTAGCATACCTTATGTACCTACTTTTATTTAATAATTTATACAAATTCAAAGTTTTATAATAGTTTTTACTATTGTAGTCATTCCAATTTTCGACATACGTATGGTAATTACTTTCGAATAGATTGGTATTACGATCATTATTTTATGTTTCACCTTAAAGTTTTAGCAAAAGGCAAAACCCCAAACAGCCATTAACTAATATTTATTATCTTTAAATACCCGTATAAAAGCCTACAAGTCCCTGATTCCATGTACCAATAAAACTTCTTCGTACTAAAAACTCTGTAGAAAACAGAATAATAATTTTGAACAATTAGTTTGTCCTTCAACGACTTAGCTAAATGGTATTTAACTTTGTGAGCCTTTCCAACTTAAAGTTACTTCAATCTATAAATCTTTGATTTATGATAAACGCTCCTTAGTAGACGACACGCAAATAACCACACGTTACACCACGACTTCACAATTCCAAACACTTCTTATCCTCGTATCAGCACATCCCATTGCTATACATAAAACGTCATTCTTTTATTTTCGATCTCGCTTCTAGTACATTACCCGACAGCCGACAATATTTTCCTCGTCGTCCTAAAAAAAAATAGCAAAACTAAATTAATAATTTAAAATTTAAAAACGTTACCCCCTCATCAATTAGTAGTTTAAACTCTAAGTATGTACCTACACTGATTTCAATTTAATTTTATTAAATTTGTGTTCGTTATTTGCAAACCAAAACGCGTAGTATGTTATTGTTAATGTGTTGAGGGAAAAGCTTTTTCGTTAAAGGGTAGGAGGAAGTGGTAAGACTTATACTCCCGACTTAATTTTAACTTATTATCAATTATTATAAATCCTATAATTACAGTCATGCAGGTCATGCGTGCACGTGAATCGATCAGTTTCTTATTTATGTTAACTATCTCTACCTATCTCACGTATTAAATACTGCACAATAAATATAAATATTGTATAAATGGATTATAATATAATTATTATTTCTGTGCGCGGCTGCACAGGGTTCGTCGAGCGTATATATATATACATATACTAATAATAATATAATAATAATTTGTATTGCAAGAAATTCCGCTTATACACCCGTAGGCACTATATATTATACAGCTGATGGTCTTTGTTCTTTAAAACGGATCCCAAAACACAACCGAGGTAATTGCGTTTTTGTACACTCCGCGTTCCTGATTACTTCCTCTCCTGCTGTGACCCACCGCCGCTGCCGCCGTCGCACCGCCGCGCCGCTGCGGCACGCAGATCGAAATCTCCTCGGTCCGCGGAGCATACTTCCGCACGATATTTAAAACAACCGCGTACCTATCCCGAAACCGGACATCACCGCAGAGATAGAATTGTTAACCGTAAACATAAATAGTTAATAATATTATTTGTTAGTTAGTACACCTGTATATAGTATGATGTAATATTGTAATTTTGTATACCTACGTCTCTGATATAGTTTTCCGCGAAAATGTCACGAAAGAGTGATTGTTTCGTGCACACCCGGCCACATTATAATAAATAATATGTCTAATTATTCATATTGATCAAACGTCAAGTACAGTTGGATTTTAAATTTTGAGAACAATTTGTGTACATTTTAGAAGTTTGATATAATATCGCAGCTTCAACAATATATTGACAATTCACATAGGCAAGTTTACAGTAGACATACGTTAACGTTACAATACTTTGTTTTTAATTTTTTAAACTTAGAAAATATTATAATTGGGTAGGTCGTAATCAAACATATTATAACCTTATCGGTATAATAGTATCCATCACGGTATACCTGTCCTCGTGTGTCTGCAGTCACCGTGTTGTTATTTAATAATAAAATCGATAATGATATTATAAATTACGATGGGTATAATAATTGTCGAAAATTATTCTCGAGATTATTGAAAATGCCCCGGATTACTGAAAACCATACTTGAATGTGAAATTTGTATTATTTTTTTCAAACAACATTTATGTGAATTATGATTGTTCATATTAAATAATTGTATTTTTGATTAAAAATAAGTCGAATAGAATATTGTTCCAACAATTAATTATTCCACATACAAATTATTATTTTATTTGTTCAACTGAGCATTCATATTTGTTTATTTTTTAATTATTATTTACGTATGAGTACCTATTATATGAATTAAATAGAAGAAACTAAGAACTGGTTAAATTCAACACCTGTGTAATTTTTTAATTTAATATAAAATGTATGCATTAATTCTTCAAAAAGATCATTTTCATTTATTTTATAAGCTTAATATTATTATGTTTTTGTTTATTCATACCAAATTCAAATCTGTTTATTTATATACAGGTAGATTTAATATTTTACTGATTCTATTTATTACTTTTCAACATTAATTTTCAAGCAATTTTATGCTTATAGGTACCTATACTTCTCAATTTTAAGTGCAACAGTGAGTAGATGCCTATTATATTGTTTTTTTTTTAATGCGTTAAATTCACAGCCATGGTTATAATATTATATTATGCTATACCATAACCGAAAATAAAACGTAGCGAAAATCAATAAGCCGTGAATTTTCCAATATTCAGCAGTGGCAGTTTTTGATAGCATATTGCGCTCCATATTTTTATATTGTACAAAAGCGTTTTAAAATATGAAACAAATAATATCATTAACATTATATAATATTATTTGGCGACTCACCGTGACCACAAGGACTCGGGTAACAAAGTGGCGTCATACATCATTCGATTATAGTGATTATATACAATATACCTGATCCGGGTGATCAATTTGACAAATTGAAATACCTACCCAATCATTTGGGCCCCTTTGTTTCGCGTGATTTGGGTAGTTGTTTTATTCTCCGGCAGTGAAAAATAATAATAACAATAATAATAAAGAAGTAGAAAAATCGAGTTTTAAATGTTTCAGATTTCACGTCAAAACTTTTTTTTTTTCGACAAAATATAAAAAGGGGGAGAAATAAGAGGAAAAACACGCCCACGGAACAATACAAGCAATCCAGTGACTTGGAATTAAAGCCCAAGGATATAATATAGGCGGGACACGCTTCAATTATTGAAAGCTACCAAGTTTTTTCAGCCGCCCTGCACAAAACACTTTCCGCGTTTATTAATATTTCGTACAGTGACCTTCGGTTTCGATGAGAATTTCGTTTCTACACAATCACGGCGCGGCGTACACATACCTCAAACTATTTGACAGAGTCGTGTGAAAATATCGGCCTAACGACGGAAAATAAAACACCTATGGCGTTCGAAATTCTCAAAATTATAAATAATATAATATTTTATATTACAAAGCGGCAACACCACTGTCCGATCGAGGTTTTTACATTGTTACATTTATCATTTATCTTATAAAAAAAAATAATAATAATAATAATACACACACGCGCATACCGTTTAAAAATATTACACATTTTATTGCGTTTGTCAGAGTCGAATTGATGGTGTAAAAAAATATTATTATACAAAAAAAAAAATAACGACAATAATAATAATAATATATGATAATAATACATATATTACATAATCCCTCGCGACTGCCGTAATGTTGTTTGGTTTGACCGTTTTCTAACAGGCGTCGGTGTGGGCAGAGGGGGTGCACGTCGTGTCTAAAATTTAAAACGAACGATTCCCGGCAAAACAGGTGTTATTGTACGACAATACAACACTGCCGCTGCATTGTTGATTGTTGTATTGTGCCATCGCGAGGTTTGTTCTGCTCACATCCACCTCATCTCAGTGGGTCAAATCCTGAATGGGATTGGTCACAATTTCTATGGGAACACGATATATTACAGTATAAACTATATATGTGCACGCATACACGCATGTATATATATATATATAGTAGACGCGCGGCCACGTGGGTAATTTAAAGAGAAACGGGTAATTTGGATTATCGTATTGTGTTGTTATTGTAGTATTTTTTAATTTTTATCAATGATGTTCGCGTAAACGCTATTATACGGTTGTTATGGCATATTGTCACCGTTTGTGAATGTTACGCATCTAACCATCGCGGTTAATAATTGTAATCGTGCACTTTATTGTATCACTAACTGTTGTACGATTATCCATTATTATAATAATTATTATATTTCTGTATAATTGTCTGGATTATAAGACTACAATGACATTTTATTTTTACAATGCGACAAAAAGTGAAAACATAACTATATTGTCCCGTCAAATGTTGACTTTTGACTGAAAACTCCATAATTAGAATCCTGATACGCATGACCCGGGCCTGATTTAGGCATTTTGTGGCCTTAGGCAAAATAAAAAATGTGGCCCCTTATTGTCTACAGTAGCATATATAGCCATAGCCCCCCTCCACAAATGAGTTGTATAAAACAAAATTTATTACAATTTAGTATGTACCTCTACTCATACATTTGCACAAACATAATTATAATGTTATACACTTTTTTATCTCTACAGGCTACAGATTTCTCGTACCTATTATTTTCATTTACATTTTACGCTGATAAGGATTAATTATTTTAGTTTTTTGAAATATCATATTATGTTTCTTAATTCTGCCTAATGGTAAATATGGCCCTACCACTGTATACTTCTACTGTGTCGGACATACAACGCGCCATATTATTATACTTATGGTAATTATTATATACTCGTGTATGTGTAAATAAACGCAGATTACTAGGCTGCAATAAGAGTTGACAAGATAAAGTATACGCGATGACTGCATGAGTCGATTTTTCAACGTGGAAACAGACGTGCACGTCGACTGCTTAATGTTTAATATTGTTATAGGTGACTATATGAATATCGCACGTTTACTATTTGTACGGATATATTATTTAGCGCTCGTGTAGAGCGCGCGAAATTCGGTTTCAAGCAGAATAATGAAAATCGAATAGTAAACAGCGTAAGTAGTTGTTGTACACATAATATAATATTTAGTCGTGCGCCGTTCACGTTTCCCACATATTTACATTATATTCGTGCGTGTAGAGCGCATACGTATAATGTGTGTACATATTATATTATTATACAGACCGCAATATTTGTACGGACGAATGTAAAAGAAATGGTCGGGAAAAAAAAAGTAATAAAACCGTATACTAATAAATAAAAGCCGGGAAAGAATGATAAAAAAAAAAACGGGTGTAATTTGTGCGGACGGCCAATGAATGTTTTCGGGGGTTCAAGAGTTAAGACCGGGCGCGGTCGGGGGATCGCGAATTGCTTTTTATGAGTTCCTTCGTCATCAATGGGAAAATATTCTGTGCTCGCCGCCGCCGTCGTGCCCGTATATACGCGTATATATGATATAATATACATATATTTATTATACAGATACGTGTGTATATGTGTAATAAATATATAGGGTACATCTGTTTTCCATACAATCACGGATCGCGGGCGCGAGGGACGAAAAAAACGTATAAAAATCCGGGGAAATAAATAATAAAAAACAATGGTCTGGTCGCGGCGGGATTCGGAGGGTGTATGTGTATAAAAAATACCGAAATAATAAAAAACGGAAGAAATCCGGGGTGGCCGGAATGCCTACCAGCCGACGAGGGTGCAGTCTTAATCTGGTAATTTTCGCGACCGGTACTATTTATACGATATATCATTCGCCGAGGGTTAAAAAAGGAATTCTATATGTCCCTGCATCTGTAGACTTATTACGCATAAACGCACACATACACGCGCGTTTGACCGTATACGGCGTGTTCTACACGCGCACGAACGCGATGAAATGTAAATCGACTAAGCCCTTATAATATATAATATATACACTTTTAAGTGTGGTCTGTATACAAATGCCATACAATTTCCCACAACTGCGTTTCTCTATTCGTCCACGTCACGAAAAATCTATGACTTTTCTACAGAAATATTTTTTTTTAAATAAATAAGTACTAATTTTTTAGCGCCGATGTATTACTATTATTGCTGTCAATAGTTTAAATTATCTTTGATTTTCGTACTATTACCTATAAGTACATGTCGTAGGTATATCATAATATTATATAGTGTTGTAATATATTTGCACATCCTGTATAATATTATGTAAATATTATACATTGATGTAGGTGCACGCTATTAAAATTGATCACCACTCGAAAATACACGCTTTTCGAATAGGTGCAAATCATTATACAACGACACATTGCCGTCGCGTGCAGTCGGTTCGACATTCACCATCGACACGACAGAAATCAAACGTGTAAATACGACAATATTATGTTATAAGTAGCCATCATCATATTCACACGGTAGAGCCGATCGGTTTTAAATTTTATATGTATAGGTGTGATAATATTGTTCTAAACATAAAACCGCTCGAACATAAGACGAAGTTCAAATCGCCCGCCGCACGGAAAAATTATCCTCGATAAACCCTTCCCCGCGGGATGACTACCTATATAACGTAGTCGTATAAATAATATATAAGGACCCGGCGCACGTTACAGTATCGCGTCGAAAATCCCGCGCGTTTCCTACGTACACGTCGTTTTTATCTCGCGTGACGTTAATAAGTGTACTATATAATATATATATAGCCGACGAGAACAACAAAAATATAAAATCGGATTTTCGCCGCACCCCGCGGGCTACACAAT
The DNA here is from genome assembly GCF_020882245.1 of Rhopalosiphum padi. Lineage (NCBI taxonomy): Eukaryota > Metazoa > Arthropoda > Insecta > Hemiptera > Aphididae > Rhopalosiphum > Rhopalosiphum padi. The sequence goes on from NC_083599.1 coordinate 50,128,989, forward strand.
CTTGATCGTTCCGTTCCAATGTGTTATGATGCGAATGTGCGATCTCCTTGTCTCGTCGTCGCGCGCGTAGTCGATGCACGTCGTCTGCAATGACGTGCAATGATAATAATACATTATATTATACTATACGATATATATATATGTATGGTATATCTAATATATTATATACACGCGTGTGGAGAGAGATATCGCCAATTGGTTTTTATTATTATTATTATTATTTTTTTTTTTTTTTAGAGCAAGGCTATTCGCTTTGTATACGACGTTGACGTGAGTGGTATGTACATGTATAATATATATATATATACGTGAGTGTGATATTATAGCGTATTCAATTTGACGATCAAGGACGTCTTCGTCGTCGTCGTCGTCGTCGCCGTCGCTGTCGTCATCTCCGCCGTGTGATGGCTTCCAATTTCTCGACACCTATAACATACGTGATTTAATCAACGCCTAGCCGGCTAGCGCTCGGGCATACGTGCTTGCACGCACTCCTCGTTATCGGGGGGTCCGTACAACGATTTAGAGGTCCAAAATGTGTGTGTGTGTGTGTGTGCTGTCGGCGGAGGAAAAAAATAAAAATAAAACGTAGTAAAATAAAAATTACCGCTCGCCGCATGATGAATATACGATATGTCGATATAACATGATAAATAATAACATAACATTATTATAAACGATCGATGTGCCGGGCCATGGGCGGCATCGGTGTGCTGTGCAGCAGGTGAGCCGAAATACCGACAAAGGACTATAATATATATAATATTATTACCTATATACGCGGCACAGTGTTCGTCCGACCGTTTTTACATGTATACACACACACACACACACACACACACATATAAAATATATATTAAGTGTGTGTATTCCCGCAGTGCGCGCATATTCATAATATATTATTATTACATTCACCTGCAGCGGCAACTGCACGGATGGTCCGGCACGAAAATTTGCGGCAATCCGTAATATCCTATAATATAATATTATGTACTTATACGCGCGGTCCGAGGTGGTCCTCCCCATTCAAATTCAATACCCGACGTCATGCGCGACATTTGATCGAATATTTCGATTTCGTTTTCCTCCCTTCCATTCATTCCGGCCATAGGTTAACCTTAGCGGTCGTTCGTGTAGACGTAAATGTATATACACACACACATATATAGGAACACAATTTATATACAAATCAGTTTACCGGAGTACCATCAGTGTAACAATAATATATTTATATAATATCGCAGTATATATAGGTACAACAATCATCGTGACGTGCTCTATCGAAGATGAAATGTATCGAACCACACGAACCGCCGAAACCCAATATCTCGTCATTTTTTGCTTACAAACGATATCGTATTTTTTTTTTTTTTTTTTTTTTATTAGAAATCAAAACAAATGGTTGCAAATTAAACAAATTTAACAAATAGGTACAGTTTTGATTACCGACCTAAGCTAATAGCTTGTGTTGGAGGTAGGGAGTTATTACATTTACCAATAAAATAAAATAAAATAATAATAAAATAATTAGGTAATTTTTTATAATATTATGTACATTGACTTATGAATATGAACACTTTAAAAAATATAATATAATAATAGAGAAGAAAAGACACAGTGATGTAAAGTTTTAACATAAATAAATTAGTAATACATTTAGTTGATACAGCATTATAGCAATCAAAAAAAGAAAAAAAAACTGTTATATATAAATTACGCATAATAATGTAATATATAATAAAAATATAATACGCATGTGTATTATAATAACTGAACCGCGAGTAGAATATTATAAATAGGGCTAGGGACTTCATTCTCTAAAAAACCTTAAAATATGTATGCATTTATGCCTTTAAAAATTACCAAATATGCTATTAAAATATGCACTAAAAAAAATAAATAACAGTATTTAATAAAAACCTTTTTATTTTAATATGAATACATAATTAATAAAATTTTAATTTATAGTAAAAAAACTTGTCATAATAAATAATTGTCATAATTTCATAATTTCATAGTATGTTATTTTGGTAATATTATCGGCTATCGCCTATCGGAATCACTTGTGAAGTATACCATTAAGGCCATAGTCCATAAATAACAATGGGAGCGTTCGGCGAGAAAAACAACAATACTAATTTTATATATATATATATATATATATATATATATATAAAACCATAAAATTAATATTTCTGGTCTAGGAAATCGATCTAAATTTAAAATTGTTTGTATAAAATATTTATTTAATTATAAAACTACCATTTTCATATTAAAAATGCTCAAATATGCACTTATAATTAAAAAATGGTCAAATATGCAAAATATGCAACTATAAATTTTAAATATGAACTCGTATTACCATGAAATAAATTTCTATATTACTTAGCTATGTTTTTAATGATTATTGAAAAACATGCAAACTCCTAGAAGTCCCTAGCCCTAATTATAAATTGATTTTTTTCGGCGTCGCGGCGATGTTGGACTTCATTACAATAAACGACTTTAAAATAAAATGCAACACAACCTATACCGAACGATACAATAAATTATTATGTAGATATGGACGGCGCAGGTAATACCTGTCGATGTTTTTCATTATTTTTTTCCAAAACAATAATATAAATAATATACCTAATAACGTTATACGCGGATTGTTTATATTATATTATACTATGCAGTGTAAACATCTCCCGTGCTGTACGAAAACAATTTTATTAAAACGCAAATAACTCGTAATAATATTGTGTAATATATATATTTATATATATATATTGTTCTATATAGGTACTCACAAAGAATACATTATACACAGCGCCGGTACACTTTTTGAATTACAAAATAAACAATCTACAACGTACCTATATATAGGTTATATATACCTTCCTTTTTGTAATGACGGCTTGAACTTTTCTTCGGTGCTACGTGCCATGGATATACCTACTGATATATATGTATATGCGTTTATAATATGACAAAAGATCTATTTGTATTGGACGAGTTGATGTCCTGCTCTACTGCGGGCACATATATACATGTACGCAATAAAATACACAAATTACACGTAGTGCGAGTGGTTATATAAAAACCTATCAGTGTAAACCATCGTGCGCGCTCTGTAACATCGCGTTTCGATAAGGAAATGATAAAAACTTTAATAATTTATAGGCACTATGAATACAATATAATATATCGAATTTCCAACACGCTTACACGTATACTAAAATATATACCAGCCAAATATTATACAATATTCGTTGTAAAAGCGTAGATATCACTATTTTTCTCTCGTGAACGCTGTCTGCAAACATTTGCATATTGACGCGCCGTGTGGCTAAATATTTAATAACCGAAGGATATATTACTTGTTTGTTTTATGCTGCAGATATCTAATTTAGTAAAATAGTATTACGTTATCGACTCGTTTGAAATAATATTATGTTAAGTACAATATTGACTATAAAGGGGTAATCATTATTTATTACCCACTTTATATTCTATAATGGATTTTACACATTTTAAATAAGAGGAAAACCTAACTGAAAAATACTCATTATTGTATTGGAAAAAAAAACAAACAAACAAACTATTAGAACGGTTTATCGCGATGCATAATATATTAATATATTATGATCGTATTATAAATTTAATATCCGAGCGATTCGAAGTTAAATTTAACGGGAAAATAATTAACAAAGTACGTTTTATAACATTATATTATTCCATTCGTACGTTCACGAACTCGTAAAAAGACGAAACCAACACGGCGATAAGAATGTTTTCGAACAGTTAAAATCAAATTTCCGTCAACGGTTATTATTCTTTGAAAATTGAAAGCTGTGTGTACGCACGCGCGGGCGCGTGTGCGTGTGTGCTCAGAGTAAACGAAGCGTATAATGAAATTTAATATTTGATTAATGTTGACAAAAGACATTCGTGTATTTATAGGTATAATGTAATAGTGTATATAATATGTATTGAGTTAATAACGAAACATCGCGATATTTTTAAGCGTCGCACACATATTATGTTTCTTTATATGATACGCAAGCGCATTGGTCTTGTGTATATACTATATATCGTACGAAAAAATTTTCACACCCACGTATAATTTGACGACGGGATGGAGTGAAAAAAAAATAGTATTAATAATAATAATAATAATAATAACAAATTCTAGTTATTACATGACGCATTTATTTTTCAGATGAAAATTATTATCGCGAATGCAAGTCACGTCCATGTAATATTATTTTTGTCCGTCATCTTGCAACCGGCGCGAGTTTAGAAAATATATATAAACGACTTCACGTGACGGACCAGGTCTAATATTTAATAATTTACAACTTTGTGTATATGTGTTTGTACACTGGGCACTATATATATGTATATAATGATATATATATATGTAGGTGATATGGTTTTGAAATAAAAATTTTGAAATAAATATAATATATCGTATCATGCATACGATTCATGAATCACGATGTACAACAATATAATATATATACATTACATCTACACAGTGGCGTACCCAAGAATTTAAGTACTTTGGGTCAGACTAGCTCGCGAGATGCCGTACTCTATGTAACATCGACCAAAAACGATTTGTCTATACAGAGATATATTACACAGCCACTCACTTCATTTACCTACGTCATTTATTTCATATATTATATGATATTATGACTCAACTTACTTAAATAGAAATGGTTAACATAATTTTTGTAGTGCTGAAACTCTAAAATGTCGCCGAATATAAATAATATTTAAACAAATTTAATCGTTTATTCGATTCATCGGTTTGGTAAACCGTTATAAACCATTAAGGTGCTAATTTATTCGTCCCTAAGTCCGGTACCATTTTTTATACATATTCGTATCACGCAATCAAGTACCTAGTCAACTTTAGTTTTATTTATTTGCGTATCATTATCATTATAAGTTATAAAATAATAATCAACGTTTTTTTTTATACTTTCGGCATATCTTTTTTATTTAATGTGTTCACTGTTCTTCGTGGAATGGATGTTTTTATTTTTATTATGGAAATAATATAGCAATTAAGTTTTTATTTATAGTCGGGTGATATACGAGAGATGCCTGTGTACAATTTTTATTTGGTTATTACTATTTTACATATTTTTTTTAAAACAAAAATAGTTTTTTTATCATCATGTCAGAATAGAATCCACATGATATTAAGAAATAACTCACATACTCACACTATCTGTAGCGGATTTAACACTAAATATACCGGAACATAATACTAAAATAAATATAATTTAATAAACTATGGTTTATTTTAAGTTTTTACTGAAATAATATAATATTGTGTATACGTGCTATACGTACGTACGTTGTACATGACACATGCTATCATGGTCCAGTGTCACCTTGCTGAAATATTTTCCTATACATCACGAACAAAATATGTTTTCCGTTGACGTTTCAATGTCACGCGAGAAAGTGTTTTTCTATATTATATGTATAGCTATCGTACATTTTTAATTCTCTTCTGTCATTTTATTATCATTATTTTACACGTGAAAATTGTCGTATTATTTTTTTTTCCATTATTCGCACATGTCCAATAAGCCGGGCGCTCGCGAATAATATGAAAACGAAATATAATAGGAAAATATAATAATATAGTCTCCCATCGATATCGTTTGAAATTATCCCGCGCAATATTATGCGTATGTTCAATGACAAAAACCGATATCAAATTTTATATATAAAAAAAAAAAAACATAATATTAAAAATATTAATAAAAGACCATCATAATAGGGGTGGTGTTTTTAAACCTGAATAATAATTAATGTGACTATAAAAATATAATATTTATAAGAAGACCACCAAATAATATGACATTCACACGAATGATGATGCTGCATATTTACTCGTTTTATCGTTTGTATACATTGTATCTAGTATAGTATAGTATGTTATTAAAGTTAATTATTTATAGATTATTGTATATATTATAAAGATATAAATTATATAGTATATACACCTTATCCTTATCATCTGACATTCTAAACAAAATATTTAATTATTACGATAGGATAAAATATATAGTCTATGCAATTATTGGAATATATTATATTTTCGAAAAATATTATCTTTGAATACTGTGTGGGTATTGATGTTCATAACGGTTTCAAGTTTTTAGATATCGATAAAATCAAAATACGAAATAAAATCATACGAGATGCGTGTAGGGCATTCAGTTTTAATATGTCGACGTGCATTAGACAACGCGCATATTATATATTGTGCTCGAACACTCCTGAATCGTCGAGTGTAATATTTATAACGGTAAGTATGTTTAATAATATTTTATCATTACCGTCATATAGGACGAGAATGATATATATTATACTCTAGACGACGTTTTTATACTATTATCATCATTATTATATCATATTAGCCCGCCGCCACCGCCTCCACTGCCGTTTTGCGGTCACAAACACGTTGTTTTAATTGACCCTCGGCCGACGGGTAATGGATAAAAAATACACTCAATTAGACAACAATGGGGAAATCACGGGTCGACCCCCCACCCTCCCCGTACCACTACCGCAACCATAAGCACCCCGAGATGGTGTATTAAAGAACTCTCTTCTACTAAACACGGCCGAACAGATATTATTATTATTATTTGTATTTATTTATTATTATTATTGCTTTTTATTTCATTTTTTTCCCGACGTTATTATATTAATATAAATATATATATATATATGTACACGAGTATATTATTATATAGATATATAAATGTTTATAAACCGTACGTACTGTATAGCAATAGTAGAGCAATATAATGTGCCCGTATACGCACACACACACATGCACACCCACGCGCACGCATACGGTCGTGATTTCCCTTTTATAATTTTTTTATTTTTCCTATATTATATAAATAGTAATTGTAACGCTTTTAGCTCGCCGTGGAATATCGCAGCAGCGTCGTTTTATTTTACATCACCGAATACCACTATATAACGATAATTTTGTCCATTAATTTTATTCGATATTCGTTATACGTATATTACAATATCTAAGTCATTATCGTCATCATTATTACTATTATTATTACGTGTCACACGCCCCAAATAAATACTCGCATGGCGTGTTAACTGATTGATGACGTTGTTTTTTTCCCTTGTTTTTCGACATTTTTTTTCCATTTTTTAATTTTTTTTTTTTTGTATTATTTTATTACATGTCTTTCTGCGGCGACGACGACAAGTGTTGCTGTGACCGGATTATACGCGCTATGTCACGATGCGCTAATACTATATTCATTTATTTCCGACGACCGTGCCAATTTTTTAATGTATGCACTGCAAACATACAGGACTACGGCGCAGTGTTCGTACTAATAAAAGTACCACCACCGTCCACCACTAAATATTTCAACTCGATTATCTTGAATTTAGTTGTTATTTTTCGGGAGACAATGCGGATAATGGGTTATTGTTGTATGAATTATAAATTGATGTGCATGTTTTGGGAAATTTTTTATGACTATCGGCTTCGGTGCAAGCTTGCACAGTACAAATTACTTTTTGTTAAATGCAAATGCCATATTTTTCCACACATTCAGATAGACAAATTTGCGTAATGCAATTTTTTTAAAAGCAGTTTCTTTGCTAGCTATTAAAAAAATATAGTTAGAGCATATTACAATTTGAATATAGATTTTCAACAAATTTAAAGTATACCTAGGTAGGTACTTGAGATATCATTGAAACATTAAAAAAATTAAAAGTTAATTTATTGTTAATAAATCACAAAACTAGTATAAATTGACGTGCTTATTTTTCTTTTTTTAATTAACTTTAATTTTCCATAATATGTTAATAATTCATATTATACTTATATAAATACACAATATACAATAAAAGGTAATACAGTTTAAATAATAAAAAAAAAATAACAGAGAAGTCACTTTGCTGTATAGTAAGTTTTGAATGTACCTCGTCATTCAGTATGTCATTGTATAACTATAATAAATTATGTGATATAAATTTGAATCATATGATAAATCATTATGTGTCCCTATATATATATATATTTTATTCAAACAACGGTTCTAAGCGGAGATGAAAGGATTATCTCTATTTTAAACAGTAATTATTATATAAGTAATTTATATTTATTTTTTATTCATATCTAATATTAGTAATTAAGTTTTCTAATTGTAAGTTGTAATGAAGTAAGCTGAACTGATTTTTGACAAAAATATCGCATAATTTAACGAATATTATAAAATAATATACTTTTTTTTTATTAATTTTAAATTAAATAAGTTAGGTACTTACTATAAATCTATAGTATATCAAAATATTGGAGAATGTTTTTAATTTATTTTTTGATACACTTTCTAAGTACTAGCTTAAAATTAATCTTCAAATTACATTGTGTACATAGTAGAAAATAATAATGTATGAAACAGTGAAAGCTTTAAGTCCAACGATTAATATTTTTTTAGTCTCAAAAAAATAAAAATATTTTCTTTTGATCTAATTTTATCATTAGAAATTTATAATTATAACACTTATAATTTCAGCATTCCACTCAGAATCTAAAATTACAAAATCGATATTATTTAAGTAATACATTTATATTACTAATTAGTTACAATAACATGGAAAATATATAATATAATATATTATATTATTATATAATAATAATATTGTATTCAATCAATGTTCTCAAAAATACTAATAAAATGGATTGTAAAAAAACAATCGAGTTTTCTATTATATTTTGATTTGTTTTTTATCCTTAGGTATTTCTTTTCATATTATTATTTCACACAACGCGTATTAGTATAATTTTTTTTATAAATTGTGCTGATCGAAATGCATAATATGCCATAATTTATATTATTATTGAACACATATATTATTTGTATTGTTACTATTATTATGTATTATAATATAATATACTAGTATAATACACTAAACCTATAATTTCAACAGGGTTATCGTTTTAAAAGAAAACGACTAGAAAAACGCATCATTCGCAAGTGTTTATTCGCGATAAGCGCGCTGCACTGTATACCTCACTATTATAGCAATAGCCCATAGGTCAATTGTTATTCACTAAGCGAGATTTTTTTTTTTTATTTTGCTTTGTGTAGTGTATGCACTACGATGATGGTTTTTTTCCAGTCGGTCTCTGATACGCTAACTATTATTGTGCGCGTGTAGTCAACGGTATAAACGGTAAACATTATATTATATAATATTACTTCTCTTGTTTTTGCATAGTTTCCAAACCACGATCAAGATTTCAATTAGTATATTATTCTACATAAAACTATACCGTATTTAAGTATTACATTAACTCGCCGTATTGTACGCCGCTGTGATTTAATGCAGCCGCCAAACAAAAACTAAGCTTACTTCGTCCGAAAGTTTTCTCGCTCGTTTTAATATTATACCCATATAATATTATTAGTAATATGTACGATCACTACATAAACGGATAATAGTAACTAAAACGACCCAGAATCGCGCATTCGTACCGCTTATATATTATTATTATTATTATTATTATTAACGGTTTTCGCCTTGCCACAGCAGCAATATTGTAAATAATTATAAAACGGCCCATCTCCTCTGTAAAATATTATTTTTTTTATTCACAAAATGTTTTTGTTTTTTTTTTTTCACTTACACGGCACATACGCAGGTGTTTTGTAAATAACAATTTTTGAACGTCGACATCGAATGTTGTGAAACGCCGTTAATTAGAGCAGTATTGACAATTCTACAGCTACCGTGGAAAATATTATGTATTATTTTAAGCCATTATCCCCTATAATTGGCAACGATCGTTAAACACGAATATCATAAGTCGACGAGTGTACACAAAGTCTACATAAAATACAGAGCACATTTAAAGCTCGATAAGCATGCGATACGTACACACAGCTCGTGGTGTACCTACATATAAAGTATAATAGTTATTATATCATATAAGATCCGCGTATAGTTCACATCAGCAGTATACACATTTAAACGCAGAGCAAAATATTAGAATATTATATTGAATAGAGTAGGTACTGCGGAGTATAGCCACGCACGCCTTTCCTAAACGGCAGTGCGGATGTCTGTAAAAATAAGCGTTATGCGCGGAAAAGTATAACCTCTACGGGTAATTAAACTATAAACCTCGTATAGCGAGAAACAATGAGGGAAGTGAGCTGTGGGGAGGGACTAAAATAGAACTAAGTTGTAAATAATTGGATAATTAAATGTAAACCGTTCGACCTTAAATTAATTCGGATCTCTGTCGGTATTAACTTATAAATTATTACTTATTATATTAAGTATAAAATACATTTTTCTCATATCTTAAAGAGTTTTCAGATATGGCAATACGATGTTATTATTTTTTCTTATAAGAGTTATTCAATCAAATACATAAGCACAATCGTATTAAAATGTAGATGATCTACCAATAGCTAGTACCTAAAATGTACAGTCCATGACATTATGATTCATCAGGACGTTAGTTTTGCTTCATATAAACACGTCAACATAATTTATAAAATCTGTGCATTGCAAAAATACGTAATTCATACAAAACCGAGTTTATAATATTATAAGGTATAACAAGACTATTTAACAAACTTCCATTGCAAATGTTACTATATTTGTTAAATATTCCTGATACACCCTGTATATTAAAGAACTACGTAAAACAGTTTCTTTATTTTTAAACCACTTAATTAAATATATTTTTACAATCTACATAAGGCTTATTAAAAAAATTGTAATTGGGTTAAAATAATAGAACTATTACATTATACCATTATGAACTGCCATCCAAAAGTAAATATACCAACTTAAAAAATTCTTCACAACATGAATCAAAAACAATTTGAAAAAGTCAATAAGATTTCAAAGAGAGCAAACATTTGTTGAAAAATATGTTATATTGTTTCTAAAAATATTATTTTTGTGAGCATTTTAAGTCTCTAAAATTTACTTTTTATAAATAAATTACAATTAAAACATAAAGAATTTTTTTTTCGAAAACTGATGTTCCGTAAGTATTCCTGTTTTTCCTCTGTTTTTTGTTAGTTTTTCCTAATTATCAAGAAAAAGGTTTTTTTATTTTTACAACATTAAACCACACTAGATGTTAAGAATTGAAGTACATTGTTTACTCTATAAGTTAATGACCAAAAATAATAATAATACAAATTATTATAAAAACTATTTGTATAAAAGTATATGAGTTTTATTTTACCTCAGTTTAAGGGCCAATCAGCATCGGTGTATCTCGCTTTGTAAAAATAATTTGACCGAATTGGGCAATTTGCTCGTGGTGGATTGATTGTATAACATTTGGTATGTTTTCAAACGTAGTTTAAACTACTCTCTAAACTTTTCTGATATCTCTAAAAAACAATCTCTGCAATTTTCGTTAAAATCAGTCGAATAGTTTTTGAGCCAATAAACTACAAACATAAGTGCATTGTCTTTTGTTGTACTTTTGAATAACAAACAATAAATTAAATATTATAATTTTTATTTAAAAATAAAATTATATTGATCACAGTCTTCTGCCGGCTAGTGTATACCGGATTATTTTTTTTAAATTTTCTTTTTATAACAAATGGCAACCCGCTATAATATTTTATAAATAAAAAACGAAATCTATGTGTGTGCCAACATAAAAAAATAAGCTAAAAAAATCCAGAATCTATTTACTGATATATACATTTTATTGAAAGTGGTCCAGGAATTTCTGAGATTATTTTATTAAAACATACAAGCTCTTCAATTTTATAATATTTGTATGACTATAATACAGAATACATAAATTTAAAAATTATTATTTTCAAAATTACGGATCCATATTATAATTTAATAAAACTAATAGATAAAATAGATAAATCTAATAGATTACATATATTTATATTTATATATATATTTCATATATAGTTGGAGGAAATCGATTAAACAGCCAAAAATATAAATGTAAAATACTAAAATAAGACACGCGTTGTCGTGTATACAATTATGTTTTTATAATTTTATATTATGTGAAGCTATATGTGTTATCATACATACATGATGGTCGTTGCGGGGTACAATCATACGGATCGTGAGTGACGACTTCCAACACTTGTGTAGCTGTATATTACTCTAATACTCTATGATACTTGAATATATTATATAATGAAGCGACATGGCCCATACGCATACATTGTACGACATACATATATAGCGTACCTATATTATATATGTATGTATGTATGTATGTATGTATGTATGAATGTATGTAGTATATACTATTCTGTAATGGGACTTACACAGAATAATAATATTATGTATTTGATGCAATCTATTTGTAAATCGAACGTGCACCACTTTGTATATTGTAGATACCAACATCAGAGAATATATATATTAATATTATTATACATGATAATAATATTATATACGCAATGACTGCTGTTGCCGGGTGCATTATGACGTTCGCGATCATAGAGTTGTGTATATTTGTGTGTGTATATGTGTACTGTGTACGTATAGTATTATATGTACAAGTAGCTACGAGTTCTGGTGCACTTAGGCCGTCCTAATTTAGCCGGACCCCCCGCTAGCGCCTCGGAGGCCACCTACTGTCTGTCGGTTAATTACAATCTAGATTAATAAGAGAGAAGCCTGCAGGCTCTATTGCGGTCTTCATACTGGAAATTTAATCAACTCTGTCGTCGTCGTCGTAGCCGTCTTCTACGTGCGCGCGCACGTGCAAATACATAGATATAATAACAATATTATTTAGCTACCTCTATAAAATAAATGCGCGTTTCAATTTTAATTTTAATAGACTGGGGAGCTTAGTTTTAGATTTGCATCAATAAAAAATCATTTAAAATGTTGAATCTCTATCATAATAATAATAATAATAATAATAAAATACTAACTAAAACATAATTTTTTAAGCAGATATTTCATATTATAATATGCAATCAACTCGTGAAAAATAACACCGATTAAACGCATTCATTCTGCCAACACCGAAAAATAGCAAAATCAGTTCGGTATAATTGAAAAATCTAAAAAATAAATGTTAGAAAATAATTTATTGCATTGTTCTCCCTTCCGGTGGTATATATTATTATTATTATTTAATACTACATATTATTATCATTATCACAGACACGTGTGTATAGTATAATTCGACAAATTCACTCATAGTATGTTGCGAACAACGCCACAAACGCACACTCATGTCTCATACACGCGTGCGCTTATCGTCACGGATCAATCATCAAAACGCCGAAATTTAATTATAATATTTCGCTTTATGTCTTATGTGGGCCATGAAAAAAAATCGTCAATATTATGATATTGTCAAATAAACTCGGCGGGCACATTACGCAATTTGAAAATCAAGGTTTTTTACGTGTCACACCACAACGGTGGCGGGTCGAGAGGGGTAGATTTGACAGTTCGATAGAATTTTCAGTCTTTGAGGTCGTTCGAAAATATCGTACGCATTCTCGACGGACGTATATAATATTATTACATGTACGAGGTTTGTTACACATGTGACACTATTATAATGTAGTATATATATACTCGATAATATCGTATACGTACGTGGCACATCCACCGAGTGGAACTAATTTTACTCTTAACGTACAATACCTATTTATTATGTCTTTTAGCATTTCGTATATTATATTTCTATGAAATTTCTAGTTTTTCCAAAATATTATTCACATAAATATAAAATAATTTAATACAAATAAAGGATTTGGGTGAAAAAAGAGCGTGTGCAAATGTGCAATTAACCTAAAGTTTAAGGTTAAATCACAACTGTTAGGTCTTAAATCTTAATACATAAGCTCCGAAAGAGCACATACGTCTAATGTATGTGCACGTCTAAAACTAAAAAAAATGAACTACACATGTATAGCTATATAATACATAATTTAGGGACGTACACAGTAAACGATTGTAAAACTATTTTATGGTTATTGTAATGAATATATTTTATATAAGTACTATGGACATCTATAGGTTTGGTTTATATTAAGAGCCTAAGGGGCACTAGCGATGGGCGTGTACCAGTTTCTTTCAATAATAGGTACCTACCTTTTTTTATACTGATTTCCCCCAAACCACCTAGAGCAAAATTTACCAATTTATTACCCTCAACCAAACGTATCAACATTGACCTCGCATATTATAATATACATAAACGATTACAATACAAACCCATGAAATATTAAGGGGAGTAAATATTTAAATAAGTGATAATAAAAAAATAAAAATGCACATATGATACGAAAATAAATATAAGCGGCATACAATGCAATTTGTCAAAAAAATAGTATAAAATCATAATAAAATAATTATATAATATAATCTGAAGTCCGGTTATGTCGTTTACGAATATCCCACGACCATGTGGAGTGACTATAGTTTCCGTAGCAAAACCAATCGAATAAAATATCGCGTCGCATCAAACTTGGGGCGAAGGCAAAACGTTAAGTCGACAAAAAATCATTTCATTGGATTATTCATACGGCTAATTATTATCAACTCGTCAGCCGTCAATTATGCGTCGCGCGTCACACATAATATCACAATTCACACACGCAGTTACGTAATCGCGAGCATACCGGATGATGTCGGATGTTCGTGCAGTCGTCCTCGCATACATCGTCTGTTGGACCAAATGAAATATGGGTACGACGTAGGTACCTGTGTATGTAAAAACTCGGGTCCACAGCACACTGCAAACGCGTGTGAACGTGTTTTATTTACGACCGTCGTATGGCGCCGTTTTATTTTTTAAATCCGAATTCGGCTCTCTCTTTTTCTGTCGCCATCGCGTCATACACACCAGAACCCGAGCGGAACATGTACAAAGAAAAACAAATGCTAACAAATGCTTTTTACGTGTTATAAAATCTGTGGCGTTCCTATATATACCTATACGATATACCTGAACACACACCGCACTGACACCGCGCGTACATTATATACGTCGTAATAATATTATGCACACACACACACATATATATATATATATATATATATATTATACGTCTATTTATATAGACCGCGAGCACAAAAGGTCTGTAATATTCCCGTGACCTATTTTGCCAGTCGCACAAGATTTACGATAAGTATTACGAGACGACGAAAATAAAACGACGTCGAATGGATCCGGCGGTGGTGCGTGCGCGCGATGATGGCGTAGTGTCTTCAGACGCGGCGCCACCGACGGCGGAGACTCGTCTACGTAGCAGCAGAGGCAGCGACAGCCGACGTCATTACCATTTTTCGGCGTTTATTTATTCATTTATGCGTCGACGTCGGCCGCATCCGGCGCGTATTATACTATACGTTATTGCCGAAGCGAGCGGTCGTCAAAACCTGACTTTCGGTCCGACCGCGGCGTCGACGACGGCGGTTTCGACCGGATTCCGACGGTAAACGTCCTCTTCCTCGGGGGCCGGGCTCATTAACGCCGCCGACAGTTCATTAGTCGGCGTAAAAAAACCAATGCCGCGTTCGACGACGACGAAAAAATAAAAAAATAAAACCACGCGTGAATCGACTGTGGAAAAAAGCCAACATATTATATAGCTATTCGGTCGACACCGTCGACGATGGTTATCAGACGTGTCCCAAAGTTTTTTAGTCCAGGGACAAATTAACACGCGCGAGGTCATCATCGTGTTCCGAGCCTCTAATCGTCATGACACGATGTGATTAAAAAACAGTCATAGAGATTATTTGTAACATATTTTAGGAAATTTGAACAACCGATGACGTAATACTACGAAATCGCGATATCTGCAGCGTTAATTATGTAACTTGTAGTTTTCAGTATTGAAACTCATCATCTGGCAAATATAATAACGAAAATATCGACCGTTCAAAAACACGGGTAACTATATCATTCGCCTATTCCACGTCCACACTCTCGATAATCCCTTTTTGATATTTTCGCAAAAAAAATCGGTTTTTCGAAATTTTGCAAAAGAATTAGCGTGCAGGGAACCGAATGGGTAATCCTAATCGTATATATGATTAACGAGCGATCGTGCATCCGCGTGGAATTTTGTAAGGGGAACCTTTCAAATCGTCGCCCTAAGACGGAGAGCTTGGCGTACGGGTGCCCACCTCTCTTCTAAACAGCCCTAACGCGGTTGTCCCAAAAAACGACGACGGGGGGTTTTTTCTTTATTTTGAAGATACCGCGAGATATAGTTTCTCCGTTCGCTCGCCGTATAATCTAACCCATACCCGCGCGTATAGTGCGAGTGTTACACGCGCGTGTGTGTGTGTGCGTATATATAATAATTAAGATCGAAATTCGATCTCGTTGATTGAGCATTGTTTGTCGGGTAAACCTACTCGACGGCCTGCGAGATTGTGTACGGCGGCGGCGGCGGCGGCGGCGGCGGTCGCGTACACATCATAAATTCGACACGTATATGTATATATATATATATAATGATAGTGTATGTATAAGCCGCTCGGCACCGACGAAGACGACGACTGCGACGACTACGACGACTAGGACGTCGACTACGACGCGTACGCCGATCATTAATTAACGCCGCGCGCGAAATCACGTGTATACGCGTGTGTAGAGACTACATAATAACAAAGGATCGTAACGCGGATATAAAAGAAAAGAAGTAAAAAAAAAAAAAACAAAAAACCCGTATATAATAATAATAGTAATAATATTTCCTCGGGAGAGACCGCGCGGGGCGAGCATCGAGGACGGGAACGAGTGAGAGACGAGGAGGAGGATCGTCGAAGAAAAATGAGCCGTGAAATCGGACGACGCGCAGGGAGAAAGGTCGTGTCGGCGGCGGCTGTGCTGGGCTGCCGGCGGCGACCCGACACGATAGTTCCATGCTGAGCCGGGCGAATCCGCTGCCGCCGCCATCGCCATCGTCGTCATCGCCGTCGTCGTCGTTCTCACACCATGGCGTCTTGGCCCGGCCGAGATGCTGCACGTACACACCACGCGCGCGCCTCCTAGTCTTCGCGCGCTCGGGCTAATTACTAACGTGGATGCTGCGGCGGCGGTGGCCTGTGTCGTCGTCGTCGTCGTTATTATTATTTTACCCACATATATTGCATTATGATGTTGTCGTCGTCTCTCCGGATTCATCGCCGCCGCCGCCGCAGTCGATGTAGTAATTAGGTCAATCCGCACGCACACTGAAAACAGCATATTATATTATATAGTATGCGCTGCGATTCGGTACGTTTTGTATAAGACCGTCGCACATGCTGCAGTGGCGTCGTGTGGCCCACACTTTCCACTGGTTGGCCGCCCGAAATGGCAATCGTAAACTCTCCGGATGGTCAAACACTCTCGGGCTTACTCCTCTTGCAACAATATTACACCCGATGACGGATATATACGAAAACTCCCCCAATTCCGGAATCTGTGTCGACTTTGTTTGACATACACAAATTTTATAAAATTGTATCAGTATAATTTACTACTGCTGACATGAACGTACACGTTTTAAAATCATCAAGTATAGAGGTATATAAATCGCATCGTTTCAGTGGACTATACACAACTCTGAATATGCACTTCGTGTAAACGTATAACATTTACCAATTGTTAACTATAGTTAATCGAGAGTTTACCACCGCCCACATAAAAAATGGATACCTATAAGTTCCAGACAGTATTTTTGGTCGGATAAAAATAATTCGTATTAAAAACAGAAAAAAAAAATATTGAATCGACGTCACTGACTATACTTATATATTAATTATGTATTAATATCTATATACGGCGTACCTGACTACCTATATATAGTTATATATATGCGAGTATCGCGTATTCGACGGAGTCGATGTCATTACATGTAACGTTAATGATACGAAACCGCGACAGCAGACTGTTTGGAACTGTCGCGATGACGGTTATCATGCATGTTATCAGCGGTATAACAATAACCAAAAATTCTATATATAATATACTCGTTTATTTATACAAGTGTTCAGGGGGTTCTGTTCGATAGGGGAGGTCCGACGTCAGACGTCTGTAAACGATGATTTCGATCTTAATAATAATAATTGTTATTCTTATTTCTCCCGTATTATACTGTGACTTTTAAACACACATTATACTGGAGAGTGAGGGGGTTTATAATCACCGAAATATTACTGCACAAAGACATTCCTGTACACTATATAAATATATGTGTGTACGTGTGTGGTTTGTGTATTATACAATACGGTTATTGGTGATTAATGATTATTGTACAAAACTGAATAAGTACTTATGTTTTTATCTTTCATTTATTTTTCGCGGCTTGCCTTGTCTGTCTTTTAAACATTCAACCCATATTGATCCAAAGCTTATAAACAAGTAACATTCCTGGTAGTCCTCCAACACGACTGAAACATAATGGCGTGAAAATGTAGTAATGTAATATAAATTAACTAACGTACCTATTAAAAAAAAATACATTTATTGGAAGTGTCACCATTGAGTAGCTTTTATTTTGACAAGCTAGACAATGGAAAATTTCACTTGCATCATATTGTGTATTTTGTAGATACAGATTGTGTAAGTATTTGAAAATAAAGGAAAAATAGCATGACTTCTAGAAATGTCTTATATTTTTAATTCAAATTTCACCTATAATAGACCGACTACATCTAGAGGTACTTATTAGACCTGGATTCGTAAAAAATTAATTAAACATTTTTCATATGTTTTGCTGTACAAGTATTTTCTATAGTTTTCACCATTTTAACGATTACTTAAATATATCCCGCAATAACAACTATAAGTAACAATGCTATTTAACATTTTTCCTCGTTCTAACGACTAACACTTATTTAAGTAAATATATTAAAGTACGTATTTTTAAGATAAAATTGTACAAAACTGTGTAAATTATTTTATTAATATTGAGCGTACAATTATTTCCTTTGTTCTGATATCAAAAATTGAACTCATCTGATAATTGTAAAATCAATTATCAAAATAATATTTTACATTTTTCGTATAATTGTTATGATAGTAATCAACCAAAAATACCGTGATTACCCGTTCACAACTCACGAGTATCTACCACATAAAATAAGTACATAATTGATGTCCGCATGCAATGTGAACGGTGGGCGCTTTGAATAAGATTACTATGGTCGCTGCGTAAAAAACTTCGCTGGATTTCGTCGACATACGATCCGCGTGTATTCAGAAAGTTTCCGACAATTCCGCTAATCCGAATTCAATAGGATTTTTCTGCGCGTGTAGGTATATACTAAAACCTCGTAATATTCATTAAAACATTATTCTATAGCGTATTTTCTAAGCAATACCGACGAATTATTTACAACTTAAACATTATTCAATGTACCAATTGGATGTAATATTCTGATTCCACAAAAGTCTCGTATCAATCAAATAATTTATACTATATCGATATAAATATTATGTAGCCTTTATTATCGTTAACATGTATACCTATAAATGTTCATTTAATCTACCGTATTCAAGAAATCGCTGCGTTGTATCCGAGAAGGAATATCCCTGCCCCCGCTATCAGGAGGTTTTAGCTTCAACATAATAATAATAATAATAATAATATAATTGTACAAACATCGACGACGCGAGCACAATGTTAATAATCTCCGAACGTCGTCGCGCGCAACTTTCTAATAGCCGACCGACCGACCGTCGGAACGGTAGTTTTATAATTATTTCGATAGTAATCTGCGAAAGTGCGTCAATTGTGATTTTGCAAGCATATTACACAAACGCCGGCAGACACAAGCCTCGCAATGTGTGTGTGTGTGTGCGCGCGCGTAATATTATGTTAGGTATATATACTTAAAATATACCGACATTGTTGCCCTGAATAATTTCAGCCGTCTAGAGGCGCGCGCATCTACTTCCAGAATATTTGTGTGATTGTGTCTTATCGAACTACGAGTACACTATAGCCGAAACTTAAAATGTTTATGATTTTTTTGTTATTTATATAATTGTTATCGATTATAGAAAGTATATTAGAAACCATAACGGTCGTCGTCGATACTCTATACTCTATAGGACAGAGGAAAAACGAATTGACTCGATTGACTCGAATTGGTTCGTATATAATCATTATACTACATATATAGGTCAGAATCGATAACTGCCGACTATGCATTAAATAGATTTGTGCATTGATAATAATATATTAAAGCCGTCTTCGGTTAAAACAGATTCGTATCGGAATATGTCAATTTCGGTCATTGGTGACTCGAAAATCGCAGTGTTTCGGTATAATATCGCCTATATAAAATATTATAACCATATATCGGTGTAACAATATACACACAATGTGCATTATTTTATAATAATAATGTGACGTATAATTTTACACGAATACGCGAGATCGAATGGAAAACACGACAAAAATATGAGTTTGAAGCGAACCGTACGAAATACACCGAATAATCTAAACATTCTAAACCAGCGACTCCGAATGTTGCGCGACTTACGTTAATAGTAAGTACAATATAATGGATTTCATACGGTGCACGTTATAATAATATTTACTCGCAGGTATACGGATTTCGGGACACTATACGTGCTTCTTCGGCGCGCACGATTGCAAAGTTGTGGAAATATACCTACAGCGCGTAATAATATTACTACCGACTGCTGCAGTAAATGGAATAAATCACAAAAGCGTTTCCTGCCTCGTGGAAATCCATAACTACGTATTATAATATATGCATAATATACTACACCGAGTATTAGTGATGGTAATTTTTAATTTCATTATGCACCTATATGGGCTACGACTGGTTATATACTTGGTGGTTAGGTTCGTATTATTATATTATAAATCTGAAAAAATGTCTGTATATTTGTATCATAATGGTCTCCGGAGCATTTTGATACATTGAAATCGTATGCTAGCCTGGCATTGGCGCGCCAATTTGATTCACCGATTTGATAAGGTTTACCCGAGTTATAAATACAAGCTGATCTATTTAAGTGTCCACACCTCGTTATTTCCTAAGTTAAACTTTTTTGACAATATTATTTCTATTTAATTACATTTCATTGAAAAATCACACTTTGGAAAATAAAGTGCATACTTTAATAGGTAATATATCACTATGGTGATTTTAAAATTGTAGTAATTAATATT
Source organism: Rhopalosiphum padi (assembly GCF_020882245.1). NCBI lineage: Eukaryota > Metazoa > Arthropoda > Insecta > Hemiptera > Aphididae > Rhopalosiphum > Rhopalosiphum padi. The sequence continues at coordinate 50,150,186 of NC_083599.1, forward strand.
TACCACCAATAGAAAAAAATTATAATTTGTAAAAATAGTCAAAGTATAAAAATATTAGATCCAAATTTACATATATTTTGTATTCCAGCTATACACATTTAAATAACTAAACTATTTGTTTGAATTTTTTAATAGGTATATAAATTTAAAAAAAATATATATCAACCAAATAACTTACAGCAAAAAGGGATTCTCGTTTTAAAAAAATACGGTCTTTGAGTTTATTCAAAAATTTTAAAAATCAGAATTTTTATTAATTCATTATTAAACACGGAAGTGAGGATGTTACCTCATATGTCTACATTAATAATTAATACTCAAAAAAATATATATAAAATATTATAATCAATATATCGCTCAATATGGTTTAATTCATTATGTTATATAATTATAGTCAGTACGACTACCGACCAATTCATTTAATTGTATATCATATGCTATGTATTAAATAAGCCTATAAGCTATAATTAATATTTTGTGCAAAAATATGGCCTTTGAAAAATCACTGATTAAAGTTAATATATTTAATGAATAAATATAGTATAAATAATTAATTATACATAAAATTAATTTAACATACAGATACAACATTGATTAGCTGGCTTTGGCTTTTTAAAACCTTGTAATATGAGTGTATCATATTTTTATCAGATTTCATTAAAATGAAAAATATATAAATAATGTTTTATTCCGAATGTATTAGTATTAAAAATATGTTAATCATTTTATGTTTTATCTAAGTTCCTATATTTATTGTGATTTTGATAGCAGTAAATGTTTTTAAACACGTTTGTAAATCAGCTGAGTATTATGTAATGAAAAAATATAAGTGTATTGTTCATATTAATTTTATAAAATATAAACATAAAATTATAACGAAACAATGATACACTAATGCAGTTGCATCTTTATTGTATACCCTTTGTCACATACCTATCTAATTTATATCGTTAACGTAATTTACTTATATACGAACTAAAAATATCCACACATAATATATAAAATAAGAAGAAAAGTATAGGTAAGAGTATAGAAGGTATATAGTTAGGTTAAAGAATGCATATACATGCTTTCAACTAGATGATGATTTAAATATTTAAATTGCGTAAAAAAAAAATAATATGCTACTGAATACAGATAAAGACGTGATAAATACATGATTTACGCTGTATTTCATAAGAATAATATAGTGTATACAGTATTATACGGTCCATAGAAATGTAGATGATATTCAAATATGTTAATACATTTATTTTTTTTTTTTTGTAAGAAAGCAAATACCCATTAGATACTTATAGTGCTGTTTATATATCAACTATTTTTTTAATAGTACAATACAGACATAATGAGTAGAATTATTGAATTAATATGACTTAACAGAAACAATATGATCAGTGGTCGCCGTGTATACTTGCCATATTAAATAATTTTGATTATACAGTAGAACCTCATTAATTCGGACCTCATTAGTCCGGACTTCGCTTAATCCGGACAGCCATTTATAATACGTAAATTACGCTAGTTTATGTCATAGATTAAAATAAACGAGAAAACGAATTCTAAAAATATCCTATATGTATTATGTATCATGTATTTTTAGGTTAAATATTGTAAGACATACATATGTATTTATATTTAGTTTGAATAATAAATTAATATCCAATATATTTTTTTTTAAATTTATAATTTACGATTTTTGGTTATTTTGTTTAATCCGGACTTTCAATAATTCGGACAACCTAGAGCCCCATATAGTCCGGATTAATGAGGTTCTACTGTACTACCAATTAATATTTATTTGATATGATAATTAAATACTAGTATACTAGTTTTATTTATCAGTCACTGACTCACTAGAACTCTCCAGTATGACGATTTAAATTTTAAATAAACTATTAACGATTTATTTAAAAATGAAAATTTCCCTTTTCCTACTGAGTTTATGCTTCTAGTATTATTTTTAGAACATAGTTATGTTTAAGCTCGTTATCTCAGTTTAAATATTCTAGTAACATAAAAAAAAAAACAATAGTTACATGAAGATGAAATAAATAAATGTTTAGTATTGTTATAATACTGGAATCAAAATTAAGTAACAGGTAGATATTATAGAAAAAAATAATTTTAGTTACAGTGCAATTTTTCAAGTTCATATTATAGTGTTAATTTTTTTTTTAATTAAAATAAAAAATTACTAAAATCATTAGATGAAAAATCCTTATTTTATGTGTGAATATTTCATCAACATTTAAACTTTAGGTGCTCATAAAAAATATTTGATATGAGTTACAGTAAACATTTTTTATAATTTATTCTTATAATTAAAACGCACAACATGGAACCTCATATTACATTTCCAAATCTAAGGAATACATACAAAAAATATTATCAATTTTTAACTATCTACAAAATAATGAATTTTGAGGAGGTTTTGTACAAATTCTAACTTTAAACGTTCGTTTAAGGATTTATATTTAACTTTTATTTTAATTTCAGTTTGAATTGCTAACAGGTTAATTACCTAATCTTGTATTACATTTTTAGTTTTTTTACAAATCATACATTTTTATTGATATTTATAGATAATATATTAAAAAAGAATCAAAAATGTCAAATATCTATAAATCTATAAATAGCTCAAAAAAATTTCAAAATGCGAAAATTATATTATGAATAAAAAAAAATTAATTTAAACCTTTGGTAAAAATCCTAAGATTCTACAGTTATTCGTTATGCAGAATCACAATAAAATAATTAAATCGGATTTGCATAAAAATTCCTATTTTCCTCTATTTTTTTTTTGTTCGTTTTCCTTAGGTACTATTAAGAAAAAAACTCGCAATTTATTACTTTTGACCCTCTTCACCTCTCAAGTACCAACCAGATTAATTTTCTTACCAGACGATATTATATATTGAAGTTGAAGATTGAAACATCTTTTCTGTTATAAAAAAAATATCTGCAGACATGAAAAAAAAAAATACACGCATCACAGTGAGATCAATTCATTTATCACTCCTTTACAATATAAAAGTTTAACCAAAATTGTTTGTCTTGTATATTTTTTTTTTTACAAATATTAAATTAATTATAGTCGCCGATAAGGTGCTATAAAAAAAAAGCGACATCGTGAATATTGAATACAACTACATGACGTATAGGTGGATCTTGATGTTTGTTCTTGTCTAAAGGCGATGTTTAGGGTTTTAGTATGAAATTGAATCATTATTTATCATTCAACGACCAATGATCAGAGTATCAAGATTGTCGTATAATATATTATGGTTTTCTGTCGAAATGTAACAATAACGCGCACAATCATCTTGTCCGAAACCGATGTCGCGCGTGTATTTTAATGCATTATGGTGGTATGATTTATGTTTGTGTTACACGCTGGTGGCTGGTCCTGCTGGGAAGGCCATCGCAGTATTGTGTGATATGTAAATTTATTTCGCCACGAGTCCCTTGTTTTTCGGCACAGTAAGACGTGTGTCGTACACGGGTCCACGGGCGCAGGTTTCGGTTTGTCATCCGTCTTGACGTCTGTTTTGTTTTCGTCAGACATTTCGTCCGCAGTGGAAAACCTTGTTAGGTAGAGTGCTTCGAGCGCCACTCGTCCGTCTGCCCTCTTTCAATTGTATCGACAGTAATATCGGTTTTATTTTCTGAAAAGATAAAAAAAAAAATTTATTTTTATTTTTTGTTTTTTAGGGTATACCTGTACGACAAGGCGTACATTGTACTCCGTTCGAACGCCTACTACTGCTGCAGCGGGGGCCCTTGACCTACGTGTGTGACATTACAATATTGAATAATAATAATAAGCGTTTCACATCGATATCAGATCGTATGGCTGACGGTTATAATATATAATATATAATGCATGTACAACCGTACGCAGGTATTATACTATAGGTAGTACAGGTAGGTATTGGTGTAAATATATATATATCTATATATATGTGTGTATGTGTGTGTGTGTTTGTATGTATTACTATACCATGTATATCATGTTATGTATGACGTCTAATGTGTATACGCGAGAGCAACCGTGGGAAGGGAGAGGGGTGGACGTTGGGGAGGTGAGTGTCAAAATAGGAGGGAATAAAACGAGAGAGGAGAAGCGAACGAGCGAGACGGAGAAGAAAATATACGAGAAAAAAAAAACAAGGCGTCCCAAGGACAATATTATATATAATATATGCCTATATAGTATATATATATATATATATGTGTGTGTATATATAACACGCGTATACCGGCCGTAACTAATAGGACTGTGAAAATTCGTCTGGCGCCAATGAGGCCTACACTATATAATAATATCAAGTGTACCTATCTATCTATATATATATATCTACCACGAACTATCTTATAATATGTGCATGTGTGTGTCTGTGTGCGTATGTATATATATATATAGTAAAGGTAGGCGACGACGGGAAAATATCGATATTATAAGACACGAGCGAGAGAAGTTATTAACTTGGTAAATTACTTGTACACAGTGGTCTCCACTCCTCCGGCGACGACGGCCTTATACGTAGGTATATACATGTATAACATTGCATATAGACGCGGTGGTTGAAGACCATGGACAATATTATATTATTATTATCATTATTACATCACACGTTGCTGCCAGCAGACCAAAAAATAATTAATACGCTCGCGTTTCACTGGCGGCGCGGACAATATTCTTATAATATTATTATGTATATATGTATATATGTATATATTATATGGGACATGTGTGTGTGTGTGTGTACGTTCATATAATATGCACGGGCGGCGGCAGTGCCGGAGAACAATGGGCGCCGGGCCGCAATCAAAAAGTGTGTGGCGGTAGACGCGTATAGGTCGCCGCCGCGGGGAAAACGTGTTGGGCAACTGTGCAGGAGTGACCGAAAATCGATCGGAAAAATCGATTCGAAAATACCAATTATCGTGGTTGTGTTGTATAACGCAACGCAAAAGGGTTACCGCCTCGGCCGATATTCTCACCTCGCCTACACGATATATTATCATAATTCATATTATAGGCGAATCGGAATCGTTCAGCAGTGCTCCTTGAGCCTACACCGCGTGTTTCATGTTATAAAAAAATCTGATGTAATATTATACAACTCTGTATTATTATGTGACGTTTGAAAATAGTATGTGCCCTAAAAGTATTCGCTATTCGCGGAATTCGATAGGGGTGGTTTTGGCTTCGTGATTCGTATAATCATCGGCCATATCGAACCTACTAGCTATTAATGATTATTATAGAGTAAACCGTTTACTAAACGATATAAATATATTACCCTTATCTATATACGTTTCCCATAAGTACTTACCTACTTTTTAACTTTACTAAATGATAACACGATTTAAATTTGAAAATGTAAGTTTGTCGGAATGCTTGTTTGCATCATGTTGATTTACGGTGATTAAGAATTAAAAAAATAAAAAGTATTTTTTGAATATTAAGCTCGGATCTGAAAAAAACCACGATATTAATGTATAAATTATTTAATTATGTATAGTTTAATCATTATATAAGCAGTTATGGTTATTTTTTAACGATTTACTAGCTGTTTTTAGTAATAACTTTTTATAACAATAGTTATAATAAATAATATGGGAAAACTTTAATAATACATTATATTATGAATTCTTCAATACAGTTTTCTCAAATACAGTGATAATGTATATAACAGCTACTATTACACACACGCCTTGGATTATATTACGCAATCATAACAATATTATTCTTTCTGTGAGCGTTTGATGCGACTAAAAAGATACAAAAACAATGAATTAAAACAGGGGAAGATGCTCTGGTGTATTAATGTAATCTATAGATTTCGAATTTACCTATTATTTGAGTAGATAATATTGTAATGAATGTGAAGACTTTGAATTGAACAATAAATCGTGTATTCGAAATACGATTTTGAATGTATACAGCATATTATAATTTATATTTTTATTTAATATTAATATTACGGTAATTTGATTTAATTCGTAGGTACCGATAACATTACATTTTTATATATACTAATACTTGCTTGTTATAATATTAATATTACATTATTATTGACAACTTTTGAGGTCAAATAATATATCGACTTGCGTCGACTTTACGATGTGAATTAGGTATAGGTATAGGTCCGCGCCGTTCGCAATATGTATAGGCAATCGTATAAAATGAATATATAAATGGTGTGAAAATGTCATTTTATGTATATAAGACATAATAATATACAATATTTATACAATATTTAATACTATATTTGAATATACGCAAAAAAACTAAAATTAGTTATTCGTTCCGTTCTTTTTTTCGTTCTTCTTCAATTAACTATCAAATTTTATCCAAATTTGAAATTCAAATGTCCATAAAATAAAAATCAAATTAATGAATCACCTAGATTTTTTGGCTACATTTATGCCAATACATTTATTCATAACCTAGTATTACATTTTCAAACATTTTGACAAAGCGATCATTTTTCATTGATATTTATGGAAAATAAAATGTCAAATGTGTAGGAGCAAATTTCTCTAAGCAAATTCACTCTAGTCTACACAACGAAACATGGCATTTAGTCAATTGAATATGTATAAATGCACGACCATAGCCTTACAATTATATGTAAATACAACGCATTACAATATCATATTATTACAATTTATTATTTACATTATACGTATGTGGTGCATCGTGCATGACCAAATCCGCCGACTATTTAGACATATAGCTTAAAAGCTACAACTGTGTGAAGTATCGAAAACTTATTTGATGTCGGGTGTTGCGTGTTTCATCGATCAATTAAAATTACAGGTAACCTGGTTACTGATTTACCGAATACGTGATTATTGGTCGTGTACACGATATAGTAATAATATGCAAACGCGATGTATGCGTTATTTTATTTACTGCAGCTGCAGAGATGGCTGCGGGAAAAGTGCAGGGCTATAACGCGAAAGAAATAGTTAAGTGCAACGTGCATCATGATACCATAACGATGTGTGGATTATAATGCACTCGTTTCCTCGAAGAGACGGTCGTTCAAAAGGGCGACGGGAGAAGAGCGAAGAAGAAATAAAAAAAACGTAGGTACCTAATAATAATTTTTATTAATGGTTTACGTTATCGTTGGACGTCCGCGGAGATGCCGGGTGCATCGTATATGCGCTCGTATTATGCACATAAAATACTTATAATACATTTTTATATAATATACATATATAATAATTCATATAAAAGGTGTATATATATATATAGGTATAGGATGTGTAACGAGGGGCGTAAAAGTAAGTGTGTATATATATATAGGTATGAATACGCGTTGCCATTAATCTCTGACCGCGGCGACCGATTATTTAAAAAATAATAAAAATACAAATTCTCGGTAAGGCTGAATGAAATCGTCGACGGCATTCCTTCGCGCGGGGGTGGGAAAAAAATACATATACGTATATGTTATTATTATTCTCCGCGAAGGCGCATCGCTGTCTGCTGGAGCCGTGTACACCACCGCATCGCCCTCGCTCGAAAACACTACGCCGCTCACACGCACACACACACACACACACACCCGCGGAGAAATCGCGGTTTCCTTTTATTTATTTATTATTATTATTATTTTTTTTTTTTTTTGATCGATAACGCGCGTTACCTCCTCCGAGCCGCTCCGTCACTGTATATTCTCGTTATGTGCGTGCGTGTGCGTGAACGTCTTACAGTACATTTCGTTCTTGTGAAACTGGATAAAAAGGGTCACACACACACACACACACTCACACGGATCGCGGGTCCAGGTGCAACTTTATATACAGAGCTGTCCCCCCCGCTGAACACGAATATTATATATATATCCTGCACGACATAAGAAACACCGCCGCCGATATCGTTGCCAAAAAAAAAAAAAAAGTAGATATATATATATATGTATGTGTGTGTGTGTGCGCGCGCGTATAATAATAATAAAATAAATTTCTACCTGCGGGGTAGGGGTTGTGTCCGGCGGTCGTCCGTACAAAATACCTTCATTACACGCACACACGAGCTGGAGCATAATATTATACACATATATATATATACACGAGATAAATCGCACCGTGATGTCGAGCGCGCGGGGGACGACGACGACGACGACGACTGTGGCGGTGTGTCGGAGGGTAGGTACACCACTGGATGACGAGGGGTTAGACATTGCCAGCTGGCAGCATAGTCTTTGGTCGTGTGTGTGTGTGTGTGTGTGTGTGTGTGTGTGGAATACCTTTTCTCACCGGCCGACCGCGACCCGCCCCCTCCGCCGTCGCAGTACCGCCGAGGCCACCGCCTCTCCACACACACGCGGTCCGCCCTATTGTTCCGCCGAACACTTCGGGTTGACATTTCATTGAGAAAAATCTCCGCCGCAGCCGCCGCTGCCCCAATTCCGACGGGATCCTCATCGCGCCCGCTTCTTTGCGCGCCCCCGCCGCCGCCCCCTGACAGCCGATTAGAATTTCCATGTGATAGGTATAAAATATTAAAATAATAAATAAATAACCCTACGCCCACGCACCCGGATAGTATGTATACCTACACATAATATACTCTATACACGCATATTTAATATCAGGTACACCGCGTCGAACGGAGGGTGACACACGCACCCTATATACATTATATTACACATATTATGTACCCTACACCGAGAGCGATGCGGATAGAATTCGTTCGGGGATGATGGTGAAAAAATTATCCGACCGGTTTCGGGTGTGTGTGTGTGAACGCTATATAGGTATGCATATTTGAATATAATATATGAATTTACTACGCACATAAATCGGTGTAGGAACCTAACCTACCCGCTCGTATTTACCTGTATGAGCGAGCGCGTGTGTGTGTGTGTGACGTGTGTAATGCGTATGCCGACCTGGTACACGGGGGCAGCATCAATCACGGTCACGCGTATATATAATAACGCGTGTGTGTGTGTGTAGGTATATATTATAATATAATGTATAATACTTAGTCCGCGAGAAAATGCGTTTGTCGGGATATAAATTCACAGCGTGGTGCTATATCGCTGCCGCCCCGTTCTGCAGCGTACCTATATATATAACATGAACATATTATATATATATATATATATATATATACACGGTGCTGTACCGATTTTGTACACGATGGGAAATAATATTTTTTCCCTACCTTCTTATTATTTCTTCCTTTTTTTTTTTATTTTATTTATTTTTTCCTTCCACGGTCTGCCCGCAAAGAATACGTAGGTGGTGTGCGTTTTCAGTTTTTTTTTTCTCCTCTGTCACTCTCTTCTCCCCCGACCGCCACACGCCGCCGCGCCGGAGAGTCGCCCGGCACACCGGTATCATTGTTCTTGCTCGTCGTAAATCCATCGCTAATCGAGTTCGACGTCCGGAAGTCCTCGGGAGATCGTCTACATTATTCTATGTACGCGCGGGTACCGTGATTTTTATAGATAAGGTACCCATACGAAATTCGACGTCGCCGATTAAATCATTATTATTATTATTAAGAGACGTATTGCGAGAGCGTGGAAAATAATTTCAACGATATAATATTATGCGCCTATTGTGATAAAATCGTACACCTATATATATAGAGGTAAACTTATGTATAATTACTACGCACGGATTTACCGTTTTTTATTATTATTATTATGAATTGTCGTGGGTAATAAATAATAAACATTTTTACGCTCATAAAAGACGAAATTTTAATATAATATAAACTATATAGGAATACCTAGCCTTATTTGCAATAATTTTTGTTTTTCCCGTTTAGGCGTGTATTTTATGAATCTCGCTTATACGATATACCACCGTAAAATAATTATAATTAAATAATTCACGAGCTAATTATCATTACTTAGCTATGTTTATACTATAAAACTGTTTTGTCGTATATTTTATATAATGATATGCAACTTTAAGTAAATATTTTGAATTTTGAATGTGAAATCAACAATACATTTATTATCGTTATATTTTTTTTCAAACATAATTTGTATGCATTCCCACACATGTGTATATTATTTTCATGAATATTTTACCAATACAATCAATAGATGGAACACAACAATACACTGTTCCCGATAGTTCGAATTGCACCGTAATTAAAATATTATGTGCTCCGTTACAACCTAATCGAAAAACTCATTTAAATTCAAAACGAATAAATACACATACATGTATATTTTACATGCGTATGTAATATATACACACATATATGTTTGTGTGTGTATATATAATTTTTAATTTGACTTCATTCGAATCATATAAATCGAGTACAATACAATTGTGTACATAAAACTAGTTGTATCGTATTGATTTGTGGACCGATGCGATTCTAAAATTTATATATAATATAATATATAAATAAATAGTTGCGAGACGTACTAAATTAAAAAATGAATACACATTGACGTTTGCATTTGATGTTCGTCATATTATTATTATTATTATTATCCTAATGATATTCACATTATAATATACTCGTGTACTAATATTTATCTTGCACATTACGATTTTGTCATTGTTTATTTGACTTTGGTAAATACTTATAAATATAATATGAAAATACATCTGTGTTTCTTAAATGTATTTGCTTTGAGAATCACAAGTGTGTACCTACAACATTGTATACAATACTTAAATTATTAGTGTTGTAGTGTATACATAATACACATTGTACTATAACATAAATATTATACATTTATACAGTATAATATGCAATATGCCGGGTCGCATACGAAATTAATTAATTTAATGATCCATTCAAGTTTAATGGATCAATCGTGGTTGATACAAGTAAGTAAATGTTAGCTAAGCGCGTTTTATAAAGGAAAGTTTAAAATATCAATTTAAACCCAGCTAGTAACTAAAAGTATTTTGTATTTAAAGTCATTAGCTAAGCGAGAAGTTTTGGAGCAAACGATTAATCAATCCAATTTTTAGCATTTCGTGTTAAAAAATTTACGACTACTTTGAGGAATCAAAATTAGAAAATTCTCCGGTTTTTTTTTTTATAATACATAATTATGAAAACTAACAAAAACGGCGACAAATAGAATATTTACGCAACATTATTAGTGTTCGAAATAATAAATTGTGTTGTTGTTCAAAATATTATATTAATATTTTTTTAAACAAATATATTTTTAAGTAATTTTCGTTAAAAACCATCAATATTATCATTATATTGTATGCTACTAAATAGCTACTAGCTATTATATACTATTATTACCTATATTGGCTATATTTAAACGATAGTCATTTAGACACGAAATTATTCACAAAATGCCACGGTATATCGGTATAATGAAATAAGTTATAGGTAGGTATATGCGATGTTTTTTGACAAAAATGAGTTCCACCTATTGTATTAAGAAAATACTAACAACAATATAGGTCAATATAATATAACATAAACTGTATATCGAAATAGATGTTGAATTATCGCAGTCTGTTTCGCTCAGAATCGTTTTTCGTGTACAATGATTTATCATTGAATTAAATTGTCACACTTGACACCTATCATTTATCATAAATATACAGCTGCAGAAGTGAGTTCCCCGGTTTTTTACATTATTTGATTCTGCAATGTGGACGGTGCGTTGTGTTCGAGACCCTTGTGACCAGCTAAACAATTAAATGTTTCCGAACCACTATTATTGTAGCGAACATTTAAAAAGGTTTATAATATATTATAAATATATTATATTTTAACCTCCACGCGATAACATAATATTATATACATTCAATTTTTTTTCCACAAGATATTAACAATCTTTTCATATGATAACAATATGTAAATAAATGTGTTGAAGCTAATATGTATAATATGTAAACATAATATTATGAATAAATTGAATGGAGGAATCGCCACACATTGATGGATTATTACACTGTCTGCATGTACAATTGAATAATTATTATTTAATAAAATTAATATTATAATATTATTTCAGTTATTTTGAATATCATGACAATATTTTCGGTTTAAGCGTTAGGGAATAATTCCCGAAACGGAACGTTGTTTATAGAGGTGTAGGAATGTTGAGGTAGGTAATTGCGGAGTCGCTTAGAAAAAAAAATTGGTTTTATCGTAGACTGGCTTTATTCTCATATGCGTTTATGAAACGCATATTGTTATGGTTATAAATACAGGGATGATCATATTAAGTTAAAATATATTACTGAGGGAGTTATTTTTGAATGTTTTATTTATGCATTATTTTTGTGGTACTTCCCTGTATATAAGTCCACGTGGATAGTAAGAGAGTTTTAAGTAAATTAGCAGATCATCTTGAGGTTTGTATGTATATATAATATGTCTAATTAATAGTGTGAAATGTTTTAGTTTTTCATATATACTACACCCATTCCCGGGTTTTGGTGATGACCTAGTTAAAGTCCTAAATGTTTAGTTTTTTGGGGGGACGGGGCAACCGATATGCCAATATATTAATATTATGCATAATCGTTTGCGCCTGTATTTGCAATAACTGCAATGATAATATATACCATATCTGAATTTTAATATTATTATAATAGTACAACTATATATCCCTTCACAATAGTCTTTCAGCCGGGAATTGATATACACTTGCGGTTATATTATTATTTGTCGATGTATTATTACAGTAATTATATACGTATATTATACAGGCCACAACAGGTAATAATATGTACAATGACATTAGACATTATACAATACGATTTGGAATTAGGTTTTTTTTTTTCGGAATCGTTCGTCCGGCAATAAAAGATTTAACAAATAAATCGATAAAATATAATATTGAGACGTCGTCGCTTATTCTGTTTTGTTATTTTTTTTTATTTTTGCACACATTATTGAATATTATTGAACGTGCACGTAAACATGTCTATATAATAACTATCGTGCAGTATATTATATCTTATAATATACTGTTATTATAAGCCTATCGTATTTATATTTTACTGCGCACTATTAATAATGCGCGTGGAGCGGAAATACGCAGCCGCGATCGGAATCGTCAGGAAGTGCGAACAGTGTGAGTGGCACAAGTATATAGGTAAGTACTTGATACCGTCGACGGTAATTCGAAATTCGCTCGTTATATAATATAAAATGTAATAATATTGCGTGGGTGTGCTATGGTAGAAAAATCGAAAAGTGTGTGGATAAAAAAAATAAAAAGCTCTACGTGTGACACGCACACACACAGATCGCACGATCCCCGGAACAGCACACCATATATATATGTGTGTGTGTGTGTGTGTATTATATATTACGCAGAAGTTTTTGTGAAAATAAAATAATAATAATAATACTATGTACACATTTACACACCGAACGAATCGAAGGACGCCATTAAAATTACAAATTACGCTGCTACAAATGCGTGTTTATATACATAATATAATTTTACATACATATATGATTGTATAAATATACGAAATATAGGTATTAGGTATACATATTATTATGTCGTCGCTTTATATTGGATTGATATGTAACCACCGCCCTCCCCACCCCATTTACCAAGATGCGTTCACCATAAATAAGTAGGTACCTAAATATTGTAATATATTTTGATATCATACACAAATATTGAAAATGGCGAACAGAAATTGATAGATTATTCTGTAATAAATTCTAGTTAAACTGTATTAAATAATCAATATTTATGTTTGGATAAAGATCGTATAGTTGGGGTATATTCATGTATACCATTGAAAAAAAATACCATATTATATTAAATATGGAATTGGTTTCATTTAAAAACATTTTACTATTTAGTATTTATACGACTTGTATGTCAGTTAATAAGAAACAATAATTAAAATACTTACCTGTATCATTTTGAAAAGAATTCTGTAAAATTTGAGAAGGCGTGTTCGTTGATTAGAGTGCGTTTTTTCGAAACATGAGGATGGTATAGCTCTTCCAAGTACAATTGGGAGCAAATTATACATAAACGAGTATGCGCAATTTTGTATGACGATATTTTTTTACCATTTCATCGTCAAAATAACATTGGTTTCCCTAAGCCTAATTCTTAATCTTTTGGCCACTATATTATATAGATAGAATGACTTGAATAAATGGTTTTTTATTAATCGGTGGGCGTGACAATCATATATAATGTATATTCATACGCAAAGGCACATAACAAAGTATAAAGTATCACTATTTTCAAACTACTCAAATCAATGTAAAAGTATTATATTATGTTACATGCCAACAAAACTTGATGAGACTTGACACAGATGATGAATATTAAATTTGAAAACAAATTTTGATTCAACTGGAGAATATTTTAGTATTTTTTTTTTAGTTTGATTTAACTTTTAATCTGAATAATAGATCAATAGGTCAAGAAATTCTAATATCAAACGTAACAACGTAACATTGGTTTTGCTGAACAAAAATGTTCCATGTTGAAAAAACAACCAATGCATTGATATCGTCTTAAAAATGGTTTTTTCGTGTTTTAATTTTTTATTTAAACGCAATAAATGTTTTTCGAAGCAGTATTGAAAATTGCTTTGCGGTAGTCACACATGACATAATAATATGCAGCATAAACTTGAATCGAAATCCGTTTATACTAAATCAAAACCGGCAACCGTCCAACTCGAGTAATACGGCTTTGTCTGGCGAACAGGTCTGAAAACCACTCTTTTTTTTTTTATGACGTTTGCAGCACGCAGGTGTCCTCAAGACGAACGTACACGATATACCTTCACCTCCTGCGAGCACCGTTGACGGACTTCCGGAAACCGAAATTCCAATGGAAGTGCGTATAGTACATGACGTGTATGTATTGTATTACTCGCGGCGGAGCTGCAGAGTGCCGCATAATAGGTATACCGTACTTATAATGACGTGATCACGCGGGTATATTATAACGTGCACATGCATATATGTGTATAGGTGCCAACTACGACGACGTTTCCGTCTCACTGTCGGGTAAGTCGCGCACGCGTAAATCTCGCGATTCGTTTCGAGAGCGGTGCGCGGCACGTTAAAATAATATAATTTATATATAGGTACATGGCGGCAAGCGACCCGACGTTTTATTATTATAATTTTATTTTATTTTTGTTCCCGAATGTCGTTTTAGCGCAAAAAATAATAACAAATAAATAAAACGCGTAGATGCAAACGACGACGGCTATGCGTATAATGTTATATTCTTTTTGAAAGGCTGCTGCTGCAGCTGCCCTGCGGCCGCAGTGTCTGCCGCGGCGTGCACCCCGCTATTTACGGGCCCGCGATTTATGGGAATATTTGTCGCGGCGGTGCGTGCGTCGGCATTCCGACACACACCGGCCCGGTGCACGTATATGTGTACACGATGGCGATATATATATATGTATATAGCGCACAATAACGACATAAAAATAACACGGAATAATATCACGATTATATAATATATTATATTGCGCTTGACTGTTACACTCGGACGCTGGTAATGTCATATCGTGTGCGTAGGTGCGTGTGTGCGATAAAATACGAAATTTACATTTCAATAAAATCCGAACGCGGCGGACAATGCTGCTGATGGCGATGGCGGACACGGCGAAAACCGAATATTATTAAACGTCCGCTAATAATATTTACAGACGACACGTCCGGGGCCGGCGGACGAACGATCCGTGGGCGCTGAGCGGGGCAAACGAGTTCCCGAATTTGTTTTTTTGTGGTTGTAAATGATAACAATAATTATTATTAATCAAACCGTAGTATAAATAGCGGAGAAAATAGTACCTATCTCTTACCATTCTGCAATGTCTAAACAAATGATGTAAATGTATTGTGTTATATTTTATTTTAAATAAATAAATGATCATCGTAGATGAAGTATATATTATACATAATCAGACACCAACTGCAGTGCTCCAAACCCGATTTAGATAAACCCCGAGTTGACTTCTACTTTTAATTCGATTTATAGACTTGTAGTGTATACAATTTTATTTAAAATATTAATGTCTCATTACGGAAGTTAACTAATATAGTTATTTTGGAAAAATAGAAACTGAAATTTTTAAGCCCCAAATGATATATTATAATATAATATATTATATTATTAGTATATTATACTATATGTAGTATGTACTATGTGATGGTCTGCAAAAATGAAAAAACGACTTACCACAATGCACAGTACAGTATCTATTGTGTCTTACAGTAAATACAGCCCTGCAATATGCTTACACGTGGTCATAATAGAATTTTGATTCTGAATCAGATAGATGTATATTTATATTTCTGATAGATCAACATTTTCTGAAAAATAATTATACTAAATAGTTTATAGTATTAAAGAAGGTTAAAGTTATAAAAATAGAGTTTAAACCACCACGAAAAAATCCTTAAGTAACACAAAAAATCTTGAGAATAAAAATTCCGAATACCAGATTTTGCATATAACTGCTACTTATTACTAATGAAAAAATGATGTGAGAATATTTATGAATATATCTGTATATATATATATTATCTGTTTTCTTCTATTATCAGATAATCATTAGTTATGTTGGCATGGTTAACACGGGGCAAACAAATGTATTAAATATTATTAATTTATGTTTGGGTAAACGTTAAAATGCATCAAGTGAATATGTTGTATTTAATAGATTTGACTTTTTGCAGATAATTAATGATATTCCAAAATCGTTTAACTATTACTTAGATATTAATTAGAAAGAAAGTTATTACCGTGGAACAACAATGCATAAATGCATAATGCAGTTCTAATCAATGCGAAATAATATTGTATGCAATTCGATTTTAGGCGTAGCTACGTGTGAACCGTTCGACGTTCTAGAAAACGATTTCGTATATAAATTATACATCAACAATATACACGACTGTAAGTGTATGCCTGTGTTTGTGTGTGCGTGAAGTCTGTATGAATGTATATATTTCTGTTTTATGCTATTATAGTTATTACTTATAATAGTAATTACGAGTATAACGTTTATATAATTTTAATGATTTAATAACGTTAAAATATTACGCCCAATATTTATATATTTTATATATATATATATATATATATATATATATATGTGTGTATACATAGAGTTGCTGTGTTTCAATATAATATTTTATTTAACAAATATACGATATGCGTAATATGATGTACTTTTGATGTGATGCACACGGCGGCGCGTTTTTAGTATATCCGTCTTCAATTCCCGCGTGGAACAACAAGTCTGATATATACGGCCGAATTAAATTATCGTAAATTGCAAATGGATTTCACCAGTGCGCTTTCAGAACGCTATTAGTTAATGGTTTGAAGACGAAAATATAGCGGCAGCTATATATATACACACACACACACACACAGCATACCTATATACTGTATACCATTGAAAATGCGGGCGCACACCGAGTTTAACTTTGTAGCCATTCAAGTATATAAATCAGCTTAGAACGAAGTCTGCGCGTCGTAACGAGTATTATGCGCTTCGCCGTAGAAATACTAATGTAGTAGAGGTAGTAGCAGTTGTAGTAGTAGTAGTATTAGCAGCGGAAGTATTAGTATAGGAGTAGTATAATAATAGTAATAGTAGATAGTAGAATTGTAGGAGCGGGGTGCGAGGGGATAAACTTCCTCGCCCGGCACAGGCCTATTCTCTCCGGACAGTCGTGGATGCATACTAGTTGCGCCCCAAATAGCAAATTTTGTTTAAATACATTTTTTCATCACGTGTTACTCGGACGAATGTTACTTGTACTGATTTGATGATTTGGTGAAATTTTCACATGCGATATAGGTGTAATATGGGTGTAATAATGAGTGTTTCGGCATTTTTAATAAAGATAAATAACATTGTAATAAACTTTCATACGTTAAGTGTTTAGGACATTTATTAATTTTATTAATAATAAAAATATATTTGTAATACCTATTTTTGTGTTCTTAAAAATAGGTTTTGGAAAAATTTCAACCAAACACTTGAAGTAAAAAATATATTTTATTCGTATTTTAAGTGTTTATAGCGCAAGAAAATAATAATCATTTTTCATAATAATACTTTTTAATGGTTATTAAAATAAAAAAATAGAATAAAATAGAATAGTTTTAATTATTTTTAATGTACGGCGCAAAAGGTATTGTATACCAAAAATATTACTAAAATACATAACACACACAACTACACAGTACTAACAGTTTATACCCTTTTTTAGTATACAACTTATCCACCAAAGAATATAATATGAGTGAGTATTATTCTCCATTCATACTTCTATACATAAAGGCTGATTCATAGACCGTGAACCAGGTAAGGATTTCTTAAAAAATACAAGGTAATTTCAGTTTTTTTCTTTCTAAGACGTTTAATAACACTTACACTTATACGATGATTATCAGTAGGCAATTATTTATTCTTAAATTTGAATGAGAGACGTTTTTCGAAAATATTTCGAAAATATTTCAGAAATTCTTATATTTTATCAAAATTTAATTTAAATTGCACGGATACAATAATTATCCTGACACATTCCCATACAGTGTTATGACTTCACACATTTTACGGTTTTCATAATATACATCATTATACACTTTATATCGTACAAAATATGAAAATAATTCTATTTATGCGGAACACGAACGACCTGTTTTGTGTCTTCAAAATTCGTATGGCGATAGATGTATATAACAACAAACTCTATGATCAAGCGCGATTTTCGCGTTCACATGTCACGCGTACGCCCGCCCCCGCAACCGTCCCTTAAAAAGGCCATATGCACTTATGTCATATGTTCTTGCAGCATATTATACACAATATATATATATATATAATATATATTACAAAGTACAGTAAATGAATACTGCACTGCATGTATAGGAAGTGCACATGATGACGTGTGTACGACGACGACGAAAACGCGACAACAATGGAAAAAGGGAGAGGAGGAGACCGAGAGTAAAAGAATCGGAAAAATTGACTTTTGCCGGTGCGTATATAATATAAACGCGTATTTTTGTTTTATGTGCGGTACACGCGCGGATGGCCGACGTAACGCCCCTCGGAGGATATGGAACTTTCGGGTACCCGGAAACAATGAACAGCACGGTTTTTATTTCGGGACGACGATGGCTAGCTGTTTGAAAACAAAACGCATTGTGAGCAATTTGAGTCGGGGATATTTGGATAATCAGAAAGGTCGTGAATTGAAAAAAAAAAAAAAAAAACTTAACAGAGAAGGCACTTTTTAATTTACAAAAATTGATTTTTTTTCTCATTCATACGCGTAGAGTTCGTAGAATAACGAATATAATATACATGTGTTCAACGAAAATACCCGTTCTGTAGTGTATAATCAAAATGAGTATATATATATATATATGTTTACAATATATGCGCACACAAACAAGCGCATAATATGTATACACAATGCACACACGCACAGTAGTCAGAACTATTTTTCAATTATTATTATTTATTATTATAATTTATTTGGACACGTGTCGGAAAATTGAATTCCGAACGGTCATTAGCTAGCCGTTTATTTCCAAACGATGATTGTGTACTTTATTTCAAACTATGTATTATTATTTATTACTATATTATGTTTTATGGGTACGCGTACTCACTTCAATTACAATACACATTAGTCAAATTAAAATGTTATTTGGGGGTAGACGGCAGCCGCGGCGGTCGTGGTGATCTGTTAATCGCAAACCGGTCGTCTATTTAATCATTGTAAACGATTTCTGGTACGAATGTATACGATTGCAATTCCTACGATTTTCGATATACCCACATGCACGTATTATAATTGTCCAAAATGAACAATGTCGACTGTGAAGTAATGAGCGTGTGTTAGTGTTAATATATTATTCTCATTGTTGAATAGAAAACCATATACGAGTACCTATATTTTATTGTACCATTTTTAAACGTTGATTAAATAATAAATACATTCCTAAAAACAAAATTAATAACTCATTAAACACAACAAAAAAAATAATGAATACTAAGTATACAATAATAAGTGGTTATAGACTTACAGTGTACTATAATTGATATATTTAGTATACCCACACCTTATG
The DNA here is from genome assembly GCF_020882245.1 of Rhopalosiphum padi. Classification (NCBI taxonomy): domain Eukaryota; kingdom Metazoa; phylum Arthropoda; class Insecta; order Hemiptera; family Aphididae; genus Rhopalosiphum; species Rhopalosiphum padi. Next base: position 50,170,273 of record NC_083599.1, read on the forward strand.
TTATATATTGTAATACATAGGTACCATAGAAAACACAACAAAACTTAAAAGAAGAGTGAATCCTTGCAAAACAAACACATTTTAATGATTACATTTTAGTCAATCCGCAATTCGATGTAAACTAAACATTTAAAAGTGTATAACATTGTACGAACATGATAAATCAGATTTTTCATTAAAGAAAGCGTATTGAAAACAAAAGTTATTGTTCAGAAAAACATGACGTTAATTCTACATAAGTGAGGATTATTTTCAATCTGCAGGTAAAAAGCGTTTTTTACATTTCACGAAAAATGATAAATTTGTTAAATTTTTTATATTTCATAATACTCGAAAATCGATGTGGAATAAAACTTACACAAAAACAGCATGATGTTTTACTTGGTTCTTTTAACGATTATTTAAATAATACTTTCTTTTTATACATATGTCATCGATAGAGTTGATATATAAATGACCGGTTTGAGATTAAATTGTATATTTATTTGTATCGTGATAATTTTGAAACATTGCAAAATTATAAAAATTGAATATTCTATAAGGATACATGTATAATACTATTATACTGCAGACACAACAAAACACAAACCCAATGAAAAAAAAACGTTTTGACAATTTAATGGCTATACTAGAAATGCAAATCGTTAGATTGGCGTCAAGTCGTTAAAACCAACCGGTAATACTATTTCCCTAAACATAGGTATGCAATTTAAGGGGGAAAATAGACTTGTTCGACGCTTAATGCCTATAATATACAAATCGTGTATCATTGCGGTTCATTTGAAATCATCACCTTGGACGTATAATTACGTCAATAATTCCAAATGCACCTGGACGCGTTATAGGTGTAACTATAGTTCTGCATTGGACTTACATCACTACCTAATACTATATATCAGCCATCAGGGGTGGCAACTGGCGGCCCACGAAACTTTTTTTATTTGGCCCGCGCTAAATTTTCAAATTTCATCATAGAATTTCAAAGTCAATCGTCTATACTCTATGCCAAATTAAAATGCATATTTAGAATGACCTTTTTTTTTTGCTCTCTACACTCTGGTTTGCTAAATTTTAATTTTCTAAAAATTGGCCCTCTAATAGCTTTTAGTTGCCCATCCCTGCTGTATATATATAATAATAATCTTTCTCAAATCTTGATTTCACGCGTCTAGTGGAGATATTTTTTTCGATAGCAATAGCGCCACTTCAGTTTTTCTAAAACATATACAAACCATATTATAAAATATACGTTTTTATCTTTCAAATATCTTATACATTTATATAAATATAATAGTATACACCATTATAAACGACGTGCGTCGAAGAACGAACGGTCAAGCCTTAATCTACTTGTGGTGCGTTAGTGTGCGTGTGTGTGCGTGTGGGTGTGCGTTCGTGTTAAGGGACGCGACTGCGGGAGAACACATCAACCAGCACTCGGCCGAGCCCTTTCGCGCATGCATAAGCAATTTCAGGCGGCAAAAATAAAAACGCCGTCGCCGCCGCCAGTGCAGTCTGCGTTACTATATATATTATATATTATACTTATGGAATATTATTTATACATGTGCACATATATAATATACATATATATTATACACGTCGTGGTGTATACGCGATATTGAACGGACCAAGCGAACCGTTAAATGGACAGGCGGACCATCATCAATCAGATTGGCAGTTTCTCGGGAAAAACGGGGCATTTTTTTCTCTTTGCAGAAAGAGCGAGAGAGATAGAGAGAGAGAGAGAAAAACATTATTATTCGTATAATATATTTATACCCACACACACACACACATACGTACATATTATTTATAATATATATGTATATATGCGAACGGGCGAGTTTTAGGGCTGTCCTTGGGCATTTTATGTGCCTATACGTATATAATAATATATATTATATTATGCGCGTTACACATATTATTTATAATATATAGGTATATACTGTATTCTTGTGTACACGCCCGTACAGGTAAGGTACCTACCTAAATATAATATGGTCGCGGCCGCGTCGTCGGTGGTAACGCGCCGTGGCAGGTGCTCTCGCGAGAGTGTATAGATGAGGTACCTACCTATATACATATAATATTTTATATTTATTATAATGTGACGTGCCTTTACCGGATCTAACCACCCGCTGGTGCAGCGCGCTCCGCGAACCGAATGAGAATATAAAATATGTACATGCGTATATATACCTACCTAGGTGTATGTATATACATATATATTTATATAAATATGCGCGCTGCAGCCGAGTTTTTTCACCTCGCCGACTTCAGTTGCCATGCATATACGCGTATCTATAATAATAATAATATACATTCGCGATATCATCGCACTATAATACCTATTTACACATTTACACCACACGCACACACACATTATTACTAGGTATATGGTACCCGGTAGGTCAGGTTTACAATATAATATTATGTACTACGCGCGGCGGCGGCGGCGGCGACGATGGGCCCACGGCGGTGTGGTTTTTGCGCATCGACTCTGCAGCAGTCCATAATATTCACGATGCATATTATATTATTATCGTATAACGTAGAGACAATATTAGTATATTACAATACGTTATGTATGTGTGTGTGTGTGTGTGTACCTATGTACATACACACACGACACGCGGATAATAAAAGAATCGATAGGACATCGGCTTCGTTTTGTATCATTGAATTATAATAAGAAGCTGAGACATAAATATGTTATCGAGTGGGTCATGGTAGCGTATTACACGTACAGTCACTACTATTGTGGTATTCTTCATATAGTAGTGATGATGGTTATATTATTACTATTAACGTGTTGATAATAATCCGCCTCGGTTGACCACCGTTCCGATCAAAGAGCACATCCATCGCTTGCATTCCCAATAATAATTAGCTAATATAATATTAGTGCATACCGCACAGACATATGTCCAGTTTAATCCCATTTTATTCGTGTAAATTATTATCTATGTAATATACAGGTTAGGTTCATAGGAACGCCGAGAAATGGAGGTTACGTTATTATTTATTATTAATATCTCATTGGTACGATGTGTCATATGTGTTGTGTGTACACGTCAATTGCACATGACTCATATTAAAGTCACGAGTTATAATATATTATATGGATAGGTAGGTACAACCGTCTACGATCGTAGACGAATAATCGTTTAAAACTTATTTTCGGGAGACCAATTGTTCACGTTGAATTTACTATAGTCATAATTTGTTTGCGCGCCGTTCGCCGCGGTTTTCGTACATCGCATTCAAACCGTAATCGAATTAAAGTGCCCGAATTATTCGATTATGCCGCGATTACACTACGGCGAATAATAATATGGTTATATAACAAAACAGTTGTACAGGGTGTACCTAACTCATACTAAAGACGAATATACGATTCGCGAACATTTTAGGACAAAAAACGACTCTGATATAATACAATACGCATAGACGTTTTAAACTCTCGTCGAAATATATTTTATATTACCAGATAGCACGTTTTTGTAGTTCTTCAATCTGATACTCGGGTGATGAATGTTATTAAAGTTCAGTGCAAACGATAAAAATAATCGATGCTATATGAATAATTAATATAATGTGTACGACGAATTCTGTTTACACGCTATTTCTTTTGTGCGCCGTAGTTTTTCACATTAGCAGAGTTGACACATTGCATATGTTCTACAGGACTGTAGTCTTAATAAGACACTGACGAAAAAAAATTGACATATTTCTAGTGATACTATATAGTAGGTATAGGCTCGTTTCTGAAGTATACTTGAATTGTCCTCCCCTAAAAGTATTAAGTTTTGCTTTGATCTCATTATTTCGTGGTTGCTGAAGGTTAACTAGAAAATATATTACGCATACGCATAACTTATAAAATGTGTTTTAGGCTAAAAGGATATATTATTAAAATAAAATAATAAAATTAATAGTCCAAACATTAAACATTTATATCATAAAGTATAAAAATATCACTTTCTTAGGTTTTTTAAAATTTAATATTTATAAATTATTCAGTTATTATGTTATTTTAGAACTTTGTTATAATATGATTGTAAGTATAATCCCTGCAAATGACATGTTAGATAAATTAACGAATAAAAAACTGATTTATTCATTTAGATACAATATTGTTACCTACTAATTAATTGTTCAGTTTATGTTTTAAGTAAGTAAATCAGTGTATAACTCTGCAATTATTTTTCAATGATCAATTTATATGTTAAAAAATCAGCTTCATCGCTCCTCATGACAAAATATAATAAAAAATATAAAAAAATACAAAATATAATTTTACCACCACTGGTGTTTTTAACGTAAAATTCTTCTGATATACTTAGCTATATTTTCGATTTTGGAACGGCTAAACAATGTTTTACGGTAATAATAATAATGAAATATTCTCTTTATTCTCGGATCGCGACCAGTAGTCTAGCATAATAGAATCCAATTTATAAATAATTTTAAAATAACAAACAAATCATTGCAATATCAAAAGTTATAAAATATACTCTCGTCAAACGAAAAAAATGGTGTGTGCAGCTGGGAATATTATTCGAAGGGGATAAGCCATCGCAATCGCCATCATATTATTATTACTACGCAGCTATTCGGGACATTCTCGTGTTCGCCGAATAGCTAACGTTAAAACTTATAATATTATGATTTATGACGAGAACTACATTACGTATATAATACAAGTCCGGTCGACATGGCCGTTTTTCGTCGCTATAGCCACGTAAAGGTGTTATATAATATAGGTCGCCGTTTACCTATATATATATATATGTACAGGTATATCGTCCGTTCGCTTTGTCGCTAATCATTTACTCGGACGATGACGAATATTGCTATACCGACAAACCGCTGTTACGGTTTATCATGTATTGCTGTAATAATATATTTTTTTAACTTGCGCGGTTCGTCGTCGCAGCCACTCGTCGTCTTTCTCGGGCGGTTCTATAACCCCGCACGAATTATGCGCCGCCGCTGCCGAGGTCAAACGTGGTTTGTTACGACGTTTTATTTTTTTATTTATTTTATTTTATCTCTCTTATAAAGCCGTTATAGTAGGCGTATTCTCGCATTGCACTTGTAATACCGTCGCGCGCAATCATATTATCGTCGTCACCCGTTCGCATATATTTTTCTTCCCTCCGTCCCGCACACGCCGCAGACGACCGGCTGTCGTAAATTATTTGCATTATGTGCGACGTATAATAATAATAATAATAATAATGTATATTAATGTATATACCTCTCGACCGATTCCGCGAGATCGTTACAACGTCAAACGCGACATCTTTTTTCATTTTTTTTTTTACTCCCGCGCTGGCTGTTAATAGGAACGAATCGATTGCAAAAAATAAAAAAAATAGTTATAATACCGTCAATTTAGTTCATCTAATGATTATTATAGCATCATTATACTATCGCCACCGCTATTAAACGATTTTGTATAATAATACAATTTCTAGGAAAATCTAAATTGTCGGTACTGCTCTATGCGCTCGCATTAGTAACGAGGAAGCTTTGAGCGCGAATCGGCGTTCCGTCAAAAACCGACCGCGTCCCACCAAAATCTGGAGAATATTTAATGAAGTGTGTAGTGTAATAATGATAATAATAATAACTGTTGTGCGGAATTATAGGTGCACGACCCACCGTGCACTCGTCGATGCAGCAATAAGCAGTAGGTACTTAGAACTTCCGTTTTTCTGGAATAGGTACAATTATTTATTATTACTATAATACTTGCGCATAAATCTATTGAAACTTCACAGCGACGAACGCCGAGTGTTGAAAATGTGCATTTTGGCTGCGGCGACAGTCCGCTATATATGTTCGCGTGTATACACAATCGGTCAATGGTTTATCGTACGCCTTATAAAAAACGATTACTGTTATTATCTATTCGCATCCAGTGTTGTGTGTGCGTAACTGCGTAAACAGTGGCGTGTCCAGCACAAAATATTTGGGTAGGTCCGTTTTGTTCTGTATAGTTTGCCGTTGTGTTCTACATAAAAACAATTTAATCGCCTACCATATGCGGAAGTGTTTTATTTTTAGATTGTTAATTTTGACCGTTGTACCTACCATCTGTGATAGATTATTTTGTTTATTATTAAAGCTTTTAAAATAATAATAATAATTATTATTTTAATTATAATATGGCGCTTTATTAAATAGGTACTATTCTTTAATTGTTTATAACTGTTATATAAGAATAATTATTCGAAGTAATAATACAGCTGCAGATAACAATATCGATAGATTAAAACATGCCAATTAAAAAATGAGAATCACAAGTCCCGTCATTACTGTTCACCTATAAAATTGTTAAAGAAAAAATGTAAATAAATTAACGAAATCATAAGATAATAAAAGAAATTTACAACAGAAAAAGACATTCGTTTAACACGCTACCGTGCGTATAAGCTTATAAATGCACCGATGAATTGCGGTCGTGCTTCTATATTACTGCACTTACCGTGTTATCATTATCGTTATGAGTTTTTAAAATTTAAAATCTGAATACAGTCTAAAGTGAAGTGTACGTAGTACCTATACATAGTCGTAATAGTATCAAACCTTTGACGTAGGTCGTAAGTATAATATTATTACGACGAGCGTTCCTTTCACCACTATTGTCGCGGAGTCGACTTTTCGAGAGTCGTATTTTTTCGAGTCTGTAATACAAACGTACAAGCATTTTTCTTTTGACATAACATATAATGCTTATTATGATATATAAATATATATATATATATTTTATTCGATGGAATTTTTTCGCAGAAAACGTGGACAAAAGAGAAACGCATATGAACCGTATAATGTGCTTAAGTGCGTTAACGGGGATTTGGTACGGACCGTGTGTGGTGATTTCGACTTTTGCACGCATTTCGGCCACATTACATATATTATTATGTATTGACACACCGATTTATGGTGTTCGGAAACAATATTTCCTCTTTATACCTACCTACGTCTAACATATTCGGGATATGTATTGAAAATGTGGTTGGGTTGGGAAATCGAAACGGACCCTTCGAGTATTCAATAAGACTTTTATTCTTGTTCTATAGTTTATATTTGGATATTATATTATACTCGCACAGCAGTCAACAAATTACACCATAAAAGGTCTACTCAAAAATATATCGAACTCTTTGTTATAGGATTAAAAAAAAAAAAAAAATTACAATAAATCTTTGCAAAATTAAACCCGGCAAAATGTTACTGATTTTAAAGTATACACACTGTATTTCAATACACAAATGCACTCCGATTCGTGTCGTATAAAGGGATACGGGATTAGTATCGTAACGGAAATAACTCGTGTCGCACATAATATATTATCTTTATTATATAGTGCAAAACATAATATAATGACATTCAAAAGATCTAAGTGCATGTATAGTTGTCATTTTCGACCGCTGTCCGTAGTTGGTGCCTACCCCACGCGATTTTTCTTTCCCGAAAACTTCGACCACTTCTCTTTTATTTCGAAATCCTATTGAACTGTTTTAATCCTTAGAAATACACACAATAAGATACATTGTTATGATCGAAGAGAAAGAAAAGGCACCATATTTTTTTTTTTTTTTTGGGTATGGCGTCTTTAAAATCCGCTTAAAACGTGAAATGTACCGTTTTGGATGTTAACGTACGTCGTCCGGTTTAACACTATATGTGTGCGACAACCCGTGATTCCGTACGAATCCCGCATAATTGTCATCTGCCTATTGAACACTCGTATACGAGCCTCCCGTGAATCTCGGCGGGTGATGAATTAATCGAACGACACGATTTATAATATTGGTGTCCGATACCACACATACCAATGGGAAAACAAACACGATCGAAATCGGTCGCCATAACAAAACACAAATGTCGTGTTTAATGATCACCCCTTGGAGATCGTTTATCAGCATTTAGTTGTGTTCGGTTTTATGTGCGTTCGAAACTTTTATTCCCCAAGATCGATTAAAATCCAATATTATGTTATTATATTATTTTATATTGTATCCAAACCTTTTTTTTTTTTCATATACACATAAGGGTTTTATACATTTACTTTCAATAGCTAACAGTATATGTATTATTATAATAGTATGTGTCGTCAAAACGTTGTATGAAACGAATTTCGATTTTTTTTTCTTGAAAAACCATAAATTAAATCTTTGGTATTTTTGCATCTTCGAAAAAAATAAAACTAACAATACACCACTGTTAAGCCTACACAATGTGTATGTGCGAATCACAGTTAATCCGAAATAATACATTTCAGCATTAATACAGTAAAACATGCAGTGTAATACGAAGCGATTCGGTGGCCGGATATGTTTATCATTTTAGACAGGTTTTAACAAAAAAAAAAAAAAAAAAAAATTATAAAAATAATAATAACAATTTTCATAGAATATAATATTATAGACATATCAAATATACAAAATAACCTTTTCCACGTTAGTCAGTTTAACCGAATTACTTATTAAATTATGAACCGAATCACGTCTCCGCGTCATTATCAGGTTCCACATTACATAGGTCTTACTGCTGCCCACCTACATAATAATAATATGGTAAGTATTGTAGGTATATATAGCATATTGCAAATTGGTTGCAGCGCCCTGTTCTTGTGCATCGTCCGTGTTAAGCTGATAAACTCGTCTACGGCCGATGTATATGATAATAACGATAATAACAATAAACGATAGAAATAATAATAACAATATTGCGGACAGCATGACGGGCCTATAATTATTACGATTGTAGTCGAGCAAAGTCATATATCGCGATAAACGCGACGCGAGGACGATTTTCGGACGACCGGGCTGCAGCGAAGGCTCCCTCGTCGTCGTCGTCGTCAACGACGGCTATATGCGTCTCTGCTCTGCAGCACCTAACTACGGTTAGGCGGCTGCTGGCGGTGCGGTCCTTCGTATCCGCACCCGGAAACTCGAACATTTCACCGCGTGCGCGGAATCCCGAGTGAACCAAAGCGGCGGCGGCGGCGAAAACAATACACGTTCATTAGAACTAATCGTGTTACGGTATATATAGGTAGTATATATATATATACGTGGCGGCGGTGACGGATATATGCGTGGCTTATAGCGGAGAGGCGAGTAGAAAGTGGAGAATCGTTGTACAGAAAAAATACCGTAAAAAGTGACAAAAAAAAAATAAAATAAACGTGTACACGTTTTCACACATTATAACATATATATATATATATATATATATACACTCACGGTATATATTATGATATATATATATATATAAGTATTATACACATACGCGTGAGCTCGACATCCGTTCCTCTGTTGCACAGGCATACGCTGCGCCGAGTGCATAATATATACCTATACTGATATATATTCGATAGGTAATATAGTATATATACTACGGGCGCGCACGTTACGCGCATACAATAATAATAATATATGATGAACACGCGGACGTGTGGCGTTGGAATAAGTTTTTTTTGACGGCAAACATGACGCGACATCGATCGTGGCAGTGGTTTTTGCGGTCTCGTCCCGATGAAATGCGACCGGAAAAAATCATCTAAATCGTAGGTCCACGCCGCGTATTAGGTACTTTTGCCCGCGCCCGTTTCTCGAGCGATTGTTCGGCGACCGACGCTGATTGACGGCATCGGACCGACGACGACGACGTTTCACTCATGTTTCCACGCCGTTATTTCGTACACGCAGTGCGACGCACACGGCGAGAAAGCCTTCGCGCGGGCATCTCTATTTGTCTTGGCGGCCATCGTTCGCTGTCATCCGATAATAATAATAATAATGAAGGGGGTCATTGACATTTGTTTTCGAAAATGCATTTAATTGCGTACGCGCAAATAAAATACGTGTTGTGTAGCGTGACCGACGTTACGGCAAAGTCTGAAAAGGCTACCTCGAATGGTTGCCGAAATAAGAAATCGCTATTGCGTGTTGTCAGAAGAAAATGCAATTAGTCGTGATACGGATAAAAGTGATGGAAGTGCATAATAATTTGTTTACTCCTTAAATCAGATAATAGAGTTTAACAAGTACCATCATACATATTATTATGGAGCGTTATTCCATTTAAGTGATATATACCCATATTTTTTTAAGTTATTTCGTGATGTATTGAACATCGAAAAACTTCCATAGCTTATAGTTACAAGTGTAGCGATTGTGAACAATTCGAAATATGTCGCAGTTAACATCACCGGCTCCTTCACAATTATTATGAATTACAAAGACCTCTGACGATGAATGAGTGTGATAGATCGTGGCTTAGGAGACGGTACATTGCACACATGGCTGTGGTACATAATCGCCGGTAAACGGTTAGCGCGTTATCGGAAGTGAACAAAGTATTATAATAACCTGTGCGGTCAAACTTGCACTTCTCGTCGGTTTGCGCGACGGAGTGCCGCCGTTAACGGACTGGCAGTCTTTTTACGTGCTCAGAATTGACGACTGTACTACTCGACTCATAAAATAATAAAATACTTTTAGTTGTCTTATTATCATCATCGTCGTCGTCGTCGTCGTCATCATTTTCGTTGATATAATATATACGCGCACGGGGGCGCCATAGACATTAACATATATATATACATAATAATATGACGAGTAGACGTCACGCGCGCGTCCCCACACAAAGCCAATCAATACGCGGTGGAGGCTATAATAATAGCTAAAATGTTTTGGCAGTGCCTCCGTACAAATACAAATTATAATGTGATGTACACGCGAATACCTATGCGTACGCACTATGACTATAATACTACACGTATCTGGTGGATTACGTGCTGGTCGCACAGACGACCGTTGCGGCGGGACTCGCGCGAGCTGACCGTTCCGCCGGACCTACATAGTTCGGAATCTCGAAAACCGGCCGCTGTGCGTACCTACGTGTTTTCAGAGACTATATAATATACGGTCCAATTATCGATGGCATCGTTTTACACGCCACCGACATCTAAAGCATTTATTTCGAACGTATAAAGTTCGACCGGTTCTGTATATAGTACGAGAACACTGCTGCAGTGAGTATTGTATTATCCGAGTACTCAAAAAAAGAAACCTACACCGAAAATTCGGGTGCGACGAGAAAGTTTTAATTGGGAAAGATTTTTCTCGTTTTTAGCGAATCTCTGCGATGGTCGTCGTTTTTTAGACGGAAATTTATTTAAACCGTACTCGTTTAATATATAATATAATGTGTAGGTATACGCATCGTGTACATAAGTACAAAATTATTTAAAACTCCACAGCGTTCGACTTGCTCATTAGCGATTATTGTCGACACAAAACTTTTACCGAATTTAAAAAATGTATTATCAAAATATACAATTCTATTGTACAAATAATATAAAATGTAAAATATAACAAACTATGCGATATGTATATTATATAAGCCATTGTAACTACAACCTGTAAGCAAATATTACGGAACTAATGACCTTTATGTAGCCAAAGTTGAAACTTGCTCAATAAAAAAATAAATAAAAAAACTTTTACGTTTAACTAACGGATCTTTCATTCGAATCTCTTTGAGGTAAGTTTTAGCTTCGAGTGGGCTTTGAAATTCCTAATAGATTAATATATAATAGCGCATTATTATAGAGTTTTTCGTTTTTTATAATAACAATAATTGCCTGTTGCGTTACGCCGTTATTACTTCGAATAAAACGATTATTCGGTTCTAGCGAATGCCTATAAAACGACACACAACAACACTGGTATAGTATGTCCCGTTTTGTATTCTGAGGTCTACGAAAAAAAAAAAAAAAATAAAACCCTTTTGAATCGGCTCTCATAATTGACGCATATTTAATTTGATAACGTAGTAGGGGGACATTAATCGCCGGCGAAGAAACGATGCGCCGGTTGGTGTTGCACTTGACAAAAAAGCGCGTTTTGCTATATACTTAAGACCGTCTAATCGAATCTGTTAGAGTGTTATTATTGCATTTGAATTACATTCAAACACAATTGAGTCATTCTGTATATTATAATATATTATACGATGAATACAAAACGCCTCGTCCATTGTAAACACAAGTTTTGTTTATACAACAGGTTTCAGCCCCCTTTCTCCCTCCGAATTATTCATATATTCCGAAAGAGGAGCGTAAATACAGGCCGAATCACAATTCATCGTGATAATAAAAATATTATACAATATTACTTATTACAAAGCGGCGTATGAAAATCCGTTTTAACGTCAAAACGCTTGAAAGACAAAATGGCACGCGCACAATCGTTGAATTTATAAATTATTATGTTTATTCATTGTGTGTGCACAATGCACATCTATATTTATCGAATAGAGTCAAATTTTGTTTCTTTTTCATATATAAGTTATATAACTAACACTATATGTACAATATTATAAATGTACGCCTAGGTGATATTGATTGGTCCGGATTTAAATGTGAAGTGCATTATTTTTTATGAATAATCAAGGACAATGCATTATTCTATTTCATTCCAGTACATGTAACAGATACGTTTTTTTTTTAGCATTTATAGACGTTTTTTATTTATTTTTAGTTTAAATACGTCATACTAATACATCAATGTAACATGCTTCGTTTTGTACATTTTAAAAGCAATATAATTATAAATAATATACATCACTATGGATATGTAGACAAACTAAATTTCTTAAAATTAAAACCTTTTGAATACAAATCTTACACGACCTTTTTATTCATACTACATATTAATAATTTACACGAGTCTTCTTTAGTAAATAATAACACCTTTAAAAAAATATACGTCACATTCGAAAAGTTATTTTATATCCCAAATAATACTAAGAATTAGATGTCGTGTACTCTTGTGCAAATCTTATTATCTACAGATAATACTGCTATGAACCATCTAGACTTTTTTATTTTTATTTTCTCCTTGACTAATTTATTTTATTCTTAATATTATTTAGATATTACTTAGTTTTTTAATTTTTAAAGTATGTTAAGAATTTTTGTCATGCATTTATATTTGTTGACGTCCTTTAAACAAAATTATAGTACAAGTTTTTCAAAATATCATATCAAAAAATATTGTTTTTATACAATATTTTCATCAATAGTTTTTTTTTTGTTGGTATTTTTCACTCATAGATACCAATCGTTCTAATTGATAATGGACTCGAACAAATAACAACTATTTGGTCAGTTGTAGTTACAATTAAATCGCACTTATTTCCCGTATAGGTACTATTATTTATTTTGCGTACCTGAATTTAGTATTTTGTTATTGTATTTTCTTGTTAATTTAGTTAAGATACAAAAGTGTTGATAATACCGACAATTAAACCATAATTTTCTTGTATTGCGAATATGTGTGCCTATAAAACAAACGTTGATCGCTTTCTAAGGGCATTATAGCGTTGAAAAGGCATTTTCATTAATTTTTTTTTAGAGCTTTTTCTAATTGTTGGAATCCGGGCGTTTACTTATAATATTTATATCATATCGACTGTTTGGCAGTATAAGTACCTAAGTACACGGAAATATGACCGTGAATCGTTGTTTATTTGTATTAGGTTTGATCCGGTTATGATAGACAGCGAATTCGTTAAGTAGAGCTAAAGAACGGGTCACACTCCGAGAGGCGGTGTATTACAACAGTATAATATAAAGTTTCTAATCCAGCCTATGGGACCGTGATATTGTAAAACGTATTTTGTATGTTTCATCGATAAATTTAGCTCTGGTCATTACGGTAACGTATACACAGACAACGCGCCAGAAATTAACGGATATACATAATATTATAGCGCATACATAGGTACCGATATAATGTGATACTATTATGCGCACTATATACGTACGCGTCGCGTACAATGTGTATCGTTAGAAAAATATTATACGACCGACATCCGTCCGCCAAACGTCAGTGCCGATTTGCCGCGCATTTGGGATATTTACGCTTGTTTTGGAAATCGTCGGTCACCATCATCATCGTAAAAATACTGTAATACGTTACAATACCGGCCTATACTATATATGATGGCGTGTACAATAATATGTGCGCAATATTGCGTAGTAACTACGCGATTTGAAAAATATCGTACCGCGATACACGCACGTTTCAGAGCCTGCAGAGCTAACGATAACGTTCTCGCCGTCAGTCGTTTCCGTTATTATTCGTGTAATAAAATCCCGAAAACATCAACCGTCAGGCACTCTATAAACGCACATATATATATATATATATTATAGATAACGGTAGTATAATATGATAGGTAAAATAATATATGCATATATAAATATCGATAAAGGACGTTAATCGTTATCGGCTGTTCCAAATCGAATGCAGTGCAGTAAAAAAAATACTAAATTGTGATGAGTTAATAGTCTTTAGGTACGCATGAAAACGGAAGAATTTCTCGCCGAAATAAACATTATAACGTAATGGAGAAGAAAATAAATGCCAAAAAGGATCACATCCAACAGCAAATTATGTAGGTAATAAAAATGCATTTCAAAATTAAATAATAATAATAAGTATTGAAAATAAAATCAACAGTATTATATTATATATAATAATAATATTATATTGTGTTGTAATTCTATAAATAACGTAAAATATCTACTCTGCTATCTGAAAATTCGCGACTCTTAATATAACAAATATTATGATAGAAGTAGTCGATAGAATTACTGGAGTTAATTATTGCAATCGACTATGGTTATAATTATATAATTGAAAGATATGCTATGATGTTAAATCGAGTTATACAGTTTACACGAGTTTAAGAATTTGAATAATTTTGTTGACATCATAGTCCGCAACCTAATGGTCATCATAATATTATATGTATATTATTTGGAATTTGTAAAATCGGATGTCGTACGGTGGGATCGTTACAACTGGCCGATAGTGTTGGCCAGTTAAGCATTGATCTAGTTCCGTTCAATTCACAATACATCCGCACGTCAACCACGTGTCCACGTATGTCCGACTACTTATAGGCGGCTATTAAAATTGCACGAAACCCTTTAATTACGGTAGACTGCTAGATGAGTTTACATATATTATAACGGCAGTACTTATATCTGCAGAATTGCATCGTCGGAGATATAGTGAGTGAGGGAAAAAGCGATGAGAGATGTATCGCACCCTCGTCGACGGCTCTTGTGCTCGTTCGCGTGTAAAACGGTAGTAAAATACACACGTCGCACGCTCTTAACGCGCCGGCCATATGGCGGATTTGTCGTCGTCGGCCTGCAGTCTCTCTCGCCCGCGGTGGTGGCCCTCGTCATTAGAGTAAATGGACGGGCGTGCACGTCGCGGCCGTCTCCTCGCAGTGTACACATGTAATGTACGCACGCACTTTACACGTGTAATAATAACGGTAATTGGTTTCCGATTAGGTTTATGTGTGCGTATTGAATTCGCGTGCAACGCGGACCGAAAACGAGAATTCGATCGAATTTCCGGACTGATATTTATTATCACGCGACCGCCGGAGACTAATTCGTATGTGCGGAGGGGGGGGGGGTGAAACCGCTTGCCACACACCGCCCCGCCGGAGTGTCGTGCGCCAACTGGCACTGCGGTACTCGAGTCTCACGCGTTAACCAATATCCTGTGTATGCAAGGGACATGGCAAAAAACAAAATATTGTGGTATAAATAGTTACCTGCACTAACCCATCACGTCCCATCACGTCATCGTCTCGGCGACGACTTATAATTCCGTGTTATATATTATTATGGCGGTGTACTATACGATTTTCCGGTGCGCTCCGAACTAGCTCAACGAATATAGAACTCGTGTTTAACGTGTAAAACGTGTTTGCACTATATATCAAAACAATGCTTTTCTCGTGATTATTCGATTTGAAAGCGCGTCGAAACGGAAAAAAAAATTAAGCCTATAAAGTGTTTAGCAAATGGACGACTCGTATTTAGAAAAGCTGAGCGAAATTTAATTTTACACACCCTCCTCATTCGTGCGGAGAAAAATATGTTTCGACTTTACATCAGCTGCGGGCGGGGCGGTCTAGCGCGGCGGTTCGCGTTAATCTAATCCAAACAATTGAATTCGATTCAATCGCCGCGTTTTATTACGAGCTTCTCGTTTAACAAAATAAGAATATAATATTATATTATATGAATTAACATTATCTACACACGACATACCCGTAGCGACTGAAGATTACTCTACGTCACGCATATATTATATATTTTTTTATTATTATTGTCAAATTAATTTAAAGATAATAATATATAAAATTACAAATATTTACAAAACATTATTCCTTTCCGATCGATTTACTATCCCCTTTAAGCGTGGTAGTGAAGGTAATTATAGTTTATATTAGCTACTATAATATACATTAGACGATATTATAATGTTTACATCGTGCTATACAGCTATAACATGATCATTGAAATATATTTAGTATAATATACCCAAATTCGATTAATTATTGATATACAACATTTAGATTTAATACTACAGATGAACTAATGACATACATTTCAAACACTACTTATTGTCATTGATGGCATTAAAATCTCCAAAAAACATAATATAGGACGTCATAACCTGTGAAACTTTTCCACGATATTACAAACTATAATCTTTCGTTTTTTTCTCAAATATCCCTGCTCTTATATACTCTCCTCCAATAACAAAAATTATCATACAAGAACTGCACTGTAGAAAAAAGTCGTATTAATATAATGTCTACAGAATTTACCTGGGAATGGTCTCGCAACACCATACATTCAGTTTCTCGTCTATGCATCCTTAAATATTTCTAAAACACAAAATAAAAACGTAAACTCTATTTTAAGCTAAATCGTTTCCAAACTCTTCTAAAACCAATTTATATGCGAGGCGTACTACGGTGTCCAAGTCTGAGGTTCCGTGAAAAACCCACTGTTTAACCCAACTCAAGAGTATCGTCGATGAGTGGCTTCGCCGAGACGTTCAGTTATTTAACACTGACACCACTCAAGTTTATATTATATAGATTACTTAATTCTAATAATTATAGTAATGAAAAAGTTCTTAGCATAGATATACTATATTGTATTATTTTCTTTAACGATTTTCTGATAAACGTTTTTTTTTTTTTTTTAAATAACACTTTTCGTCTTATCATCATTCGCGAAAATAAAACCAGCAACGATTACTCTAGTGGTCTAGTGTCTTAACGGTACAATAATAATACATATAGGTACATTATATTATATACTATATATACATTGCATAATACGGGACCGCATTGTTGTTACTCGTTATACACCGATAGACATGCGTGTTACTCGTATATAATATGTTTTGTGTGTTTTATACGCGTCTACGGCAGTATGACTATTATAGATAGATCTGTACTCGGTCACGTGGTCCGTGTTTTCGGCACACGGCGTTCCAAAAGCTAGCTATAGCCCGGATAACGGTCGTCCGCCTGCTGCGTTCGTCTGCGGCACTCGTAACTAACACGCAAATCACCGGTCCAGCCGCGGTGTTTTCATCCGATCGGTATTATTTTACATACATTATTATTATTACGTAGACAACGATATATTATATACATATATGGGCGAATGAGAGCGAGTACACGAGTATAGTGTACGTATATTTTCGATCAATCACGGTCGTACGGATACCGACACACGTAGATTTCCGTGTCAAACGAATACGCGAATACGAACGGGAAAAAAACCGTCTAAAAACGCGCGGGTATAAATGTTTTTCACTATTTTATTTTTTTCCTCCCATAAAACGTACACAACACTATAATAATATGTATAATGACGTATATAATATTGTACGCGTTCTGAAAAACGAATGAAATGCTCGAGAAACGAAATCTCATCCGTCGATCAGCGCGTTTATAATGTGCACTGCAGGGCGCGCGGACACGTATATAGATCGATCGATTTCGATACGGCGCGCAGACGAACGCGCCAAAAGAGTTGCGAATAAAGACAATAATATTATATTATTATAATGTCATACGTCGCGGTTAGACCGTCGTCGACGGCAATTGATTATTGTTGTTGTTATTTTTGTTTCTTGTATTTTTTTTTTTTTTAAAGAAATCAAGATCACCGGAAGGAGAAAACGCGGCGAACAATAGATAGTTTTTAAAATAACAGGTATACACCGCCGCAGCAGTAGTGTACCAATGCGCATACATATATACACCTGATATATTATATTATACACAACGACGACGGCGATAACGATAAAAATAATAACAAAAACAACGAGCGTCGGGAGCGTCGTCGGGTGTGATGGGCGACGGCGATGACGACGGCGACGGCGACGACGACAAGAGAGATCGTTGACCGATTAGTACCAGTGGTCCGTAAACACATTTAAAATTACCGGCGTTTGGGTGCGGAACAGACACACTACACGGTTCGTAGAAACACTGAGATCCATTATTATTTATTATTATTATCATTATTGTTGCTGTTATTATATCGTCGCCATCGCTATACATTATACACTTGACGGAGTGAGCGAGTCAGTGAGTGAGTGTGAGAGAGATGGATGCTGTGGACGCGCTGTGAGACGATAGATCACACGGTCTCACTATAGTATAGCGCGCGGTATCTTCCGTCCGACGTCTACTATTACCTATATAATATAATATAGTCAGAGACCGGGAGTCGATCTTCGTCCGCGTGTCGAAGCATCTCGCAATCGCCAAAACCGAAAAACCGTATGCCCCCCCCCCCCCAACATCAAACCCGTTAAATCGTATAATGCTGCACTTTAACCGACCCTACTACCGCAGTTCCGCGTGTACTTGTCGCCGATATACCGATACATCGTTAAGTGATCATTTATCGCACTGTCATGACGTTTTTGTACGATTCGATTCCGAAAGTTTTCTCGTCAGAAAATTCTGTGATATTTCAGTATAAAATTCGACAGCAACTATACGCGTGCGCGAGCGCTGCTGCAGAGTGCGAGGACAGCTTTTCGGCGTTGGTTTTATAATATTACTATGATGGAAAAACTCTGTGGCCCACTAAATTATATAATATATATATTGCCACTGTGGTGTATTAAAATTGTAGGGTACATCACTATATCCGCGATGTTAAATATTATTTAATTGTTTAGCAAAAATGTCAATAAGTCTATATGGTTATATACGTTTACCAATTTGCTTAGAAATAACAATTATAATATATTTTATTTCAACAGGGTATTTTAATATAATAAAATATTTATTCTTTTTTCACTATACCTATGCATATATATTGTATGCGTTAATTTATTGTTCATATTATACTACAATGGCATCAGACTTCAATACCATGACTTATAATGACTATTTTATTAGCATATACTGATTATTCCATAACGATATTACAAATAGTAAAATTATACATAGAATACACAGTACAATATTATAATGTACAATATATATATATATATCGATCATTACGTTAAAGGTTAATATGAATTCGTCGGTTATCGTTAACTCAGAATACACAATAGTAATGCAATATAGTATATACAAAATAATAATATAATCACTGGTTATATATTCTTAACATTGTTATTATTATTTACTGTTTAGGTGTCAGTTCTATGTACATAAGTTATAACAATCGGCAGTTATTGTGATGAAGTACCTACCTACCTACGACAAGTGAGACGAAATATCTGACAAACTACCAAAGAAACACACAACTTGTGAACTAAAAATCTATTACATAATATATTATGATTGTTCTGACTTACAACTTTCCGGGATTGAATGAATAAAAATTGAAGAATTAGTATTTTTAAATGTTTTTACGTTTTTGTGAAAAGTTTTTTTTTTTTAATCCATTAGTCTCGAGGTTGCCTATGTATATAATTAATATTCCGTGTGGTAGACGTAAATTCGTAACGTATAATCGACGCCCTACGCCGTACTGTGACGTTCGATTATTTACTTATTATTATACCATCACCGGTGTATGTTTTATTAATTTATTTTTACCACTCACGAGACTTTGAACGTGTGAGCCACGGGACAGGTTCAAGGTGACGTTATTAATTTCGTGCTTAGGGGCGGAGGTGTGACTAGGCGACGACTCGCGATTTGTATAATACTATATAGGGTCTACGCCACCGCCACAGTGTTATAACATGCACGATAGTATAGGTACCTATAAAATAATTAATATTCAGCCATATCTTGATTGTAATAAACTATATAGATTAGGTCTCTACGGCATATTGGAAAAGACTTACCTTATAAGGTGTGGGAGTGGAGAATTGCAACTTTGGGTTTCATTTGATATATTTTTTAACATTTAAACGTGCTAATCAGCGGACCATGGTAGATTAATAAAGGTCCTTAAAAATACCAAATGACTAAAAAAACCGCTGACTAGTGCAAGTATTTACTATTGTTATATATTATTTTGACTGTGAATAGATCATAATACTCACTATATTTTATTTACAATTACAGAGATAGAATTATATGCAAACGCCGTGTGACCACAGACCACAGTGCCACTATGTATTTATATTATAAATTATAATTTATTGATTACAGGCCATGATCATATTATTATCATCCGTGCAAAATCCAACTTTTATAATAACAATTTCTGCAATGAGATAATAATATTGTTTTCAGTGATATCCGTCGTAGGTACGAGTCATCATAATATTATATATGTATCTGCACCGTTAAATTGTATATAAAACTGTTGATCTCTGCACGTATTTGTCGAGACTTCTATGACGTCAAGACCCAACCATAATTTAATTACCTACTCGTTTCAGTTGCATATTGGACTCGCATATTAAAACTTGGTCGTGCGTTGAAATAGTGGTTTAATCGTTACAAATGAAAACGCAGAGGGATTGTCGAGCAAAAAAAGAAAAAAAAACATCAATTATCATCTTTTTCAACACTTCGCACGAAAGCCAGCCGGCTGTGCAGTTTCCATCATCCCTCATCCACGACTTGTTATATATCTTCTAGATTAAGCTCGAAACCGGCGAACCAGAAATAATTATACAATCCTGCAGACTACAGACGAAATATAAAATTATCAAAAGAAAACAGCTGAAGAGAGAAGGTATATACTTAAACATTAAACTTTTATCAGCCGTACACCGTGCGGGCCGCGACCGTCCGCACGAAATCACGTTTGGAAACGACTGCGATAATGGACTTTGGTGAAATATTTAAATAAGCATTAAAAATGCATCAAACATACAAAAACGCATGACGTGTACATACTACATAGGCCTATATATACTTGCAGTGTTTTTGTGAGGTATATATTATATTTTATTATTATTATATAGCTTATGATATTGTAATAAATAGCGTGTTGTACACGTCGTATAAAAATGGTATTAATGAGAAAACAGAGCGCGTCCATTACGCGACGGCATTAGTCTACATCGGATATTATATTTTTATTTTTTGTTTTTATCGCGTCACCGCCACGGGTCGAACCGTCAGCGAGGCGTGGATATAGATACATGCACGTCGGCCGGCCGCCCGTCGCAGCATCCCCGGCAGCCATCATTTATATTCATTAAGTATTTTCCGAACAATAATTTCCGTGGCAACGGTGAATATCGTAATATGTGCATATTATTATAATCGCGAACGGCGACGAACTAACTGCGGAGGTTGTCCGCTCAGCGTTGGCGGGACCGCAAAGGGAAAATGGAAAAAATATACATACATATATATATATATATTATATTATATAGGTATATATAAACCTGACGTTTAATAATAATTATTTTATTATATCGCGCGTATATTGTGGGAGGCGAAAACGTCGGGGGCCGGGTCACGACGACCGGAACACGTACACGAAATGTGATGACGACGATCGCACGACGCGCACGCTGTATAATATACGCGTTATTTTATGATAATAATGACAACGTCGTCGAGCGAATATATGGTTAAAGAGAGAGAGAAATTAAAAGGAACTTGCAGGACGTGCTCGTTGTTCTACGATGCGTTGCTCCAGCGCATAGTCGTACTCACATACAACGTGCGTGTGTGTGTTTTTTAGTATTTTTTATTTTTTTTTATTTTATTCCCCCGAGCCAGAGGACAATAGCTCCGTAATAGCTTTCCGGCGAAATTTCTCGCGGGGTGCACCAGTGCGGGCGCGCTCATATACGGATTGCTCTATGAGTGTGTGTGTGTGCATACTGTGTACAGCGTAAACGTGTGTAATATATAAAATCGAAAAAGAGAGGCGAAAAAATAAAATAAAATAGTATACACACGACTATGTTTGTATATATATATAACATGTCGTACGATGAAAACCGTGTTTATATCTTATATATATATATATATATCAATATATATGTGTGTGTGTGTGTGAAGAAACGCACCTAATCCTATTCTTAACGTTTCTCAACGATTTTCAACGCTTCTTGCTGGCTCCGACACTCTCTGAGATTCGTTGTGGGGTTTACACACGCACGTCTTATTATTATATATATATTTTGTTTCTCTCGTGATTTTCCGTGTCGATATGTTTTAATGGATTTTTTTTTCATCTCGTTATCCCGCCCGCCCCGACCGACCGACCGATCCGTCGTCTTCGCGGCCACTGTCCGTCTGCAGCCTCACACTCGACGACTCCGCCGCCGCAACAACACACACACACACATATATATATATACAGGTACGTACCTATATATCTAGGTATATGTACTATATTAGTAGTACGTTGTACTGTACACAGTATTAGATATTTGTATTTTCATTCCGATAACATTTTCCGCGCCGTACCTATATATCCGTGTCGGATCCGACTGTTCCGCCGTATATTCGTTTTTCGTGTCTGCGGACACACACATAATATCATATATATATATATATATACCTATACGTGTGTACAACGCGTACACAGTCGCTTATTATAATACGTCATGTGTGTGTGTGCGCGAGTGTGTATATATATATGTATTATATCCGTACAACGGACATAATAATGCGTGTGATGTGTGCGTGCGCGTGCGTGTGTCGTGTGATACGTTTTTAAAAAAAAAATATATATATCATATTATCGTGTGGGAGGAGGTACGTGATTTTGTTATAATATCGCATTATATTATTGTTATCGACAAGTGCGTTTCGGGACGCGCGCACGACTTTCAGACGCCACGAATTTTGCCGGACCGACGAGGCGTCGTCGTCGTACACGCATTATCTGATCTGATGTTGTGTGATGATATCACTACTATAACAATATGGTCGCCATCGAATATTTGGATTTCAGGAATTTTGCAATCGACGGCGTCACGACGGCGTTCACGATATTCGTCGTATTATTATTACTATTATATCGAATCGCGTATAGGTGGTTTATGGCACCATATATATATATATATATAGTATATACCATATAATACTGCTGCAGCGACCGTATAGTGATCCGCGAAACGTATATTATTACCATCATTAATTAATATTATATATGTATATACGTCATTGATATACTATCATCGACATCGCGTATTATTGTATAATATCCGGTCGACGAAAGCGCGAATTCCGCCAGAAACGATTACAACGGGAAACCGCGGCGGCGTACGCGCACACACACGATATGAATTATATTAATACACGAGATTATATGCGTATATAATATACAACCGTCATCCCCGCGATATCACGACGACTATGCGGTTCCGGTGTGGCGGCGGCACCGTTCGCGCGCGAGTATACCCTTCCGCGGGGGCGGTTCATTTGGGATAACAATAATAATTGCAATTTCGTTTCGTTATAATTATTATTATCATTTCGTGAGGAAACACATACTACGTATATACTATTATTGTTGCTCCGCGCACGGTTAAGGTCCGACAGAACGGACGAAGATTGCAGTTAGCAAAGCGGCTGCAATCGTCGACGGGACACGACGCGATCACAGTGCAAGGTATTTTACGTCGTATACGAGAGAATACAGTGTGGGCGGTGTTGTAGTGGCATACCTCTATATATTATATAGCCACAATACCATAGTAGCGTATTATAATATTATAACGGATCGTTTCAAATTTTGGCGAACGAGTGATATAGCTCTTAGACGTTTAGACGTTTGCGGTCCGAGTGCGTACCGGTGTATGGGGTATTATTGTACACGATTAACTCGGCAATAACAACACGATAAATACACGAGGGGAAGCGTTTCAAACCGATAATAATACGTATGCAAACACTGCACTGCGACGCTACAGCCAGAGAGTTAACCCTTCCGTACCGTCGTACTCGAGTATACGAATCGCCGCGTACCTATATATTATATGCACGAGTATTATTATATGTGTTGTACATACCAATATAATATGCACGTCGGCGCTCAGACTATGTGAACAAACACTGATATAATATAATACAGGTATAAGTACACGCTTTTGAAAAATACGCCGATTTTTAATTAATTTTTGATATCGGACAGGTAAGAGTGTGTATATATACCTATGCGTGATTAGGCACTAATTTTTTGAATTTCCGAACGCAAACACCGCGCACACCCCGTACAACGACTCGTCCACCTATAGGTACTTAATGCGCTTGTTTGTAAGTATATGTATACACTCTGTACTACACTGCAGTGTACAAGCATGTGCAGGTCTGCACGATAAAAATAAATATATTATTTACACACTTTCTAACGCGCCATTATTGCGGCACGCCGTTGACTTTTGCGGCAGTGAAATAGTATATCAGCGAAGCTTTTGTACGTCATAACGTAGTGATATATTATAAATATATTATATAATTGCAGAATCCACGCCGCCGACGAGATTTCGTTGTTTTTCGGATTCGGCCAATGGCCGTACTACATCATCGTTATCCGGCCCGGACTGTGATTTCGGATTCGGGGCCCGGCCTCGTATACAGACCGATGACGATTGACGTTTTCTTACATTTTATCCGCATCGATTTTACGTACAAACATATATTATATTATACCATGGCATTTCACTTCGATATTCTCGTGTAAGATAAATAAATATTCATCGAGCGCTATCGGCTGGGGGATGTCGCGCGCTTTCGGTCGTAATATTATATTTTTACGATCATTACATTATTATTACACGTTTTATTTCTATTCGGGTCGAGTTTGATTTAATTATTTATTCGGTTCGGTTTGCGTCCGTATAGAGACGTGTAGGTATACACGCACACGTCATATTATACGCATATTATTATTATACATTATACAATTTTATATCGTAGGTATATGTTATACGGTTTGGCGGAATGGAGGTGCGAGTGGCGGCCGTTGTGGGCGGGTGAGTGGTTATAAGGCCTCCGCCCGTTGATATATATATATATATATATATAGTTATATACACTGCAGGTACAACACGTATATAAGCGGTAGTCGTTTATTTATATACATATATAGCTTTTAACGCGTGTGCGGTTCACACATGTGCATGTGGTTGTGTGCGTGTGTGTGTGTGTATAAGCGAGTGTGTATATAGCAACCGTATCGCATATATATATATATATATAATTCTGTGTGTGTGTGTGTGCGTATTATATAAAACACACGACGAAAAAGCCATTAATCACGAGGTACCACTACCCAGCTGGCTCGGGCCCATGAATGCCGCCGCCGCCGTCGCGCTAAGTAAGTTTTTGTACTTTTGAGAAATAAACAAAACGTGACGGCGGTGGAAGTAGTGGCGGCAGTGGCGGTGGCGGCGGCGGTCTGACAAATGATGGGTGCTCGCGCGCGCACGTCGTACTTTCCCGAATGTATACGGTTTTTTATTTTTCATATATTTTTTTTTTTATCCTCAACTCGTTTTGATGGACGATTACGCCCGCCGCACGGAGGTGGCACACCACGACGGGGCGGTGTGTGCGCGCCGTCAGGTCGCTCGTACGAATTTCACACAGGTACCTACCTATATATATATACGCATATATATAGAAAGTGTAGAGCGGTGTTGGCGACGAGGAAAAGGCGGAGGACGCGGTGACAAGGCGATAGTACGAGAGTACTCACACACACAATCACATACGTGCGCAGCCAGTTTAGGACGCGTATTCTATGTATATATACATGTATGATATTTATATAATATGTGTCAGTATGTGCGTGCGTGTGTGTGTGTAGAACGCACGGGAAACGAGCGCGACCGGAACAAAGTGAGTCACGGTGCAGCACACGACTCGTACCGAATCGCTAATCACACATTCAACCCCGTGCTTTGGACGACTTTGTACGCGGCGGAGTGGTCGTAGCGCGAGCGTGTGGCTTTACGCGGGCGAAAAGAACGCGCGTAACGCGTGTGTACCTGTCTGCATAGATTTGATTCCGGTTGGACGGTCCAAACCGTTGTCATGTATTACAAACGCCACATTAACTGGCTGGCTACTTTTAACCCCCCCCCCTGTCCCTGTGGTTAGCTCTGTTTGGGGGACCTCGGCATAAGGCGATGTACCGCGCCCCGTATATGCGCCACATCACGAGATATAATTTGTATGGTACGATGTCGTTATTCCACCGCGGAGTCGCAGATCCTCTCCTCGAACACTGTTTCGGTCGTGTGTTCCGGACACCCGATATTTTGGCGTGACCTACGAAGACGTGGTCGCCGGGTCGTGTGACTCGTCAGCGTTGCTATATCATATACCTCCGGAAAACGTGTTTATATGTACTTATACCGTTACAGTGACATTATACAGGATTACTATTTACTGTAGACAGTATGGGCTGCACTATAGTGGTTATAGCCATGCATAAGTCGTCACCACCAAGATACGGTGCCTGAATCTCCAGTGGTTTTTTTTTACATTTTCAAATGACCGACGCTTTTTATATTGGAGTACTTTTCGTGCACCCCGATAAGAATGATTTATAACTTTGTAGTAGTTGATAAATAATTTTTGATTTGTCGCATTTTTCAACATTTTTTCTTTTTATTGAATAGCAACCGTATTTTATTATATCCATGGACCACAAACCATATTAGGCAAAACTTGTTATATTTGATCATATTGACGCAAACCGATATTGCCCAACTAATCAAAATATAGAGGAATATCTAAAATACATAATTTCTAAAATAATCCGTGGATATTTAATGTTTATGTAATCATTCAGTACCTATTTACAAATTATCTAAAAATATTATCATGTACCCCATCTCATTTGAATACATCAGTTAATAATAACTGTGATGAGATGCATTTATCTAATTTAACGTCATTTTCCAGAACTATTTCAATGGGTTGATATTGTTGGTCATTCGTGGAAAAGTGGCTATTGATCCCACGAAGAATTTTTTTGTCATATCTTTATAAATATATTATACATATATTAACATATATTCAAATCATTATAAATACTGATATAGGTATATATAATATATATATAGGGATATGTATATATTATCCATTTGTCTTTAAGCACAATACATAGTAAAAATAATATATTTGATTGATATCTAATGAATATGTACGATTTTTATTGTGGTTTCAAGCGATGATTTTCTATTTGCTTTAAATTAATTGAAAACTAATTAAAATGATTTCTTGGTGCCTACGTCACCAATCAACTTGGATCGGCAGCGGTTGTAATATAATGTTTAGATTTAAAAAAATAAATATAATTTTTTGATTTCAAATTTGTTATTATTGATTTATTACGGACACGCCGAGAACCACGACTGGTGAGCTATAGTGTCCACTGGCGACGATATTGTCCTAGTTGTTTGCAGTTCTATTTCAGCCGTCACTCACGTCGAGTTTGCATACGCGTGTTCATGATTTTCAAATGAATTGTACTGCGCCCGAACGTGATAATGTAAAATAATATTGCGAGGTGAGCCGATTTCGTGGTCTGGGGTGGATTCGTGCGGAACGCGCCGGGTCGGTCACGCAGTCACGGCGACGCGGCGGAAGAGGCTGCAGAAAAACTCGACCGCGACCGAATTCGCTCGGACCGGCGTTCTGTAACACACGCGTCGTTGTTTCGTGTGCCAATAATTATGTAACGATAATTATTATAGCCGGAAACAATTCGAGGCGGCCCATCATGGTCGTATACCCCGCGAATTGGATCGCGTCGATTAATATTGTACTGGGAATAACTATTGAAACTAAAAATAATGATAATAATTACTGTGATTTCCTCCGTCCTATCGTTTTTAGTCGGCTGTTTATCATTTGGTGCAAAATTCGCGAGTAAAACAATGATTTCCGAATGGTTGATTATAATAATCGGATGCAGCGACGGTTCGAAGAGAGTGCACAGGTACCCATTGTTTTCGAATCACTCGATTCGTGACAAAATGTAATACTATACCTACCTATTCTTAGTATTTACCTACAAATTATTTACAGATATCTCTTAGTTTAAACCGGAAACTGTAGACAAGATGGCCGTATAATATTTGTTTCTTCAAGCGAATCTTACAATCGTTGGATTTTCGACTACAAATATCCATAACAGCATATGATCGAATTGCACAAATTATAGGTATATCTCATGTATTTACCTATATTGTAGCATGATACATTTTGTGTATTTTGTGCAATTCATATTATAATATTATATCGTATATATATAATATTAGAGGCATTTTCAGGAGTTTACAATGGGGGCGTGTTTATATGAATTATAATTTATTTATTATAATTATAATGTTATACATGTTAAAAAAAAACATTTTCTTGTATCAATATAATGTAGTGATCACTGATCGTCGTGCCCTCTCCAAAAATCAACCCCAATGTAATATGAACAACGAACACAGGTACCCACTTAAAAGCTGATAAAGCTGATAAAACCGTTCTTGGTGATTGGTTGTATACTATATATATATATATATATATATTTAAAAAAAATTAAAAACCAATATTATATTCGGCATTCGTTTAAATTAAAAAAAAAATAATAATAACTCTTTGAAACTCTGCGATCAAGACATGCGATAACATTTGGAGCTGATGCAGGCCGTGGTCCATGTGAAACATTAGTAATTCGAGCAAAAACAACTTGACGCCGCCCGCGCACAGCTTGCCGATATTTTTCGAGCATTATATAAACGTATTCTGATAAAAAAAAAAAAAACAATACACCGACGTTTCAAAACCTATTCATTGCGCGCAGACACGATCGAGGATCAGCGACAAGTAGGTATAAAACAAACTTCAAAGCTATCGGTTTACATCCCATTGAAGTTACTTATTCTTAATCGTCGCGGTGTGCGTATACTACACCCCGCACGCCAATTCTATATGTATTATTCCAACGAGCAAGACAAGGAGTTTGCGCAAAAAAACAATTTTTTCCTGGACTTTTTAGCTTTACAAAATTTAGACGCCTCAAATGTATAATTATTCACGAAATGATAGTTATTTAGTACAACTGTCTCAAGCTATACGGATAATATTATTGGCATATTATTATTGCACGTTAAAAATAGGTATAGGTAAAGTTATTATTAAATAATAAATCGGTTTTCAAAACTACTTTAAAAATAAAATAGATGTTTTCTGTCGCTATATATACACGTTCGTGGTTTTAATATGGTCAAATAAACATATTAATAATCCATTTTTTTTTTGCAACTGTTTATTATTAATTTTTTTTTTTTTTGTAACTAATTTTACGAATTGTATTAACTTCAAACTAATGAAAAATTTTGTTTTAGAGTATTTATGAATAATATTTTATCATTGTTGCATATTATTTCATATGTTAGCAACACTTAATATTTATTGCATATTGAAATGAAATGAAATTATAATATATTGCTTAAAAAAATCTATGATAAAGATGTGAAATAATTTTTCATAAACTAATATCAATTTTTTCGTTTTTAACACGAATTGAATTTGTTTGGTTAAAATATACGCTTAGCAATTTGATTATGAATTCTTAATAATTAAGCTATTACATTAACTTTATATTAATTACATAAATAATCACCAAAAAAAAAAAAAAATTAATTATATACATTTTGTACTATATATATATATTAATATATTATAGTATTTAATTATTCACATATTTGTTGCGTATTTACACTAATTTCCTGAATAACATGATGGAATATTGTGATAGGTACCTATTTTATAGTGTATACATATCAGTGCACTAGTTATTATTTTATAATTTATTCAATTTATTAAAACAAATTAAATCTCATTTCAATTAAAAATGATGATGCACTATATTATTACAACCAAATTCTGTGTAATAAAAAAAAAAAACCTCTTTAAAACTCAATTATAATAACTATTAAGGTGTTTTCTAACAAATATACAACACCCATCTTTATTTATTTCATATTATTAATAATTATTTTTGAAGGACCAATAGTTATTCATTTAATATTACTAGTGTTTTTTGGTCTACTCAGACATAAATGATAAACCACGAAGATATAATATATTATAATATGACATTTAATTATTTTTTTTTTTACACTAATCATATTATTCGCGTAGCTGGTTAACCGGTAAATAGGCGTATGATTGGATTTTGTTTCTTAATGACATTTTTACCCCGCTGCGGGGATTATTATATTATGCTGTGTATATAATACGTTCAACGTCGAATACAAAACGATCAAAGCGGAATTGGGCGAAAATGTTCATTGCAAGTTCTAAAATAATTGAATACCTACAGCAATGTTTTATTATTTTTCTCCTGTGTTGATCGATTCGTTATTTCTATTTTCACCACAGCTTTATACACCTCGTAATTCATCGCAGTCTAAAATTTGGTGTTGCAATTTATTCCTTAGGGTTATAGTACTGTAATCGTCGAATATCTATAATATTTATTTTTATTCCGTATCCGCATACTATACTATGTTTATTACTATAATAATTGATAAACCACAAAATCATAATCATAATGACTCCTGAAAACTAACTTTACGCTATTATTTATTATTGAACTAGTAAATCGTCATCCAGTTGATGATGCTCGATCGTAAAAATATGTGTTAAAACTGTTAAAAGTATCGGATTACATACTCATCATTATACTCAGATACACATCCAAATATACGATTTCAGAAAAGTAATTTGGCGTCAAAACAAATCACTTACAAGAATATCAAATGCTTCCTGATAAAATTCAATCCTCATTTGAAAATAAGGAATACTTTTCTTAGAGTCACTTCTATCATCACATTCCTGACAATCCACCACGTCAACTGAATAGAGTCTCTGATGCTGTGGCCTCCTAAATTAATTGATTAATAAATACACTTTTTTCTGAAGGGTTCCATCACTGAATGGCTTCCTACGTTCTGCGCTGTTAATGTTATGCTATTTATTATGTTTATTGTATTTATCATACTATTTACTGATTGTATCGAGAAATATATATTGTACCTAAGTCTTTCGATACTAAAAAAAAATCTTTTCCAATCGGTGAAAAAAAATGGTATGATTTACTTATGTAATAATTTTATATAAGTGTGATCAACCGCACTTTAAATACTATAATCATTATAATATTAGGTACTAGTTAACGAACACTAAAGGTTATTTTTAAACTATTGATTATTTTTATTATTATTATTACTATATTAACATGTCGTAGGAACCTTAGGTACATAATGCAACGGTCAAAGCATCACAATAATTATTGTCATTGTTTCTTGTAGATTTTTAAAATTATAAGAGAAAATTATTGTTTTAATATAGTCACTGAAAAGAAATATTATTATAGTTAAAAAAATATATGTTTTTCGAGATATCCTATAGTTCGGTAAGTTCTCCCATGTAAACTGATTGTATGGATGTAATTCGTAATTCTTAAAAAAAAAAAATTAATCTTGGGCGAACGATGGAATAAAATCAATTCCCGTGGTGAATATCAGCTTAGCTCGAAGAAAGTTTAATTAAAAAGTCTGTTTTATATATATACAACACTTCAACAAAAGTCTATTCATATATAAATAGGATTTAATAAAAAAAAATGTAGTTAACTAATTTTTAAGCTTCTTTCTTTCTCGACGTTTAATGATATAATATTATGGGCTTGAGTTCACAAATACAAAGATTAAAAATTGAAATAACATTTGATTAAAAAAAAAAAAAATTGAGGTATTTTTATAAAATATGTTGTTGTTTCACTTGGTTTTTAATTATTTACCACAAATGTATTCATCTCCTACTGAAACAATAAATAGGTATTAAGTATTTATATATTATAGATAACAAGGTAATCGTTTATCTGATATCCCTACTGTTATACCTTTTAAAGTCTAACTCGTTTATAACGTACCTATACTAATTTCATCCTATGGTCACCAAATTTCATGATTAAAAACATATTTTTTATTTTTAAAATTTCCGAAGCTACTTTTAATAGTAAATGGAATCACGTATTGATTTTTGTTCGCATATTATTTACTTTTTGATAAAATATCTCAGTTGATATATCTGTGAATTTATTTTTTTTTAAATAACACTACTGCTTTAATTTATTCGGTTTTTTTTTTTTAATGATGGAGCTTTATGAAAAATGTTATTTTTTCATTATTATTATTATATATATATTTTTTAAGTAGATGGTTTTAGGAAGGTATCTAACATATTAACTGCGATGATAGCTGCAGAGCCGATGTAATAAGAAAAAAAATAATTAACTTAAAATAACGGACTGCAATAACGTTCGAGTGGATGATGACCATTGTGAGGGGGTAAGGGGGAAAGAGTATTGTGAAAGATTGTTATTTCTCCCTCCATTCGTCTCCATCCGTTCTCTTTCAAAAGTTACCCTCAGACCGCCAACAGCTCATTATTCCCGAGTTTTTAGGTCCGACAATCTATCTATCATTTCCATCTCGTACTCAGTTTATTCCACCTCCTTCTCCCCTTCATTCATTCTCGTCTGCGTGCGACCGTAGTGTATATATACACGCGTATAATATATATATATATATATATATATATTTAAATGTAAAAGGAAGACAAAACAATACTGCCTTTCACGATTAGGAGAAACGAGAAATCTAAAATAAAAAAATAAAATAAAAATACCATCCCTCGCTGAACAAAGGAAATCAAAAATTTCCAAGACTCTGTCTCGGTCCACATCGGAAGCCACTGATGCAGATATAACATCACGTGTAATACAAACGTCGAAAAAAGTATTGTGCATGAAGGGGACGTGCACATTATCGCAGTGTATTTTACGTTGCGTGTACAGTTTGTACATTCGCATATTATTATGTATAATGATAATGATAATGATAATTATTAAATTATATTATATTATATAATAATATGGTAAATTGTGTGTCAAATATAATTTTGTTTGACAATTATTATGACCCTCGTGCAATATTATTATTTTATTCGATTAATCGTACTAATTTTAAAACTGTAGTATACTATACGTATGATTTTATTACACTTGTGTGCATGCGGTTAAACACTAACCACAAGTTGGTACCGACAGTAACCGTGTTTTAAATAGTGTAGTCGGAATACTCTAATATCGATTATTAGTATTACATAATATGAAAATAAAAAATTCGTATTATCAAATAATAATATTATTCATAAATCATTATGTGTATAGGTAATATGTATATTGTATAATATTATACTTTTGTATAAAATAAACTTAATACACTAGATTGTACTTTGTATTTAATTACATAAACAGAATATTAAAAGTTGAAAAAGTGCTGACCTTTTATAATAGTTAAACAGACAATTAAAAAGTATGCATCTAAGGCGTAAAACCTATAATACCGTTACCCCTAAACACAGAATCTGAGTGAAATTTACCTAAGTAAACTTACTGATATTGTTTTATTCATTATAAATATTAATTGAATTATTAATGAATGATTGCATAAAAATATATTTTTTACGTGATTCATTGTTAAGGGCTAAGGGCAAGATTAGGTTGCCAAGTTGGACGTATATAAAATCGGGATCATAATTGAATTTTAAATTAATTATTATTTTGTCTTGTCAAATACTTTTTGTATCTATAGTTAGAGTGTGATTATATCGAATATAATATTGTGCTTCAATCTAATACGAAACCATAATAACTAATTAAAAATTGTATGCATCATATGCAAGTTTAAATCGATACACACCATTTTATTTTCTGTTTTAATTTTAAGCTTTACTTATTTCTTTTTTTTTTAATTAAAATAAAATGTAATATGTATTCGTTTTAAACGGAAGTAATGTTTATTATTTATTAATACATGTTTCATATTTATAATATTTTGAATAGGATTTTTCTCATCAAAGTTTTGAAAATAAATTGTATAACATTCTGCGTAATGTCTATAACCGGATCTATAATATCCGATGAAAAAAAATCCAATTTAAAATATCTATGTGATTATGGTATGAAAAAAAATACATGTATGTAATAACCATGTACTTATTTATATTATTATTATGATCTATAGCACATTTTTACGTATTATTTTATCTTTAAATAAAAAATAAAACATTTTAGTAAACATTTTTTTCCAGACTATTTTTTCCTCGGTTATTAATTAATAGTTTAAACTAGATATTTTTTTTATCGGATATATAATAGTTCCGGGTATTTTTATCAAAATTTCTATCAAGAAGTTCTTGTTGACAAGAACCATGACCACACATGTGCTTAACGTCAGTCAAGTTGTGTGTGGTGTAATCGGTAATGTTAAATTATTTTCAATATATTGTCTCTAAAAACTAAATACAACATACTAAAATTTGAGTACATGTTTGTTATAATGTTATCAATTCCACATTGCGTTGCGTATGTATACATAATATCGTATACATTTTTAAAACATCTGCGGTTCTGGACACCGTCTGGATTGTAAAATGAAAAACTTGACGAGAAAACACAGATATTCTTAAAAAGTGTACAGTGATAATCACGTACGCAAAACGGAGTTGATAACAAACAAGTGTATCACGTCCCGATAGATAAGCACAAGAATAACAGCTCACGTCATTTGAACTGTAATTAAACCATTAAATAAAAACAAATAATAAACGGAGTGAATAAGTGATTATACCGACTGTGAAAGGACATTCAATTATGCGCAAATATTTGCAGTGCAAAGTACGATGAGTACCTGTATCTTTTGAAAACCAATTGTTCGTATTGTTCCAATTGTTTATTGTACATGCCTACACGATATTATAATCGTAAATACTTATGTTTCCAAACACGGGGCATTGGATAAATACATTTTTTGAAACTGTATACGTGTAATCGGCAAACGCATATCGCGATATGACGTTGTGTAACTCTTAATATTATATAGTAACCTAAATACGACTTTATAGTAAATTCTTTTGTTCTATATATAGCGGCCGAGCAAAATGTTTATACATTGGAGACTTTTACAATTTAGCGTCTAGCCGTCGCCTTCGGTGATATAGGGATCGAAACTATAAAAAGCTTAACTGGCTCTACCGTTAAATAATTAATACGCGAGTCCATATTAGTATTTTGTAAATGCCTATTTATAGTATAGTTATCATGGTCGTCGTGAGCCTTTGTTTATCCATCTCAAAAGTCACACTAGTCTACAATACGTTTTTGTTGACTAAAAATAGATAGAAGCCACATTGAGTGCTTATTTTATATTTATGAACAATGAACATGGTAAATAAATATTGCATTGGTAAAAATGTTGTGTAGCCCAAAAGCTCAATTGTGTGTGGCAGTAGGAAACCTATTGGCTGTTTTTCTATAAGCACGCGCTTTTAGACCATGACCGCGTGTTTAAGTAAACGGCTATATTTCACTGTACGATATACGGTGGCAACAGCATTCTTATCACTCGTTTCTGTTTTCGAAAATTGTCACTGTATTCAACTGTATAAGTTTTATAGTTCAACGTCAAACGTACGACTTGACGATTAGGTATTATTTGTGCAATTTCTGGGGACTTGAATGATTTTTATTTGTCCCTCGTACGCCCCATTATATTATTTTATTCTTACGAATACGTTTATGTACATTTAGTATCTGCGCAGTCCGTCAAACTGGTAATTATGTAATAGTTTATTGAACACACTGCAGTATACGACGTAGTAAAATCGAATACAATTACACAGTTTTTTTTGTTGACTTTATAATATACGTTTTAAATGCTGAATCTTAGTTACATATTAAATGTATTAACAAGGCAAGAAGTCAAGCTGATTAGCTTTAATACTAAAAAAAAAACAACAATTATTACAATATTTTTGCTATTTCGATAATGATCTCGTGTCTTTTAGTTTTATTATTATTATAGGTAGGCATATCATTGCATTTTATCTAGGTACGCGCGGGTGTAATGAGTTTTTAACGTTTATCATTTCACGTCTCGTCGCTCGTCAGTACTGCGTACGTCATTCTCGCGTTATTATAATATAATTTATTACAACGAATGATATAATATAATATAACCTAAGGTACGCACGTACAATACCTGTAGCCACGTCGGTTTCTATACGGTACAACGCACGTCTCGTGTACTTGTACTGTTTTTTCTTACACAGGAAAATGCATTGACTTTATCCATATAATATGATACACGTTATACGTATTATGTAGGACGTAGGTACATTTCTATCTCTCTCTATATATATATATATATAATATATAGATGTTATACGTAAAACGTATAATGCGTTGTATACGACTATGATATTATATTATGACCGCGGACCGGACCGATGAATATTGTTTTCGGTTATAATATAATAATATTATTACGTTACGGAGTGAGAATCTTGACCGACGGCCGCGGCGAACATATATAACCGCGTTTAAAAGTCATTTAACGAGTTCGGAGTTAGTAACATAAAAAAAAAAAAATAGGGTTTAAACATTTTAAAGACGAAAAAAAACGTAACATTTCTGTGTGAAGCGAACGGACGCGCTGCAGAGCGTATATACCAAACATCATAATAAAATAATAAACTGTACCTATATAGTATGCTCTATATAGATTATAATATTATATACGGCGAGTACTGTATGTGGGTACGAGAGGATACCTACACACATTTTCACGGATGTGTCGCTCCGGTCGATTAATTGCCGTCAACAAGAGGAACGTACGGATTTCCACACACACCCCCCCCCCCACCATCCCTCACACAAAAAAGTGAACCAGTCGCCATCACACGTCGAAATTATTAATACTAATAACATACAAATCACACAATAATATTATATTTTTATACTCGAGATATATAATATACATTATGTTTGTGTATACATATATTAATGCGACATGAACACAAAACGCGCGACTCGGTCGATCGAAAATTTGTGGGCGGCGTGATGGTAGGAGGGTGTCGAACTATTATATCTGTTATAGGCATTTAAAAGTATTTTCCGAAATACTATAATATTATACATACGTATAGCGTTATACAATCGGTGACGCGGAAACTCCGATTGCGCGGGAATCGGAAATGAAATAGAAATATTAAATATTAAACGCGCGCAGTCCACCTTGTCGCGCCCGGCGTCCCTCGCATAACATTATTATAATATACATCATGACGCTAAATAAAACTACGCAGTACACGGCCGGAGCGCGCGTGCGCCTCCAGCAGCCCCTCGTCGCCCTCCGCTGCCGCCGCCGTTTTTGGCTCTCTCTCTCTCGAGTCGGACGTTTTGTTTTTTTTTTTCATATCAAAAGACACTCGTTTTTATTAATTTTAAAATTAATATACCTTAGAACATTGCTGCCCCGCGTATGCGCGCGGAGTAAACGCGAGGTACCTCGTTTATTATCACGGCGCGCGTATATATTTTCCGTGAGGCGACCCATTGTTCGGGCGCAGGAAAACTAAAAAGTAATAAGTCAGGCGAGCAGTAAAAACTTCCTAAACTTTTCCGAAACTCTTCGGTAACTTGTTTGCAAATTTGTTAAAACTAAAAGTTATACACCCGTTGCAGCAGCAGCAGCAGCACACCGACGCTTATGGCGTTCTCGAGTGTATACAAAATCATATAATAATAAACAACGCAAAGCTTTCAGTGGTTTTATTATTATCGTTGCGCGTACACTCGCTCTGTCTCTCTCTCTGTCTCTCTCTCTCTCTCTCTCTCTCACTCCGCCTTTATATATATATATTATAATATATATAGGTACTGTATTTATTTTTTTTTCATTAATTCGCCGCGAGAAAAGCGTTTGGCGCGCGCGATGTAAATAGGTTAAACTCCGATTACCGGCGTACAACATTGCGTAGGTATTTATAATATTATACTACGCGGCGAATACCTCCGGCACAAAAGCTCCGTTGAGAAATCGATTTTTAGCATGTGTACAGTTATTATACATATGTATTGGTACACGCAAACGGGGTTTACGAAAGGGAGAAAAAAAGACATCGTATTAAAATTTAAAACGTATAAAATTCTTTTTTCCAACTTGTAGGAAATCCAATTTGCCGTGCAGCAACCACAGTGGTGTATAAATATATATATATACGAACGAGCGCGTAGGTGTGTGTGAGTGTGTGTGTGTACAGATTATTATTATTATTATTATTATAGTATATTATAGTCCCTGAGAGTATTGGATAAATTTTTTATC
Organism: Rhopalosiphum padi; assembly: GCF_020882245.1. NCBI lineage: Eukaryota > Metazoa > Arthropoda > Insecta > Hemiptera > Aphididae > Rhopalosiphum > Rhopalosiphum padi. The sequence continues at coordinate 50,208,849 of NC_083599.1, forward strand.
GTTTCTGTAGCGATTCAGATCTCTGTATGTTTGCTGCAACTGCAGTATAGATGATATATTATTGGTATAATATTACGTGCACAAGGGAATCGAAAATGATAAATCCTACGCACACTGCACGGCGGTTTGTTATTATGATTGGAGTAGAGTCAGAACCCGGTGTCGAGCAATTGCTTGCACTTTGCACATCTGATCCAAAACCGATAAGAAATATAATATAATGTTATTAACTGCATTACCTATAGCTATAGTTTGAATCTAAAATATTTTTAAATCTGCACATTATATAGCAATTTATAAATATTAAATATTTATATATAATGTATTAATGGTATTAATTTTACCAATCGAAATTATTAGAATAAACAAAATAGTATGATAATTATTACGTAAATACAAAATAATTAGTCATAATATAGTGTTAATAATGGTTCAATTATATATAAATACTTTAACAGGTATTATCAACTATACAATCACTATTAAAAAATAATTATTCAGTGTGGATTTAAATTTTATTTATTAAATTTATATTTTACGTATTACATGTATTATTTCAGGATAGTGACGCGTCTGTGGTTTTGAGAGGCCATATCAACTGTTTGATTTTGAGATGACTTCTCTAACCTTGGTAAGCATTTAGTTTTTATTCGAAAATTATTCTATTCTTCCCCTTTACATACACAATTATGTCCTTTAACTTTTATGAGTCTTAAACGTGGTAGTGAATTCAGATGTGATTCAAAGTGGGGGGAGAACACATTACTATTATTCATTTATTGTCATTTTGCGTTAGGAAAGCAGAGCTAATATTTAATAAATCAAATAAACAATAAAATGTATAAATTATAATATAAGTACATATGTTTTAGTTTTTAAACACAGTATATTTTTCTAAAGCCCAGATAAACCAGAAATTTGTTTTTTATTTGTGATAAGTTTTATAATGATTTGTATAGTTTATACTACTGTATATATTTATCTATACACAAACCACAAAGCGTATAAAATGAATATGGCTGGAAGTATTTTTATCAACGGATATTGAATTGAAATAAAAAGGGGGAAGGTAATGTAACGATCATTACAGAATGTTGTTACTATTATTTATTAAAATATTATAGTCCGATTAATATATAATTATTGTGATCTAAAGTTTATCGACAGTATAATACTGACACATTAATATAATAATTGTTTATTTCAGATTCTTATATTTAATAAACAATATTATATTATGATTCATAACAGCTGTTTGTGCATTTTTGATTTTATCCGTTATAATTATTGTGAACTGGGATTGAAGGGCAATTTGGCCAATTATTTTAGTAACTGATTTAAATTTTAACCTCTTCCTATAAATGTATAGTGATAGTCGATAGTGTATGATTTATATAAAAAATATATGAAATACACAATATTATGTTTGGACTTATCGGGTCTGAACTAATTGGGCTACTAAATGTAGTACCTATATATACTCATAATAATATGAACTCTATAAATACAGAAACAATGTCTCAAAAGAAAATATTGAAAAGCGCAAGGACATCTCGCATTGACCACTACCATATATAGTATAATCATCTACCGCCAACATTAACAACGACTAAAACAATATCTGCAGTAATAACGACGACGACGATCCGATCGATCATGCAGCAGTGAAGATTTTTTCTAACGTAATTCGACGTATAGTGATGTATACACAGTGTACTATATTATGCATGTACCTATATAATATATTATATATTATATGTATATACGCACAGTATAAATGTATACAATTTTTTTAGTCTTCTGCCTCCACACACGCGCGCGCACGCACCCGTTCGCGAAATATGTACCTACGTAGAGTACTTCCCCACTCGTACGTCCGTCATGTTGTGTGCATTACGCGCGTGTGTGTTTGGTATACTGCGCGACCTGAGGCGTGGGCGCGGCGTGGTCGGGTAATTAATAATGTACGGTTGTTTGAAATCAATTTTAATGAGGAAGGAGATTGTTGCGATTTGGACAAACACGGCGTCGGCGGCGGCGGCGCGACCTCGGGCGGCGGGCGAGCGGGGCGCTCGTCGGTCGGTCGGTCGTTCGTTCGGTCGGTCGGTCTGGCGGGCGGCGACCGGGTGGGCCGGACGGCCGGGCAGGGGGACCCGAGGGATTTTCCCTCGGCAACAGACGCGCGTTAATAATGCACGCCGGTGGGTAAACAAAATTAATCGGCCACTCTGAAAATGTTAACACAACATACAACTACACACGAGACGGCGGCGGCGGCGGGTTGGGTTTCGCCCCCGACTCGGTGCAGCTTTCCCTATGCAGCAGCAGCACACCGACGACGCTCGCGCGCGACCCCCTTGTTTGCTCCGCCGCGAGTATATATGCACAACATTACGCGACGACGCGCCCGCCGCCGACAACCGAGACGACGACTACGACTACGACGACGACGACGACGACGGAGCCGCCGCACGAATCGCATACATTTTTAAAAACGTCAGTCTGTAGTGCATCGTCATCGCCCGCCTCTCCCCCCCTCCCCGAGTACCTACTACACGCACACACGTTTTCGTGCATATTATATGTTATATACATATAGGTGCTGTGTACGCCGTGTATAAACACTACGATTATGATGATCATCATTATCATTACCGTCATCATCACCGTCGTCATCGTATAGTCTCTCCGGCACTCGAGCGGACCCTGCAGCGGTCCAGATTGACGGCGGCGGACGAGTGAGCGCGCGATGGGTGCAGCATCCCTCTGACCGGCGTCGATTATGACATCGCGACACCGTGTTGACAAATACAAAAAACATATGACTACCCGTCACCCCCCCCCCCCACGTGCACTCGTCAGTCTTTTACGACGGGACGTGCAAGCGACTGTTCCGCTTATCGTCCGTTCGTGCTGTAATATAAATATAATATCATATAGTTTCTGATAAAATCGCCCGAAAAAAAGAACCGAGTAAAAAACTGGGCGTTATATTATATAGTTATACCATAATCGCCGTTCGGGATGTTTTTGTATTGGTTTCGATGTATTATTATGGACACCCGCCCCGCAGTAGCTTATCTATACGTGTATATAGGAACACAACTCCGGCAATACGTATAATGGGTCGCATCTGGTTTAAATCAGTCAAGTGCAGGTTTGATGTATTTTGGACGTTGATGCGCGACAATTTGTTAACAATAACAACATGATATATACTACGTTCGTTGCAAGACTAACAAAATATGTGAAAATCAAAATTACAATATTTTTGTATAAAATATATAATATAAAAGAATGTAACAATTAGAAAAGCGTAGATAGAACATATATCCATATGGCCATGTGGACAATATTCTGTCATGTTTTTTTTTGAAACACAGCATTTTGCTATAATATTTCGACTTTTTGTTTCTAATATGTAAATCAATCGTATAAACGTTATTTTATTTTGGTGTTAATAAATTAGCAATCAATTTATGATCAATTATGAGTATTAATTATTGTATTGAATTTTAATATTTATATTTTTGTAATTTTTAAAGACAGCATTTTTCTAAACAACAATATACGTATCTCTACGTGCAATCATTGGAAAATTTGTTGTCAAATACTATTTTTAATCATTTTTGTGGATTTATGATTATTTTTAACGGTCAAAAAGTGTTTTAATGTCGAATCACTCTATATACATATTACATTAAAATTATTATTTATTAACATACAGTAGCGTACGAAAGAGCTAATAGACAATATGCTTTAACACCCCTCCTCCCATAACCGTCATAATTGATCGTATATTTTTATAATTTATTTCTAACAGAACTTATTAAAACGGATAAATATATTTTTATAATAAGCCAAATATATAAATGTAGATATATGTATTGTGTTATTATGATAATCAAAGTAGGTATCTGTAATAAGTACATTTCAGTATTCTATGGAATTAGCTTGCTCACCTCAAATTAAAGTTATTACGTATATGTGCTAATAGTTGAACAAATGGAATTAAAAAAAACGACACCATTGTCGTATAGCTGTCGTTGTCGGTATGTCGACTGCCGGGTGGTTGGGCGCAAGTCAGGATCCATCTACTTTAGTTCCGGAAAAAAATCAAAACCTATGACGTTTTTCGATTATAATATTCGGTTTCAGGAAGAGGCCACGAAAAGTCGAAATGATAGAAAAGTAAAGATAGTAAAATACACTTTTCGTTCTTGTCGTTCTGATATTATTTACTCCAACTCTCGCATCCGGTTCGGCTTCTCGTCGATCCGAACTCTTCGATTTGTGTGCTGATAATATTTTCTATTATTTTTCTTGATTCTCTATGTCTACTGTCACTTTTTGTTAATTGTTTTTTACTTACCACGCCATGAAATAAACCTAATTTGTTGGTCTTTTCGACACAGATCCGGCCACTCGGCCACTCGGCTAACGCGGCTATTTCGTTCCATAAAATCCATAATATTATCTAATAAAATTAACATATTTCGTTTCAATCTAAAATTGAATCTAATTTTTAAAAATATTTAATCCGCGAGTTGTACGAGCAGGTTTTTACATACTGTTATGTGCACTCACTAAATATATCAATATATTATCACAATTTATGACGGGCCATGTTATAAATATTATAATAGCATCGACCTTGTCAAAAAGACTAAGTCCGGCGTTCGACAACGGTCGTGGCTGGAAGTAACTAATCCAACCGAGCTTGCGATCAGAACATTTTATTTTTGTTCGCGTGTCGATGGCGCTCATTTCTAACTTTGTCTTGCACCAACTCGCGTCAACGGTTTCGACGGTTTTACAGTCGTCTGCAGCAGTAGTTCTGCGCCGCCCTCATACGCCATATTATAATTGAATCGTTATTTAGACTATTTGGGGCCGAAAACCGATCGAAAAAAATCTGTTCGAAATCGAAACTGCACGTGACGATAAAATATACACTGATAACGCGTATACGATGTTATTATTATTATTATTGTTATTAAATAATATTATTTATATCATACGCGCCGTCCTACGCAGCGTTGGCGGCTCGACGATTTCGACGAATTTACATCGGGTGACACGTGCCGTATAATATATATTTTAAACTGCTCGTTCAAGGAGATGTCGTACAATATGAGATCCGGACAACACTTACGTCGCACACACAACCGCGACGGCTTCGTCGGCGGCGACAGTATGGAAAATTTACGAATATACATAATATATATATATATGTGTGTGTGTATAGACGGGCATGTGGCGTGTGTGTATAAATACACGAACACGCGAACGAGCGTACGATGTTGAAAAGTAGATAATTTATGCCACGTGCCCGCGAGTGTTGGTGCGCGTCGTACGTGTATGCTCGTTTGACCCTTGAAAACTATAACGCGCAGTATGGTATCGCGCCCGAGTTTGGTGAAACATTTTACTCGGCATATTACTACTACTACTACTATTATTATTATTATTATTATTATTGTACTGTGACGATCGTGTGACACTCAGTTCAAAATTAATGTTTATTTATTTTCGGAGTGTGCACGCCGCTGCGAGTGGATACAACATAATATTATAATAGCATCACATTATTGTACTACGCGGCGCGTATTTAGGCAACAGCGGCACCGGCCTGTACACACACCGCGCGTACATAATTATAATACAAAAGATACTGTAAGACTGCACGCCTATAAAATAATAACAATATTATGTGCTCCGGTCTGACTCGTGATTTCGAATTACACGATCGTGTAGAATCTTGCCGAATCGCTATATTTTCGGGTAGCTGTTGAACGGTCTGAGCTCGACAACGTTATAAAAGTCTCCAAGTCAGTTTGTGCAGCGTACCTATATTGTAGTGCGTGTATCCGGTCAAAACTATTATACAACATCTGACAGAACACAGGTCTCCGAGTAGGCCAAAAAAGAGTGTGAAATAGCGTACGTCGTTGATACGTGCAATGGTATAATCAGTAAAATTTAACAACCTTTATTACAATAAAATTATTTTGTTTTTAATTAAAAAATAATATATAATTTTCAAATGATTAGTCATTAAAATTGTTTTAAAAAAAATATTATAAATGCGTTATATAATATATAATATTATATACACTATTTAGTACTTTTTATAATCACACACATAAAGTGGAAATTAATGTCTATTCCTTATCGTTAAAATGTTAGATTTTTAATTAATTGGACAAAGATCCTAACATATCATTAATTTAATTTTTGTTTTAAGACTGAACGATATTATTACTGTAAATATATATATTATATATATACATAACTATATACATATGTTACATGATACAATACGACTAACTGTTTGACTTATACAATAACATATTCACACACAATTAACTGTTAGACTTATTGCCAATACGCGCTATGTAAGAACGACAGATCACTGTACACATTAGACTTCAACACATTACCGACTACCGAACTCCGTATGACTACGATATACAGTCACAAATTACTATAAAACTTTAAGTTACAAACTTTGTAAGCATTATTAATTATTACAAGTATTTAGTAGGCAATATAATAATAATAATAAAATAATAATAACTTTTATTGATTCTTGATTATTTAAATAATTTTAGATTTTCAGACGATTGTTGGTTATTTCTGGAAGAGTGGAGGGTGACAACTTATGGTCGTATTAAACGCCCTTGTTGTATACTGCATGCGTTTGTCGCAGTTCTCGCGATACAACGCCGCCGCGCGTGACGACCGCCAAAACGTGTTTACGGCGCGCGACGAGCGCATCACGAAGAACACACACGCGGTACATAAAAACTGTAAAAGTGAACAGGACATTACGTGCGCTACTTCTTTTTTAGGGCCAGTAAGCACATAAACTAGAGGGTGTCGAAAAGTCGTAAAAAAGTCAACCGAAATGGGACGCGACCGTGCGCGCCCCACATAATCCACCGCCCCGCTGTGGGGGCGTCTCGCAAATATAAATTTGTCTATATATACGTTTTCCGAGCGTGCGTGCGACACGGCGTCATTTTTTCACAATATTTTATTCTTGCCATATTTCCTGGTTTATTTGATCTTTCTCTATCACTCTATCTCTCTCTATCGTTCACCGCCTAGTGTTACCCGAGGCGCGCGCGCGCTCACGACGATTTTCAAGTAATATAATAACAATAATAATAATAATAATAATAAAAAAAATACACTCTCTCCGGAATACTAAACGCACGGATTCACAGCGTCAAACGTGACCGAAACGGCGTCCAACGGTTCACTGGTAGCGAAATCATATTATACAACAAAATACCGCGACGGTGCGATATTGTACATAATAATATATATACCATTATTATTTTTCTATCAATTTGAATTTAATAGTACTGCCCACGTCGTCAGAGCAAGAACTCCGCAAAAGTGTTGTGCACATACATAATACGCTTTTGCCTCTACCCACAGCATCCTACATCGATGCTCCAAAAGAATACATTTATATAATACCACGCTGTGGCAATATTCGGTGAAATAAATAAAACGTGTTACATATCACGTAATAATCGTATCAAATACGAATCGCAAGAAATATCGAGACTGTTGCAGTTTTCGCGGGACAACAAATCCATCGAAAAACTATGATATAGGCATTTACCATCGATTTCAGGAGTATTGTATGTAGAGACGTATTTGGCAGAGCGCAATGTCTACAGATACAGTGGAAAAATCGCCGCATAAATATTTCAATAAAATCGGGCGTGCGATGAATATCTCAGATATCATGATTTAATGCGAACATTTTCGAACGACCAGTAATACTGAAGCACAGCTAAATTTATGTTACAGTAGGCGTGACCTTGGTGGAGGAATTTTGTGGTTCCGAACCACGGAAATATCTGCTCAGAAAAAAGTTGAGATCGGGCAGATCCCTGAATTGCCACAGCAAAACGCAAACTACCTGTGGTAGGTACCTACTACCTACTTGGACAAATGTCGTAAGATGATGTTTTGTCCATGCAAATCTAGTTGTGACTAATATAATTTTGGAAAAACCGCAGAAACTATACGTATGAATAACACATATCATTATAAAATATTATATAATAGTTGTATTATTTTAATGTAAATAAATAAATTAAATATCTATACAAAACTAAAAACATAAATGGAAATCAAAAACATATTTTTGTTTTTAAAATGTATACTGTGTATAGTAGACTTTCATTATGACTTTTTTTTTTTAATTTTTAAAACTAAAATTATGATACTACCATATGCTTATATTATGAAATGTATAACACAATTAAAATAATAATCATTATTATATTAATATATATTTTGTATAAAAAACATGATAGGTACCTGCGTATTTTGTATAATTATTGAAATGTATATAGGTAATTGCTGATACGGATTTTCACAAATTATGTTGGTCACAATTTATTAAAGGTATGCTCGAATTCAAATTTTGCCCGCTACGTATTTTAATATTTATAATGAATACAGCTTGTTGATGTTTAGAATTTTTAAAACGTCATACGACACACTGTGAATAAATGACTTTGTCGACCAGGATAATATTTTACGCCATAATGGTTTATACAAACTGCACAGTGCACGGTGATAATCGTTTTTCAAAAATCATCATTACTGCGGACACGGATAATAGTTATCATCAGACATCTTTTACACTGTGCAGCAGTCGGGGTGGTGTTCAGCTGCGAATAATATTACAACGCGTAGTCGTTTGTACGCCGCGGTCGTCCGTCGCCGGCGATTTTTCCCTTTTTTTTTCCATTGACCAACACGCGGCCGCCCGGCAATACGCACACACTTATCGATTTGTCAATAATAATAATAATAATAATAAAATAAAATATGTTCCACCAAATATATGACCTCCACCCCAGTAGGTACATACGTGTGCGTTATATACATATACAATATATTATATACATACATTAGATATTTGTTATATATATACATATATGAATCAGCGCTCGTCCCCCTCGAGAAGTCGGTCGTGTGTGACGATTGATTTCTTTTCGGGGACGAATGTCTTCCTCTTTTCTCGCGGGCACGTGTGTGTGTGTGTGTGTGTGTGTGTGTCGCTGCCGATAAATCGTTGACGTCGACCGATTTCCTCAGTCACCCAAATCCGACCGTGGCGGCAATCGGGGATGACACGTCTATGGATGTTATTTCCGTACGATATCGTCATGAACTGCCTTCCCCCAGAAGCGTGTTCGGTTCTATAACCAAAATATGTACAATAGTATAGGATCTAACTAGTATATAAAGCTGCTACACCCAAAACTTTTCGAATTTCAAATTTGGCCGATTGCAAATCATTAAAATTCGAATTTCGTGAAAGTACTACAATTTTAGGCCTTCGGTTTAATATAATAACGTTTTGCATGAACGCAATTCGAGATCGTAGGTATATGATGCATATTATACAACATATTATTAAATTATTTATTTTAATCACGTGATCATAAGCCAAAATTATATCTCATTTGCATAGATGTTAAATAAAACAGTTAAACTGAAATCAAGCTGTTTATTACCCATATACCGGAAAGTGGAGATTGGATTTTCTAATCAAAAAATAAAAAGAAAAGATATTAGGTACCACAAAAGATATTCGACGATAACCGATCACGTCACGATGGTTTTTGAAAAAAATATTTTATTTATATAATATATTTTATATTTTATTTCATAGTACCTAATTACTTATTAATAAACACTAATAATAACAAAAAAAAAAAATAGAAAATTTTTTAGTACTAACTGAAAATGATGATTTGTAAGGAGCATATTACACCAGTAAATTGTGCGCCTATAATGTAAGAAATAATATTATTAAACTTTCGTTATCGAGTTCTGTGCAATTATGTTGCCAATCCACAACGTTCATTATGCATCCGAGAATCGACAAATATTTACAACATATAATAAAATATTTATGTATAATATTTAAACATGTAGCATCCAGTGATTTTATTGTCGTAAAATACGAATGGAAAGAAAAAACAAAAACACCCTCCGGTCACGTAATTTTAACCATTCGTCTTGATCACGAATCCTTTGCAGGACGTCTCATGAGACAATTAAAGGACGTACATACCAGAGAACAGACCACATTTTATTAAAATAAAAAATGTGAACGTCATCACAGCGGAAAACGAATTAGGTATATACATTTATACATGACCAAGTACATGTGGCTTGTATTACACGTCACTTATAATAATATAGTAATTTATAAAACATATTTTTAACCGAAACGCAAGTCCATTTTTTACATTAAACCATTTTTCGACACGTCATTACTCCAAAGTATATCGTATTAAGTCCGTACACTCCTGAATAGCGCGAAATATTAATAGTATATATTATAATAACGTCCGTTCTATTTTAACACATATAACAGTGATAATATGCATAGATAGACCTTATTAGAGGCATAATACTTATAACTAAGTGACGGTTTTATTTGCATAAAAAATCCTCAAAATATGATTTTAAAAATATTTTAATATGCTAAAAAATATACTCTTAAAATTTAATTATAAAATAAAATTAAATAAGGGTATTTTGTCGTCTCCACTATAAGTTCTTTATCAATAACATTCTTTATCTTCAATCTATAAAATAGTAACCTACATTAATAAAAAATTAAAAAAAAAATTAAACTCACATTTTATCTCATTCGTGATCAAACTGTTGCTTATCTATATATTAATATAATTTATACTTAATTTAGTTATAACGAATTTATCTTTTTACGTTTGAGACAAATCAATTAACTATTATAGTAGGCATGTGATAAAATTAGTAAACCATACAATTATAATAATAAGTTACAAAACAGCTATGACTTCAGAAAAATAAAACAATGTACAAAGAAAATATATATTATATATATATGTGCATATGAGCATGCCATATTTTGTGTTTGACTATAGCGACTAGTTGCGAGTCGTAGGTTTACCGATATTATATGGCTGTGGATGTGAACATATAAGATAAAACAAATAGGTATATATGTGCTATAAATAAAAACAAGCACTATAAAACTACAAAATAAATGTAGGCTAATGACTCGTGTTGTTGAAGCCTTAATTTAATAATAATAATAAAAAAAAAACTATAAATATGTATTAAATATGTAAAATAAGGTGAAAATGTGCAAAATGCAATGAGTGTTATTTTAATAAGAACCATCTAAATCGGGGACGATTCTCATCAGATTTCAAAAAGCTTATTATTCCAGTACATACGAATCCGTTCACTGCTCATTTGTTTCATTGCTTCATTAGTAGGTTGTAGGTATATCATCGATTACTATATATCTGTAAATAGGTACCCAAAAAGATGATGGTTTCGACTTGTAGACTATAACATCGCTACAATAACAATTTAATACTTGTATGACAAAATATGACGGAGACATACGTGTAATATGTTATATAAAATATAAGTAACGACGAGTATTATATTCTGAGTCTACTACAGAGCCTTTGACTTTGCTTACCGTTTACGGCATTTCGGTTTGTTGTACTTACACACGATTATATTGTGTTACATTGTTAATATAACTGCAGCGCGCGAAGTTCACAACACATCGCATATAATTGCTATAAATCGTCCCTATTTTATATTCAACCGATATTATGAATTTTTTTTTTTTTTTAGTTATTGATCATTTGCTCGAAAATAATAATTTATACCTATTATAATTTTTTCTGGATTTTACCCCATTGTGTTATTTGTTTATACATACACGTTTGTCGGCAATTCATTGAAATATTTTAAATTCCGATCAACCGTTTCCGGCACGTGCACATAATTTACGTGTATTATATTAATATTTATAATACCATAATATACTCTAGCCCGCGGATCTCTTCGCCCAAATTGTTTCAAAATAATTACAAATGTAATGGTTCAAACGACTGGGTACTGGCGGCAATCCCGTCTTTCCGACACGATGATCCGTATCGTACATGCAGTATAATAGATAACATACAAACATGTATGCACCAGCTACTCAAAAAAAATAAAACACGCAATTACATATTTTATTCTATTCTTTATAATGTTTGGTCTTGTTAAGTATGCTACACGTAACAATGGCTAACTTTTGAGTATCTGATAATCGTTTTTATTAGTATTGTTAAAAAAATATATATAACGCAGCTATGTGCAGCTAAATTATACGCAAAAAACCACAATATAACTTAATCTCTTCCAAACGCTGAAAAATCGATTTTTTTTTTTAATTTTCGAAAATATTTAATATAAATATAACACGGTAAACTCACTCTTAATGATTGAGAAACCTCGGTAATTTTTCACGGGGATTTACGGTTTTATAAACCAATAATATATATTATAGTATACTGTACACAGTTTTTTATTTGAGATTTTCCGAATTTTCCTATTCAAATATCGAATCTCGGATTCTGAATCACACAATTATATACTACGAATCGTGATGTTAAAAGCGTAACTATACAATAAGGCGAATTCGGCCGAAAAAAAAAACAAACTTTTTTTTTCAAAACCACGACAGTCGTCAAGGTTATAGGTATACAATAATAAATGGTGTGGGGTAGAACCTACACTGCACAGTGACACACGCAGTACCGGTGTACAACATTGTCGCGCATGTTTTTTGACCGAAAATGTGTGTTCGAAGACAAAACAAAATCGTCGGACGTACACAGAACGCACGCACAAACCGCACAGACTTACATATATATTATAAATATATATATTTATCTCTAACACTCGGTCGCGTTGTGCACACCGTGATACCCTCAATCACACACCACTACGGCGTACTGCATAATATATAATATATTATACAGAAGGTATATTATGTATTATAATATATAGGCGCTAGAAGTGTATATAATAAAGTGTTGACAGATGATGGATATACGGTGTCCGGTTTTGTATATTTCGTGTATATATTATTATACATATATATATATACATATATATACATAATATATACGCGTGTGGTGTGGTGTGCGTATATATATATATGTGTGTGTGTGTACACGGGTCGCTGCTGTGAAACGAGAAAGGGGTAGAGAGGGATTTTAATGTGAAAAACGTGTTCGTCGGGATCAGAGGCAATATTCTTGTTTAGCCAAGCGGTTCGCGTTTTGCCGCGCTCCATATACACGCACACACACACGCACGCACACGTATATATTATATATATATATATATACATAATATATATTTATATATACTAACCGCATCGGAGTTCCGCCGCCGCATCCACCCAGGTCGAAATTTCCAAATTTCCATTGCCTGCACCGCATCGGACTGCGAGGCGGACGGCGAAAGGGGTAGAGTTTAGGGTTGTGTGCGGGGGTGGGGCGCGCGCCAACGATTCCCCCGGCAACCAACAAAAACATTCAACCCCCTCGGTCGCCCCGTCACCCCCCTACCCCTGTACGAACCACCGCGTGTCCTCCTTCTACACACACACACACACAAATAATATATATATATATATATATACTCACAGTGTATATATGCGTTGCGACCCATTAGCCTAAAAAAAAAAAAGAGTTTCGCCCGTTTTCAATTCTCTCTTTTTCCCGCGCCGCCACAACCGCTCGACAAACCTTTTTTTGTATTTTTGTACGTTTCTAGTCCCACAGAAAATATTATTCTCTCCCTCGGCCGCCTCTCCACGCGCCCCGCTCCTCTGCCTCGCCGCTCTCTTTCTCGATATCGCGACGTCGTATACGTATATATTATACACGCGCGCACACAGCTGAGGAGTGCGGCTTAATTTAGTTTTAACCGCGTACGCTGGCTAACGGGTGACGAAGAGGGTTAAACTTGAACGCCCGTTAAAAGCATTTCGCGTTGAATGGTAGAGTTAACCGCGACAGAAATAGAGAGAGAGAGAGAGAGCGAAAAATAAAAATAAATTTAATGAACGTAATGTATATATTATATATATATACAAAAAAAAAACCCGCGAGCGTCGTTGTGGCATTTTCGATTCGTCGCGGTTTGTCGTATTTTATATATCATTATATATTATATATATGTATATATCGTATATGCCTATTATGTACCTATAACCTACGCACGTAATGGAATGAAGCATTGTCGCCGCAGCCAATTTCGCGCGACCAAAAATAATTGATCTCTCCGTAATATTATTATTATGTATCGTGAAATCATATAATACGCGCGTCTCTTAAGTTCCGATCCGTACGCGGTCCATTTATAATTTTTCCAATTAAATATTTTATTTCAATCGTCGTGTGAGTGCGACGTATATAATGCGTAGCGTTAAACCTTCATTCCCACGCTTCGAGACGTCATATATGCGCGCGTACCTACACATTTCTCGGACGTTTACCCACACAGATTCCAATAAGTGACGCTGAATTTGAAGCGTGAGCACTCATAATACACATCGACTACGAACAGCAGCTGCAGGACGTACTTGCGCGCGCAAAAGTTCGTGTTCGACCCATTCGCACTCTGATTAATTAAAGACAGACAGCGCGGGGACACTCGGACCAACTATGAATTCTAATACAAGTACTCACCCTATACAATTTATCGTATCGAATTTGTATGTCTGGGGGGGGGGGGGCTCGGCAGTGACTGAGCCCTATGTAGAGTTATTATATTTATAACATTCAACACGGTGTCCAGCCAGGAGGCAGACACGGTTTTTCCGTAGTCTCTACCGAGAAAATATATTCTAATAGGCTAAACAGCACACTATTTAAATTACATGTTAATATAATATATATATATATATATATATATATAAATGATTTAATTTGTATTTAGTGTTTACGAACAGTTAATCATTCGAGTACAAATATTAATATACTTTCTTTGTCTGCGATTTCTTCTTCGCTTATGGTAAATTGAACATTAAATATGAAATATAAACATTGGCTATTAATGAGAATAATTATTTTTCTGGTCATTATTATAATGTGAATAGGTATTACCCAACATTCCTACGTTCAGCGTTAAATTTAAATTTTAAGGTGAACAATGTGAAAAAAAAGATTAATACCTATTAAAAAATGCATGCATCTTGAATTCTTTATGAAAAATTAATATAGCTTTTTAATTAAGTGCATTCCAAATAATAACAAAAATAAACAAAATCCCGAATTGTAAGCAACAAAATGTAATTGATTTAATCTGTGCACATAATAAATCAAGTTTGTAGATGATAGAGCTTCGTGTTGGACTATTATAAATGAAAAAGCAATAACTACAGAATGTCGTTTATGGCCGGTGCATTTTTCGTGGAAATCGTAATGAAGTCAAGAAACGCAAACCAACGTGCGCATGTACACAACAATATATAGTTAAAAATGCATAATTTAACACTCCCCAGAGGTCTGCTGGCAGTCGTCATAATATAGTTTTCTTGTTTCACGTAGGTATATATAAAATCTGTTTGGTTTTAAGTCGTACGCGCGATTTACACGGCTTAAAAAATATATATTCATCAAATATGAATATTAATTAATCACGATTGTTGGTATAAGAAACAAAAAGTTTTCAAAAAATATCCACTACTACATTTTTCTCTGCTGACGGAATGAATGCAATGAACATTTATGAGCAGTTTATTTTTTTATCATTATTGTTATTGCATAAAGTACGCGTAAGTATAGCTTTATAAAAACAAAATTGCACAACGTCTACTAAATTAATAATAAACCTACATTTTCAATCTTCTGGTAGCTGTATATATACGTACTCCCATGACTATATAATTCAATAAAATGTATACATTTATGAAATTTTATTTATGTCGACGATTAACCTGTTACTATAGTTATATGAGTTTTAAATGTTTTGAATACAATATGATATTATGAATATACCTATTATATATAGATACTGTATTAAGTACAATACGGAAAGCAAATCGGTCTTTACGTCAAATCGTCGTAGAACTTTAAACAAGACGACGATAATAATATATTATATATAGTACCTAATTACAACAATAAATGTCCGTATTACTGCAACGTCGACGGTGGGAAAATGTTTTCGCCTATGCTGGGTTCAGCGACAGAATCCTATCGAGCCGGGGACACTGTCAATTATGAATTAATTGACCTTTTCCTGGAATTACGTTTTAATTAATGTGGCCCAACCACCAAACTCCTATGTCAATGCGACCCCAATGTGCATGTGCCAGATGATGATTTGACTCATTGGCATTTTAATAGTCCGTCCTACGTGCACACAAAACACGCACTAAATTCCACTTACGCGGACGTATAATATGATATAATATATATATATGTGTTGTGTGCGCGGATATCGCAAGGAAACCAGAGACCAAACCCGTGAACGACAATAAGCTGAAATATTAAAACAGTTTTAGAAATCCCGGTATCAATAGGTGTACAATAGACGACAGCGCCAATCGACTGACGACAAAAGTATTGCAAACAACTACAACGACAATTCTAATCATGTACATCATATTATATAATGTGTAATATTGACTTGGTGAACGCGAATTGTAATTTGCCATCACTGAAAAATCGTATACTTTAATATAATGTATAACCTTACATAGTTCACCCGTAAACTTTGTCCGATTATGTCAACTCTGAGAAAACACCTCGCAAGAAGACTTAACACGTTTTAGATTCTTAACGCGATGAGGAATGTTGTTGTTGTTGTTGTTTTTACTATTATATTTTTCTGTTGTTAAGCTTTACGAACAAAATAGTAGTGTTTGAAGAGTTTCGGGTAAGTACTTATTCCTTGTACCGCCTTTACCCGCAATGTTATCAATAAATAATGGTACACTGAAGATGTATATTTTCGGTATTATCTGTGACATTGAAGGAAGTGGATTTGATAAACCGTTTTTAGAAATATTTTTATTATATAATTTATTTAAAAAAAATAAAAAATAATATTTTTCATAAGATTTCATAAGATTTCATTTAAGATTTTATTTTTTTGAATGACAGCATATATTTTTAATTTAATTTTCATAAACAACATTTTTATATCGGAAAATTTTGAACGAGTAATAAATTATCTGTAAATATTAAATGTTGAAATGAATAATGTGAAGTTATACTGAAAAATGTTTGTCCACAATTCCATGGCTTATCTAAGCTTTAAATACTATAACTAATAAAGTAATAACTTCATACTCGTTAAATTTGAGTTTAACATATAAAAATTCTCAGAAAAATATTCTATTTCACTAAATGCATGGTTATATTTAAAAAAACTACAACCCTAAAAAATGATAATTTTAGTTAGTTAAGTTAAGTCAATATTTAAAACGTCTAAGTTTAAGTTAATAATCTAATATAAATAAATCTAAAAATTAAAAATAATACTGAGTAAAATATTAATTTAACACAGTAGTTGATAAAAAGTTAATTTATTTATTTTTAATTACAACCAAAGTCAAGCATATAATGGTAGTGCTTACAATATTTTTTTAAAATATTAACTAAATATTTTAATAAAAATGCATTCTATTTATTCTTTCTTATTACACATTAGCTGTAGTGATTTATTTAGTACCTAATTAATTAAATTTTGTTTAAAATATAATTCCAAAGTATTATTTATCAAATTTACTTTAGAAATCCAAGTTATTACTATGGGGGGTTTTTCATTTATACAATGCTCATCTTTGATAAAAGTATATACCAACGACTGTCGAAAAATTTAAAAAAAAGGATATTTTTAAAATCGATAATCCTGCAAATAATTTATTATTATTATTATTATTATATCGTGAATTCGTAATACTACAATATTATTTGTATGCAGACGACTGCACAAAATAACCGACCATCATATCCCGTTTTGGTATTATTTTTACGATGAAAACGTCAAGTATTACCAAGAATTAAAAAAATGAATAAATAATTTTTTATTAGAAAACATGAATTGGTACCTTCTCCTAATCTATTATTGATATACCAATAATCTATTGAACTTAACGCGTATTATTTTGAATATTCCTCTTTCAACGTTTTTATTTTCCATTTATATTTTCAAACTGCAAAAATATATTTTTTTCGTCCAATTTCCTTTTACAATACACCATATTAAGTTAATATTTCCAGAAATAGTTATTCTTTCACATATTATGTTAGGTGTACTGTACACCTGAGTGTATAATGTATATAATATATATATATATTGTGTTTACTCGTCGATCGTACATAATGATGTATTAAATTACCACACTTTCCAGAAAACTTATATTTATTTTTTACGATTCCCCTACTTAGCGTGTGCCTTTAAAAACGCTATTTTTCGCCAACATCACACAAAAAAATGTTTTTCCCATTTACAGAACTCCGAGTGTATTAATATAATGTACGTTTGACACAAAACGTTTTTATACACTATACTCTTCGCGTGAAACCCGAGAAACCCCGAGAAAGTAATTCCACAACTATAAAATACTATATATTATTTATATTATATGTAGGTATATAGGAAACACTGCAGCTTACCGACAATTTAATTTTTTACATTTCTAATTTTATACAGCGCAGCACACGTGCGTACACAAACAATATTTCATAACATGTTGTTTTATTTAATTTTATTCAGATAACTTTTGTTTGTATATATCTCGTTATTATTTATAAATAACTGTGGTTTTGTTAAAGTTATTGTAACTCGATAGTTAAAATATTAAATATAGGTAATATAATATCAATTATAATATTATTAATATTTAAATGTGACTTGACGTTGACTAAATTGTAAACACATCTACCTACTTACTTGTGTTCGAAAGACTTGTTCTACCTATTAAAGTAGGCCTAAAATATAGAAAATGAAATTGCTTTTTTATGAAGTTTAGAAAAAAGTTGCTATTAGGCATAGTGCATTGCAGTTTACCGTCGAATAGACACCATCGTGATAATCTAATTTTAAATAATCAATACTGCAATATTGGTATATTATAGTATATCTAAAGGAAACAAAACGATTATAGATAATAAATGGCCTCACTCGTAACATGTTCGTAATAGAAAATTAACATTTTAAAATGTTAAAACCATATAGGTGTATACACTATACTGTAACGTATATAAGAGAAATATTGTATAAAATAATTATTATTACCGTCAAAAAATATTATATTCCTAACGATTTTTATTCGCGTAGGTTTTTTTTTCCGTGTACAAATAAAATATATTAGGGACGGATATTTGTTTAATGCTCACAATGATAATACTATTTGAGTCATCAGGCCACCATAGTTGTCATTTTTCCGTGTCATATACATCATATAATATGTATAACGTGTACACTAATGACACACACACACACACATACGTAAAACCGACGCGATTATATAATAACACGGAGACTGCAACAGAGTAGTGACATTGAAAAGAGATCATATGTTGCAAACTGTCGCTGGTTGATTTTGTCTGTACGGCCACGATAATGCGCTCTGCAATTATAATATAGTGTTCGTCACGATGAAACGTCAGCTGGTTAATATTAACAACAATTAACGACGTATGTTTCTTTAGAATTCAGTAAAAATGACGTTTTCGGTTTATACTTTTTTCCCTTTCGTTTTCCCACAGGGCTTGGAAACGCGTTAATGCGACGTTCGCTTAATATATATTAACAAGTATTTAACATTAACATCGATGTAAATGCGCCTCGCTGAACAGTAGCTGAATATCTGCGTCCTGCAAATGAAAACGAAAACGAAAAATAATATTCGTCGTGTTAATAAATTGTGTATTTTAATTTTCCACCGGCGTGGATATAGGGAATCGCGCGGGTGAAAAATCATACTCATTTACATATTATTATCCGATTGCATGACGTTTACTCGTGGGCCGAGCCCTTTCTAAAACAGAGTAATAATGATGCGAATCGAGAGCGGAGAGAGTTAAGTTCAATCGACATTCGGCAACATTACCCACTGCAGTAGAATAACTGAGTGTTCAAAATTTCAAATATGATACATGCAGTGGCTGCGATGTGTACCTATAAGATAAATAAATGTACACTCAATAAAATATGATATCGTAATATTATTGTACAGTAACATTACTGAGTCGCCTTCGACGTGATGTGATGCGCTAAACCTGAAGTCATCAATAATATACTACGCGATACGATAAAATAATCAAATATATTGTGACGACTCGAATACGAGACATATAACCATAAACCTATAATAACACGTCGGTCGATATTTAATATTTGAAAAAGTTATCTTAGTACACATATATTATAATATTAAGTGATTGCATTCGTGTATTTTTTGTTGAATTTCTGTGTGGCGTTAAAAATAGACATTTCGTATTTGACAACAATTATACACAGGAACGTGTGCGCGTGCGTGAAACAGAAAAAATTAAGAGTATAGGTGTATTATTAAGCACAAATAAGCATCCGGTGTACCTACTCCATTTCTAGCAAAGAATAAAAGGATGGATTTACGCGCGGGCTGCAATGGAATATGTGTTATATTATACGAGTCATTCAAATTAAAAGTGACTTTTTTCCAACAAAAGATTGTATAATATATGTAATGGAATTCTGTTTCGATACTACATTATTGCTATATTTAGATATTGGACTTATAATAGTTACGCTGACTTGTTATGTTATATATTCTATGCTATCTGTGGGTACTGTATTATATAAAATAAGGATAACAAAAGTATGCGTGTTATGATAATTGATAACTATTACAATGCAATTTATATTTTGTCAACTACTTGATACATTATTAATTATTAATAATAATATATTTCTTTCATCATATTATTACATAGATTACAAAAAGAGATTACGAGTTAGATGAGTTCGTTACAAATAACTTTAACTGATCAATGAACTATAACATTTATTAAACGAATTATTATTATAAGAATATATTATAGTGTCGCAACTCGCAACTTATACAAAATTAGATAAACATAAAATCAATGTAGTTTTAAACTAATTAAGTTAATGTATTTTACAAGAAGATTTTTGATTTTGAATTTGCTTTATCGATATTAATTTTTTTGCATAAATCAATATCGCATTTATAATATTCATTTTTTTCAAATTGCTTATTTACTTTTACATAATTCAAATTACTAAGAGCTTTTAGACGAGTAGACGCAGTAATCATGTCGTGGTTTAAAAGATGAAACATAAACTTTTGATGTTTATAGTAAAGAGCTTTTAAATTAAAAACATAAAAATCATTAAATTAATTATTCGTGGAATAAAAACTCGGCTTTTTCAAAATTATTTTTAATAACGTGCATTGTAACGTCTAACATTTTTAAATGCGTATAGTACGTTCCACCGCTCATTCTGTCATTATTGTAACTAATTTAACTCATTTATAATCGAAAAAGAAAAATACAAAGTATTCTTGAAAAATTATTGGTTTAAAATGTATCTAAAATTCTTAAATGTATAAAATAACTTAAAAATCAAGTTTGTTATGAATTGCATGTGATTAATAAAATTAAGCTTTTAATCAACTATCACAAATATTTAATTGCAGTATTTACATTTCTTATACCTGAATAGTATGTACAAATTACTGACCATAAACCATTTATTGTACGGACAATTAAAGATATAGTAAAATGACTAAAATGTTTAAATAATAGCATATTATATAAACGAGAATACTCATATAATATGTGTTTAGATTTATCTAATTTAAATTCTAGCATATTGTTATCCAAACACTTTTTAATTATGTTCAATAATAATAAAAATAATAACCAATATGAGTAAATTTTAATTTTGTTATAATTAATGATAATTCGTTAAATTTCACATTTTCACAATCAATACACAAATCGTGAAACATTTTTTTTCGCTCCAAATTCACTTCGTATATTATTGTAACATATATGTATAATGTAGGTATATTATAAAAGTAGAAACATATAAATTATGCATTCAGTTTCTGATTGACAAGTTTTTCGAACCCATAAAATATGTATATTTTAATTTTTCTAGTTCTCTCAATTGTCATTATAATATTTTTATGAACTTTTAAACGTATACTGCAGACGTGCTCGGTGCAAAGATTTGATCTCTCCGATTTCTATTATATATTCATTGTATCACATCATTGTTAGTTGCATATATAGTAGTATATAGTACAGCCGTAACTTGTTATATTACACGTATACATACGATTGTAGTAGATATATATAGTATAGTATGGCTTATAATAAATGATAATGATACTAAGTCATTGAAACCTAAACCCATATTGCAGTCTCACATACACTTTTTATGGAAAAATTTACTCGCTCACTTGCAGGTTCATTTCTTGCATCTTTTAACATTGCCGTCGTTGGACCGAGAGATCGATGAGTTATTATTATTATTCTTTTTTTCAATTAAATCAAAACCGCTTTTACGCAATAAAAGGATTTAATAATTTTGGGTAAACATAGGATTTTGCCACGTAGGCGTGCAAGACCTCTTGATCTATATTATATAATCACATAATTTTTATTTTCCATAATGGTAAGCGATTTGTTTTTTAATTTATTGCAGTGTATGCAAAACCAGTACTTAAGCTAGTTAGCGTTACACAAAAAGAAAAGCAATAATAATTTTAAGAATCTGATTAACGCATTGCTGTATAGTAAAATAATATGTAATGTGTGTGTGTGTGTGTGTGTGTGTGTGTGTGGTTTTTTTTTATTATTTCGATAAGACTAAAGTTTTAATTTGCAAAACAGTTGGAAAAGCTTATAAAGGTACTTTATAACGTATACAATAGTGACCAACAATATTAATTAAGTGCGTCTTATGTCTGTCACAAATTAGTTTAAATTTTAAATATCAAAATGAATAAAACACTGTATATACAAACATATAATTCGTAGAATAAATTTGAAATTAAAAAGAGGTTTACGCGTTTACGTCATGTAAACTAAAAAATACCCAGAACCAGGATAGCTCTAAAAAACAGCCATTTCTATTGACGTAAAGCTTTTAAGTACTTCCATATAACAAAATGTATTTTATCCTCTTCGTCCATTTTTAACCCGAATCGTGGCTTGCTTATTTTTACTTATTATATATTATGTAATTTATTATTATATCAAATTATGGAAACTCCGTTGTTTTTACGTCGTTATTATTTTGTACGGCTTTACTTTCCCCTGAGAAAAATTTGTATACATGCAGTGTATAGTATTTCTTTTTGGTACTTCACAGAAATAATCCCCACTAACTCATCCTTTCTCACTCCTTCTTGTTCTTTCCCTGTAAAACTACATTGCCAAAATATTTTTTTAATTAAAATACATTTTCAAGATTTATAAACCTAATTAAATTTAAATTAGTTTAATATTCTTATACAGAATAGTTTACGTTGTAAATAAAAAAAATTCTGTTTTACAGTAAAAAATAATTAAATTCATGAAACTTTATTTTTAAGAAAATCATGTTTGCTAAGTTTTTTCATTGATTAAAAGTTTCTAATGAAATTGTTATACATTTATATGTAGGTATATATAAGCTCTTTTCAATTTATATAATTTCGCTTATTGATCTACTTTAAAAACAAAATACTCGTTTTAATCAAAATGGATATAGCATTTTTTTATCTGAAGTTATCATTTGGTACGTAATACAATTATAATACAATATTGATGTCTTATATAATTCGTTTTATTAATAATCATCTGTTATACCTTGAAACTCATTTAATGATAATAAATTAAAGTCAGTATAGTGATAAAAGTGTATTATATATTATACAGTGTTATGGGTACACGTGGTGTATATCATAATTACATTAATACATTCACACATATAGGTACATTTTCATACTTCAACATTTAATTATCAGCGTATTTATTAAAATAAAAGTTGGTCATCCATTATAAATCATTTCATTAAGTCAATAAACTCTATATATCGACAAATGAATTGAACATTTTTGCAACAAATGTTTTTATGCGCTTTTTGCGTAGACAGAAATCAATACCTATTATATATACCTACGTTATTACTATACGGTGTATATTTTCGTTTTATATATGTAACGCATGAAATATTTCTGTCCGATGTCCTCGGATTGAAATAGGGTTTTTGGGATATGCAAGAAAATATCGAAAAAGTTTTAACGATTTTCAAATTTTAAGTCCTTCCAATATGCGCATAAAATATATGCATAGATGATTATTTTAAAATTCAATAATTTAGTCATTTAAATTATGACTTTAACTCGTAGTAATGCATTGCTATTTGAGAAAATGCAAGTTGTATTACGTATAAGCTTATTATGGAAGGATCACAAATTTTAATTTTTTAATATTATAAATATCTTATTTCAATCTGAGGTCAGTGAACAGAACTATTTCGGGTTACCTTAAAAAGGAACACACTGCATGATTGATTAAATTAAACTTCATGACTGCACTTGTAAGGTGTTATATTTGAATAATTTATAAATCAAAAATATAAAATAATTTCAACTAAAGATTTTAAAGATTTGAGATATTTATCTTACTAATGATAATTTTGTAGTACTAGAGTTTAGATATATTAAATATATCATATATTTTAAAAGTTGATAAATTATATTAATAATTGTTTATGTATTATCAAAACTTATAAGTTTTATCTTTGAAAGTTGTGTTTGTATATACTTTTAGATCGCTTCTTTGATTTATTTTTAGATACGTGACTGGTTAAAATTTTACTGAAACTTCTACTAATTTAATTATTAACAGATGCGTTAGACGAATTAAAATGTTTGTGAAATGATTCACATGTTACATGCATTCGTAATTTGTGTTTGATTGTTACATCCTTTAGTCCAAAATGAAGGGGGAAACGTGTTTCTCGTTAATGAAATTGTTGAATAGAAGTATAACCATCGAAATATTGTATTTTAGCAGTAATATTATGGAAGCCCAGTCATTTTTTTATAACAATATCAGACTATAAATAATATGAATACTACAGAGCGATATAACACTACCTTATTTCACTGATGATTCAAGTTATATCACAGAATTACGAAATTAAGCTGCAGTTTATTTATATGTACCTACCTAATGTAACATTATATTGCACAAAAATGTAACTTTTAACTTAATCTCAATAACTATTGCTACCACTTCGGGACCACAAAAATATAACGGTCTTGATTGACTATGTCTTATTCATATTCAGGTCATAATCAAATAACAATGCATAAGATGATATGATGGACATATTTCCATATTTTAATATTTTATGGAACTGATTGGCATATACCGTGCCTCTTCCGATTGATCGGCAAATGCTATGATTGCACCACAGAACAGCGTAATAGTAAGTTATATTTGCATACATAAATGTGAAATGTCACGTGTGTAGTTTATCATTATGGTTTTGATTTTCATATTGTCATCTATATGACTATATTATCTATGTATTAGGCACCGACAACGGTTCTTCCGTTTAATTGAGCAATGAATGGTATGGTATATATACTCGTATAATATTATATATGAAGGTATGACGAGCGCATAATTATTTTCACAATTTTCACAAACCACTTATTCGTTAAAATATGGGTACTACTATACGCTGACATTGTGTGATTTCGAAAGTATTTTCAAACCATTAAAAGTTTATTCATCGTCAATTTGATAGTTTATTTTTTTTTTAACTGAATTCCTCAATGCGTTTTTTAATCATATCGAAAGTATAATAATTTTATAATATGGATATAAACCATAATAAATTGTTTGTATGCTCATAAAAATAAAACGCACATGTCATGGTTTTAAATTGTATATTCACTATATATATATATATACGTCTTATCTCTTATCACGTTAATAATTTATAGGTAGACCGCTGTTCTGTATCACCACGTACAATAAATAATACATCAGCGAGTACATTGTAGAAAAAAACAGCGTAAACATGCGATAAAACAAATCGTTTCGTTCGCAATTCGAAATTACTTTTTTCTTCTCGCCGCGTAAGATATTCGATATTCGTGCAAAAGACATTCACTACGAGTAAGTGCAGGTATAGACGCCGCGTAGTCGTAGTGCCACAGCTAGCTAGCTAATGCGTACAAAAACTGCATGCGCAACTCGTCCAGATACCCACATTATTACACAATACGTATAGATCCACTGGCCTTGATTGCCCAACTCGTCCTACTTCGTTTGATTCAATACAATATGACTACTCTTTTTAACGATGAAAAGTAATTATTGAAAAACTAACTACGCGCGGATATACCTACGAGAGGAAATATTATAATACTGCGTGTTTATACATAGACATAATATTACCTATATACATAATAATAATATAAATCATAATATTTTAATAATTCGTAACAATAATAATAATAATAATAACGTTATAATATAATTGTCATTATAACACACGCGATGATGATAATATAACGAACGACGGCGGCGGGCACCAGCTGGCTGAAACGCATGCGTTTCAGCGGCGGCGTTTTTAAAACACTAGGCATTGGGCCAACCGCGAAACAATACCGTCTTGCCGACGACACTGTGGGCGGCGCGCACGTCCTTATAAATATAATATTATTACACACACACACACACATATATATATACATAAAAACCGGCTTGCTCGATCGCCCCCCATCGCCGCAGCAGCGGCCGTGCGTACACATAATGATATTTAATAATAATAATATGAAATATAATAAAACGAATAGATTTTCTAACTCCGCGTGGCGATTTTGCAGTGTCGCGCAGTAAAGGTTATACTAAATCGCGTCTGTCATTAATTTTTTTTCACCCCCAAAACTCACACACACACACACATAATCATCGTCATTACAACATATTCAATATTCATGTCATATGTAATTTAAGGTATACACATAATACACATCGCGGTTGTTGTGCTGCAGGTTACCTATATATTATATTATATATTATGTTGCATACATAGGCGGACGTGGAGTTCAGAGACGCGGATATCTATGTATATATATACAAAATGCCTGGTTTTTATTTATTTATATTATGTATATTACTTTTTAAGGGCTTGCGGTGTGCAGGTGGTGGCGGCTTCTGCGATAGTGGCTGCGAGGGGGTACGTAATACATACATACCGCTCCGCAGAACCGGCACGCCGCCACCGCCGCCGCCGCAATCGATCCGACGAGGTCCCTCGCTGCTCGAGCTTTCCCCGCCGCCGCCACCGGACCGTCGGCGCGCACGCGCCAAACGTTTCCATCCCTTCACGTCCGCCAACCCCTCCGCAACCGACATGTCGTCCGCTCCAGTCGGCGTTTTCCGCACACCGCCCGCGCACTGCTGTGTATATATGCATCACCACCACCACCGCCGCCGCCGTACTACTACCGCGGCCTCCATCGCCCCTACCGCCCGTCGCGCGAACGTTAATGAAAATGTCAATTTTTAATTAATTTTATAAGTAAACTCCGCGCCAAAGCTTCTCCCAACTCCCGATGCCACCGCCACCGCCGCCGCCACCTCTCTCCTATCACAACTGACGACGACGACGACGACGACGACGAATATCGGACGACGGGCACCGGCAGTAAGCGGGAAAGCTGACGCGGGCGCGCGGGCCGACGGTTTATATATAGCGCGAGACCTTAAATCGCGTTCGCGCGCTATTTATAAGTATATATTATATTTTATTCCAACCACGCGGCACCGCTGAAGGCGTAAATTCTCGTTATATACACACGCGCGCATATACACACTGCAACCCCCGTGTACAGACTATATACATAATATTATATGCGTGTATAATATTATGCATATATAGATAGATAGATTTAAACATTAGCGTCGTGATGACGTTTATAATATGTTCGACGAGGACGATATTATAATAATATAGACGACGTTATACCGCGTCGTCGTCCCGCTACGTCATAAATATTACCCAGTGTGTTATCTATAGGTCCCGGCAATACAAACAACACTTCCACTGCAGTCACCGCCTCGTTCTCCTATCGCGCGCCGTTTTCTGCTTTCGTTTCGCGTAGGGTTTTCTTCGGTTTTTTTTTCCGATTTTTTACTCGAGTTTTGGCGCCGCGGCTTGATGACCTCGTTTTTACTTTTTGCGCACCCTCCTCTCCCACTCGCGCGCCAAAACCGACCGACGAACCGCCCGCCGGCCGGTGCGGTTAACCCGTTTCATTCGTATATTAGTACATCGTTATTATTATTATTATTATACAACTCGCCGTTTTGTCGTGCGACGTGTGTATTATAATATTAATAATATGTCAGAAAGTCGCGCATAACACGGCGAGAGACGCTTATTGCAGGTGTACCTATAAATATATGTATATACTATAACGCGCGCGAATATAATGGGTATACGTGCGTTCGAGAAGAAAAGGGGGGGGGACGGTTTGTAACTTTCGCGCGCGTCCACAAATATTTACCGAATGCGCATCATCTGCGTATACACACATACCGTGTACGGCGCTAACGCACACTTTAACGACGAAATACACTGTGTGGATATATATTCGACGAAATTACCTCTTCAAACCTGTGTAAAAAATAAAACTGGCATTGTACAGTCGTAGTGTGTACATTGGATTCCAAAACACTTTCATTTATTGAGTTTACATAATATCATGTACAAACGCGCGCGTACCTGCCTACCTGCCCGCACGTCACCCGCCCACTGCAATGGTGTACTCGAGTTCGCAAATATAAATACAAAAAAAAATATATATAAAATAAAAATAATAATAATGTGATCGATTTTTCTTTTTTACTCTCGTGCGGCAACAATAGACACGCGACTGGAAGCGTTCGAAAAATGTGTCATACTATATCTATGTATATATTATATGTATATTTTACATTTGCGTATAATATCATATATATATATATATATTGTATAATTCGGCGGCATCACGGTTAAAAAAAAATAATAAAACTGAGTCTA
Organism: Rhopalosiphum padi; assembly: GCF_020882245.1. Taxonomy (NCBI): domain Eukaryota; kingdom Metazoa; phylum Arthropoda; class Insecta; order Hemiptera; family Aphididae; genus Rhopalosiphum; species Rhopalosiphum padi. Next base: position 50,237,811 of record NC_083599.1, read on the forward strand.
CGCGTACGATAGGTATATACATAGGTTTATAGGTAGGTGTATTCGTCCGTGCGGCAGAATAAACCGAACTACGAAAACCAAATAATTATTTTGTTATTGTATTTATTGCTACAGCACTTTTCACGGAAAATCGAGAATACGACGTTTCCTGTTTGGTGTATTGTAATATAAGCTCGCGCATTTACAGAAAAGTATTTAAATACCTATTATTGGTACACAACTACATCAGATGATAAATCCAACCTCCAATATCTACCTATTATATTATAATCTCGTTAGTATTAACTATTAAGGCAATCAGTATCTGTTATATTATTTCCATTTTATTTTCTATGTTTCAGTCATATATAATATGCGTCAACTACCTATTCAGTTTAACGGCTAAAATATTATCTGTAATTAAAATTTCTCGTTTTAACCTTTTGTAATTGTTGAGCTATCATAGTTTATGCTAATGCTTAATAGTTATAAAAAAAAAAGAAAAAAAACTACATCAGATATATTGTCGACAGTGAAACAGTGAAAACAGTATCAAAAAGTATAATAAAACAAACGTACATGCTATATATATATAATACAATACATATTATGTAACATTAACGGAAAAACTTGAACACAAATACCGATTCAAGAGTTTGAGCGGATTTTTCCACACGCGTATAAGTGTATATATATAATAATTTAGGAAAAACTATTTCAATTGCCCGTGGCGTGTGTAATACCTATAAGTATTATATTATTATCGACATCAACACGATGATAATGTGCATTTCGTTAATCGATTTGTCGAGAGATAAAAAAATGTCATAAGAAAAGAATGGAAAAAGAGATTCTTGGTTTCAAACTTGTCGGTGTTGCCGGGAGTTCATCATCGGACCGCGATGATGATGTTTCACTTTTCGCCCGATATAATGGTAATTAGCCCCCTCGTAACAGTAAGAAAAAAAAAGAAAATACATTGCGCACACACACACATGGGTTGCCCAACACCGAGATGACGTGCCACAATGAATTCTCCGGTTCATTAATATTAGTAATTTAAAACCGCCCGATTCATCGTATACGTCGTTTATATATCGCACAGCATTTTATTATACGTATATAATATACGCCTTATGCTACTGCTTTGAGTACATATTATTATAATATTAATAAGACGGCAGAGGCAATCGGTTGTGTATTAATTTCGTTCTCGTCGCACTAAATATAATGATAGGTGTACTATACTATACTAACGTCGTCTTGAGCTTTATATTCAGGTACCGATGACGTGTCGTATTGTCATTATACATTACAATGTTATTTATTATTTATATATTATTATGATGTATGTCATATAATTATAATATATTTTGTTTCATTGTTGCACAGCAGTTATTATTATTCTTAGGCGGCGCGATGACGACGACGACTGCAACAGTATTGCACACACACAGTAAAGGCAGCAATTATGAGAAAATGTATACTGTACAAATGTACACAGCCAATGACACGCGTAAGTATAAAACCTTATTGTAATAATACGTATAACTAAAAAATGCAGTTGGACGACGCCCGCGATTTATATATATTATCATATATAGATGGGTTTTGGGACCGATTTTGTTTTTTAAGACGATAACGTCGATAACGGTGAAATTCTATCCAAGGTTGTATACGCGCAGGTTTATTATATAATTTTTAATTTCCAATTGAAACGTCTTACTTGGTATTCACATTCGACGGTAAATTTAACTCTGTACCTTCCAATTGTATTGATATGGTTTTGAGCACTAGTGAACGTGTGTGTCATATTGTGTTTCTGCGCTTTTTTACGCTTGCATGTACGCTTGCATGCCGTGTCCGCGATATGGGAAGGGTAATGTGTGATGACTTAAAGTAAATTTTAAACCCAACAAATTAGGTACCTACCGTTGATGTTAGTTGGAATCTATCATGTAGTTGTGTGCAAGATGAGATTTACTTAAATTACTAATTAGTTTTGAATCTATTATAGTTTTCTATGTTTATAGAAATAAGAAAGCCAATTTAAAGTCCTGAAAAAGCGCCCATTTAATATAATATACATGCACTATCGGGCCACCACTATAAGTACGGTAGTCATAAAATACATTTCGAAAACGACCTGGACCCGGGACAGAAGAGAATTTAGTTCATTATTTATTTATTTTTTTGAGCGTATATTCTGTAAACGTAGTACGTGATTTTTACCCGTTTTAAAGCATAAAAAAAATGTGTAAAGGTACCAACGACATGCGGGCTTCTACATGATAAAAGCGGTTCGAGGCACAATTAATGGGCCATGTGGGTGTATATAATATTATGTCATGATTACGATTTACCGTTTAAATGGGACACAGTTTTGTTGTTATTATTTTTTTTGTGCAGGCCATCAAACCGAATGAAATTTTGGTCGATTAAGTAAATCTACCAAGATGGCAACTTGACGGACATAATAAAGTATAATGTTAATTATTATTGCATTATAAAAACCAGCGATATACGCGAGATACCTACTATTGGTGTCTATAATAAATGGTATAAAATAATACTTGGAAGTTACAAAAAATTACATTCAAAACACTACAACGAACAAACATACATAATTGGTATACAACAAAAAAATGTATTTTTAATTTATATAAAACTCAAAAAAATACTTAATTGTAATTTGATTGAACTATGGTTTATATCAACAAGTTCTTTATTGAGTTTGATCTTCAATTGTTAGCGAACACCTGAAGCTAGTGGACTTTATACGTGAGTAAATAAGTATGAAAGACAAGACATTTTTATTTATACACTTCCGCGGGGTGTATAAAACATAATTTTAGCTAGAATAAACCGAAAAAGTCATCAACTTCCGAGTCAGAGTTCTAATTTTGTCAATAATGTAAATGTGTGTATACAAAACGGTAATGTTTTTTTTACCATTTCTTCGTAGGTATTTCAATTATTGTTGTGTTTATTAATAAGTAATTATGTATATATACAGTCGAACGAGTAAACGAGCGATTCGCCGAAATATACGTACAATGCGGACACGCGCAAATTATGTATTATAAATAACACGGCACACACGTGTGTGTGTGGAGGCGATAATCACGAGTGGGTCGAAGACGAAATTCGTTCCCCGGGTTAGATGATAGCTATGTACAATATAATTTTCAACTCTCCGCACGTCTTCATTTACCTCTTGGACCAACTCAAAAACTCTCCCACCGTCGAAAATAAATACATATAAGCCGAATTAAAGTTATAACTATACACGCGTCATGTATGTAGTATAAATAATAAAAATAATGTTTGAATCGTTTGGAAATGCAGCTATTTATAGTAGGTACCTATATATACACATTTCACACGAATTTTACAATTATATACTGTAGGTGTAGCAGCGATGTGCGACTGTGCGAGCTTATAATATATGTATTTTACGTATAATTTAATACAATACGACGTGTGTATATAATATGTACAAACCAAGCTGTCGATAAAAGCATATACTTATTATGTATATAATATATTATCGTGGATAATACAGGTATACATAATATTTGGTTTCATTTTATTATTTCCTATTCATTCTTATAATTATTTTCCGTATAATATCATCGTCATTACGGAGTGCACGCGAAACATCAACATGTTATACTTATATATATATAATAACGCACGATGGTATTGTCAAAGAGGTATTAATGTGTCGATAAATGTGCGGCTATATATCAATATAAAATTTATAATGGTGTATTATAGTCCTGCGGGAGTTTTTTGGGGTCACACGACCCCTAGACCGCAATTCGGATAGACTGTTGTCGGAGGGTAGGTGAGGACGCGCGTATATATAGAGATTAGTTCACTATTTTTTCTGTCCTCTTCCTTTCTACATATACACGCACACTTGCCGCTTTTTTCCGCTCTGTGCAGCACTCCTCGTTATCTACAAAGAACTTGCGTTACACGGATTTCTCCCTCCAAAAAAAAATCTACACGCACGAAGAAGCACTTGAAACGTCGTACTCTGGACGGTGGTTAGAAAACAATTGTAAAAAAAAAAACCACCCCTACGGTATTAATTTAGAGGTTATATCAAGTATACATACACGTAGCCATGTATATATAGGTGGCATATAGGTATATATAAGATCTATACACGAGACAGCTGAGGGGTGATGTGGTCTAAACATTAATAAATAAACGAATATAACAGGACGTGTTTAGAAATACGTTGATATAAAATATCGAAAGTGTTGTTGTGAAACAGGGGCCATTATATATCCAATAGCTCCAAGAGCGATAGATAATAATTGTTAAACATATAAGAGATTTTGAAAATAACAATTTTGAGTTGGTAGGACTTTTTTAAATCTTAAATTGTATTTAAAAGAATTAAATGCGGTGATTTATCGTCAAGTCTACTTAAGAGTTGAAATAGACTTTCTCACATTTTCAATATTATCTCCCTAACCTCCCTCCCCACATCCCAAAAATTTAATACTAAAAAAGGAGTAATAAAAAAAATAAAAAAATTCAATTTTTGAAGAAGTTAAAATCAAATAAGGTAGTCTTAAGGTAGTGGCAAATCCAGCTCTAGAGCCATCACGGCTTGGCCGCAGTTGACTCCCCTGCTGACACAATTCATCGCTGATTTTGTATATATGTATATAGGAATCTACCGATTCGACCATAGTGTTATAATAATATGTCCGTATGGAAAAATAATGACAAGTTATTATAATTCGGCATTCGTCCCGTTGCGTATCACGACGATTGCGATTTTTTGCAAACCAAACTCGACGGAGAAACGTATACAAAATGTATATAATAAGTAATAACCGCACGAACGGTCGCCACAAAATCAATTACAAATAATATATGGTAGGTATTATTACAATACCTTCGGCCGCGGAACATTCGCATGCGAGAAGTCGACAGCGGCGCTTATCGTAAGTCACAATCTTATGCACGCGCACACACGGGTTAGTTTTTTTTTTTTTAACGTTTTAATATATTACTATTCACTCGATCGCGCGACGTGACGAACACGCCTACCCAACACACTGCAAATATAATATACGACGACCGATCGAAACTTTGAAATACTTCACTCCGGCAATATAATTTACATTATAGGCAGGTGCACCTGACCGCCGATTGGCCGGTCGTCACAAGTCGTATTAATATATTATTAATTATTATTATTATTATTATTATTATTATTATGTATACGTCGTGTATATGCGCGGCACCCGCCTAGTTCTATAACGACGTGCGTTTTCCAATATCGCAACAATATTATCATAGCGAATAATAACAGTTATACACGTCTGTACATGGCCTATAATATATTATATATATTATTATCGTTATGTATTCTAAAGCCGTCGGTGGCACCCATAACCCACACGACGTGCGTATTATACGTGCGTGCGTTATTAGCGTCGTCGTCGTCGTCGTCGTTGTTATACATATGCGCGCGTAACGCACTTTTCACACGTCAATAACGAAACAAAAATTAATAATTAATATTAAACAATAATTAAATCGCGTTCGGTACATACGCGCATGTATAAACATAATCCTTATCGTTCCGTTAACGAGTGTGTTACGATAACAATAACAATGATTTTTATAATGGCCATCGTATACTCGTATTATTATAATATTGTGTAGGTGTGTCATTTTTCTCATTACCGCCTTCCGCTTGATCGCGGAAACAACTCTTCGGGCACGAACGACCTTTTTTTACCTGACACGACGTTATCAACGAACCTTTGGAAACTTTTAATATCGTTAGGTAAACATGCAATTATAATATGATATTTGTATAATAATAGTTTTAAATGCCGTTTTCGTTGACCGCGTTAAAATATTTTTTAAAGGTAAAACTAAACCGGTATAATAATTTCCTAAAAATCATCGACGACGGTAAATTGTTTATTTATTTTAGTCCAAATCACAATTTAAGAATAATAGCTACCTATACACGAATACGCGGTATGTATGTACCGTTTAAATTACTTTAGGAAAGTTTTCAACACGAATAAGCAATAACAGCCGTGTATTATTATTATAATAAATGCACTCACGAGTCACGACAAACTTTCTTTCGCAGTATAAATATTCATCACACAATTCATCGGCTTTTATTTGATAAATATTTATCTATCCGTGTATAATATATGTAGTTAATAAACTGAGAGTAATTATAATTCACTGTTCGACGAGTTAACAACAAAATCATAAATACTAGTTTTCGGTACGCATAATTATCTACTATGCAGAAGCTAGTGTCGACACGGCGTCCGTGCGTCAACTGTATATGATATGATATTATTATGTGCGTATTTGATTTTGCAAACAGTCGACCCAACACTATATTTCCAGTACGTTATAATATATGTATTTCGTATATGTGATGCGTTCGAGATGAAAATTAATTGTTGACAGTGCGGATGATAACAACTGTTTGCGATCCAATCGATTCCGTTTGGTCTTAAACGTATATAAAACACGCACACTTCACACGTTTTATGTGTTTGGTATAGTGTACGAATGGTTCGCAAAAACGTAAAAACATTTAATCATTATAATCCATTAAAATATAATATAATATATACGTTTGTATAATACTATATATGTATACTACCGTTGATATAGCATACGGCAGGTAGGTGGTAGCATATAGTCGCTACCAATATATTATATATGCATAAATATAGATATACAGATACACGCGTAATATATTGTAATACGTATTTTGAAAAAACGCCAAACAATGAACGCAAAACGTTTTTCTCTTTTCCTTTGTGTCGTCTTCATTATCTCAGTGCGTGATGATTGCGAGTGTGTAGACGCACAACTCACCACTGTGTATACCGTTTGCATATTAAACATATTTTACATGTATAGGACGACTCTGCAGATATTCCTTAAAATTAATCGCCGTAAAAACTGCGTATGTTATTATAATAATGAACCACCGCGTGCGCGTCGCGAAGTAATAACCGCCGTCACGCGTTCAAAGTAAACCGATTCTGATTTCTACTGCACATACACGCGCAAATATATTATAATATCATACAATAATATACTGCAGAGAACAACAATTCGTCCATGAAAACGTTTTTTTTTTTTAAATATATGTTATATATTATCGTAGTCATATTTTGTCGACACATGTGCAGCGAGCGCGCATTATATTATTGTGCTACAAACATAAATACATATTATGATGGTGTTTAGTATTATACTCGACGAAAAGGGACCGATGTTTTCTGCTGCAGGAGGATCGCATGTGACATACTGAAAATCACGTTCGCATTGTCAACGATGCAGTGACTTATTCTTCAATAATGATGTGCCCATAATTTATAATGTATTTCAATTCCATCAGTCTATACGTACGTACGTACCCATCCATATATACTGTATACCTACTACACACGCGGAGATAAAATGACAAAACTATTAATCGATTTTCGTCGACCAAAAAGAATATAAAAAAAAAAAAAAAAAAAGGAAAAGGAAAAAACCCGTCATTATCCGTTATATCTGCGTGTGTTCGAACAAAATGCAACTTGAGTATAAAAAAAAAAAAAAATGCTTCACCATGTCTAAAAGGTCCGGGATTAATGAACCGACCTCGGAAAAGCGAGAAAAAAAAAGTCAGGATATACTATTGAATATATATATACGCGCTTTTGGTTTTTGCGTGTGGAACCATTCATTATATTTTACAGAATCGCCGCACGGCCCGTGTTTAGGTATACACACACACACACACACATATATATGTATTTATATATAATAAACACCCTGTGGCCGCACACAATGGTTTTCGGACAGAAATTTTAGGGGTTGTTAAAGGGTCACCGCCGCCACCGCCGCGCCGCGATAGCCGATAGCCGTTAACTATGTTAGTTTTTGCTAATAGGACGCGCCAAGAGAAAAGTAAATAATTGGCCAGCGCGTGTATTTCGCGTGCGTGGGTTCGCGTGCGTGTAACCCGTGTTTATAATATGTATATATATATGTGTGTGTGTGTGTGTGTGTGTGTGTGTGTGTGTGTGTGTGTATACACAGGGCGAAATGGGGAGAGACGAAGCCCGCGCGAACGGAGTGCCGCGGACGCGGTTTACAAATGTGTCATCGGGAAAAACGGATTAGTCCCGCGACGTTTAATGATCGTAATATACGACGATTAACTCTGTCGCCGCGGCCCCCGGCCAAAATATTTATATACATTATAGAGAGTGTATATACATTATATATTACATACGCGGACTTCTCCTCCGCGTATTTGCGGTGTGGGCGAAACGCGACACGAGTGTCTAAGTGATTTTAGGGTGGAAACGCGGTTTTATATAAATCGCTCGTGTGGGCGTGTAACTTACACACACACACACACACACACACACACACACACACACAGACTCACTCGGTGGTCTAAGCGCCGCTGCACTCGCGGGGCGATGGTTCTGCGTGAAAACGACTATAATAGTGCACTTTCATCGGAAACAATATATCTCAGTAATATACCTACATATGCGCAAAGTATAATAATATTATCGTAATTGCGAGACGGCATAAAGTTACACACACACACACACACACACACTCTCGACGATATAGTATATTATACTATTATAATATTATTATATATCAATAGATTGGCTTTTTTTTGACGTGGACGTGTAGGTATCAATCGGCACTGCGACTGCGCAGTTGACGGAGTGCTTTCGTACTTTCGTATAAACTTAATTATTATTATTATTATTATTATCTACAACGCGAGAGTTTTCGACAGGTAATAACCAACACGTTTTTATTCCGTTCCGAGGTTTTAATTTACGACGAGCGAATCCATACGCACTCGACGCAACAACGCGAATCCAAAGAACTTGATAATAATTGTCCAATAAGTATATATACTGTTGAAATATAATATATAATTATTATAATATACCTGTTTTGGTTTGTAACGCACAACAACTGCGCAACAAGACGTACCTGTACAACACAGATAACCTATACAATTATTACAATATAATAACAGCAGCACTTTCCGTCGTTAAACACCGACAATAGGTTATCTCGTTTTCAACGACAAAATGTGAATGCAATCGTGTTCAACGCGCGTCTGCGTCTTAACCGCTCGTACACATTTCGCTGGTTTTTCTTTTGTATAATTTGTTATTATTTGTTCTGGTTTGATATAGGTTGTTTGTTGTAGTATTCCGAGCTAAAAAGAAAAATGTTAAAGCAACCATTAATATTTATGAATATAATAATAATGTGTCGTCGCCAAGCAACGTTCGTCATCATCGCTTGGTCGCGCCGCGTGCGGGTATAACACGGTGTTTATACGAATCACCACCTCCTTGAAATGCCAACTGACGAGGGACGGGACCATCACGACAGCCGAAATGACGCGTACCTATAACCACTTTCGAAGGGGTAGTTCACCGATGTTCGATTTTCCGCGAGCTCTCTGCAGATTCGTCTTTCCCCGCTTTTACAAAATATATTTTCCAGCGCCGAAAATATAAGCGATCGAAACGACTAAGCGTGTAATAATCGTGCTACGTATATGTATATGTATATAGTTTATAACTCGATAAGTTTTCGTGAAGAAATATTGTTGTCGTCGTCCTGATTATGTATCAAATAACACATTAAAATACATGTTATAGTATATATATTATACTCGTAAGTGGAGATTTTATTATTTATATACGCGTACAAAGAGGACGCATTGTAGGTGTATAATGTGTACAATAATTATTATGGCATGACGTATAACTCGAACGTGTTCTATACAACGGTGTAGTGTACCGTGTTTTATTAATTAACACTTTTAAAACAAATTATTCAAATTTATGTTGAACTCATTACGTCTCGCGCACAAAGAGACTTAACAAGTTATTACATACATTTCATAGCGATATAACTTGAAGTTACATATTAATGATAAAAAAAAAAAAATTGTTCTCATCCTATACATATATAGTAGCCGCGCGTAGGTACCGCGTAATGCTCGTATACGAATTATATTTTGTCCATATATTATACACAGTCGACCGAGTGATTTACATTATGCGTTTCAAAACTTTCTTTGCATATTATATAGGTGTTATTACACGTAGGTATATAAACCGAGAAACGATTTATGCACGCACTCGCACTTGTTACTTATTGTTTGGTTACACAGGTCACAGACACTTTGCTTGCGTACTGCAAGGTACCTATACATACTGCAGGCGGCAGAGGTGAAATGAATGAAATCATGATGACAAAAAAATCATCAACATAAAATAAAGTCAATTGAATATTATTATTCTATGATTGCGTCACGTGATGTCCATAAGAGGTATTCGTGGTTCCTTACGCGTATTTCGTCTATTTGATTAATATTTTTAGTATTTCCCCTATTCTCGCCAACGTTTAGTATCGATGTATAGTCGTGCCTACATTAATCAAAGATTTTCAAGAAGAAAACACGTTTTCGTTTTAGACACCCTCAAGTCTGTTTCGTACAAACCGCTTTGTATACTCATGCTCCACTGCATGCTCTAAGAAGGATAAATATAAGACTAAAAACCTTAACTTTTAGGCAAATATATTATTGTTATACCACTCGATTACGATTATTATACGTACACTGGACTCGTGCTGCAGTGATCATCGCGGTAACGATTAATATGGCAATAAATATTTTAAAATTGTGTCTTTTATATGCATTCGCGAAATGTGAATAATATCTTAAATACATAATATATTTTAATTTTTTGATACGTGTTAATGGTTAGAATTTTGTTGGCCTCGAGAGTGGATTTCCGGGGACGGAGACGGTAACTGTGTGTGTGTGTGTGAGAGAGAGAGAGAGGGGAGTGAGGGAAAGAGAAAGATATATATATATATATATATATATAGCGAATTACTGTGATGATGAGAAGGGAGAAGGAGAGAGCGTGCTCGCGCGCGCGCGAGAGACGAAGAAAAATATTTATCTCCACGGCGCAGTGGCGGTAGCGGAGTTGCGTTCGCTCACGTTTTAACTCGCGGCGGTGGCGGGGGCGGCGCTGTTAAGGGGAGGACAGTAAACACGATCAATAGCCCATTAACAACCTTCAAACTTTGGTAATGATAGGCTGCATAGAGTTAAGCCCACGACGCACGGCCGCACACAATGGCTTCCGTTGCACATCGTCAGAGACGACGGCGACGACTAATACGCACACAAACACACACTTACATAACTAGGTACATATATATTATATATATATATAATATGTTATAAATTATTATTATTGTATATCTACCTATACCGTTTTCCGAGACTGTGTAATACTATTACCGTATATAATTATATAATATTGCTTTGATAAATCGCTTCGCGTACTTACGACTTATAAAATGCAATATAATATATAATAATCAACTGTCGTTAGGTGCGTCCTTACGTTATAACGAATAAGATACACTAATAAAAAAATATTGCCGTGTGTGCAGATCCCGCGAAAAGCAGCGAAATCCGTCGAAAATGTCGTTTTTAAAATATTATATCTACAGCAGGAGTGTCCAACCGCAGACCGCGCGGTAGATATTAATTCGGCCCTCACTTCAATTTCAAAACCATCAATTAATTTATTGTACATAATATTATAATAATATATTGAAATGTATGTGTCCCTGCAGTCTTCAAAAAAGGTCGGATACCTCTGATCTGCAGCATATATACTTACGATGTACTTCTCGCCTGATATATTATTATCTATTTAAAAAATCATTTAATATATCACGGGTAAGAGGTTCTAGTAAGAGAGGGACTTTATTACCGCATCAAAAGACACAAAACTGTGCGACTCGAGTTTAAGAAGTGTATGTTATGAAATTATACTTACGTGCAAGTAATCGAAAATTTCAATACGGCCGCCAATAAAATACATGAATATATTATTTTCACTTCCATGCGGTTCTTTCCAGTCCTGTTTTACTCACTTACATTATTAAATATGACCGGCGCTTGTACACGACACAGTAAATTATAATAAATTACCGCACACTGCTATTATCCATATAATGTTATATTAGATATTCCGCCACGCGTCTCCGGACCGTTTTACACAGTGTGTATAATATTATAATAATAGACGTCTTTTTTCACACCGTATACGCCGCCGACGTTTATACACGAGCACACGCAACTAGTGAAGAAAAATAGTCCTTTCTTTTTTTTTTCGTCCTTGTCCTGCAAAGGGTGCAGCAGTGTTTCGCGCAGTGACTCCATCGAGCGGCAAAAAGCGGTATATAAAAAAAAAATTAGTTTGTTTTATTTAATGTTGAAATATTAGGTATAATGGGAAAACTTTTATTGTTCACCGAGTACACCGCACCGGCACACCGGAGAACCGTTTTTATGGTGTGTTGTGTGAAAAGAAAAGGGAGATTTCGCTGCTCTGGTTTGTTGTTGATGTTGTTGTTGTTTTTTTTTTTCATTTTATTTTTAAGAGGAGGGCAAATTTTAATCTGACCGGGCGAGCGAAAAACATAAATATCCCCGGGTTGAATTATTATGCGGCATTAAATAGGACTAACGATTATTATTAAAGTGTTTGAACATGCGACTGTGCAGCTTAAATATTGCGTGGGGTTGTACTCGGCTCGGCGGAATACACATACTTTTTGGCACACTATATATTCTCTTCTCAGTATGGCGGCGAGAGATGTACGCGCAGAACTTTTGCAATTTGCCACGGTTGTCGGAAATAAATAAATTTCGTTCGGATAAAAAAATAAAAATAATAATAATCTAGAAATCGTTAAAAAAAAATAGGTATGGAAACCGTTTATGCTCCTAACCTATTAAATGGTTTTTATGCCGTCACTGTCGCGTCAGGACGTCTTGTTATAACTTTCAAACATATATAAATATTATACTCGTATATTATAATATACAAACGCATATTATTATGATCTAAGCTACCATTAGAACGTACCTTTACTCGTTATTATAAGAAAATCTCGATTTGTACATAATGTAATATTATATTTTATGTGAGGTCGGTTATCTGTCACTAAAAAGGAAAGGATTTTGCCGTAATACAATCGCGTACCTACCAATATTATGGTGTTGTTATTTACTAATTGATAAAAATGCGCGTACAATAAATGCGTAATGAGTGAGGACGTGTTGCCGCAGAAATCGTGAGTATAATATAATATTCAATTTTTCGCATAACATCCATTAGGATCTAATCATAGGCGTGTGCACGGGCAGCGGTTATTTTATGCCTGGGCATATGCCTGTAGGTGATGCGCACATAGAAAAGAAACGATGGGAATCGTGTTTGAAATTAAATTTTAACATAATTGCTCAAATTTCAAATGCGCACAATAACCGACCGGACAAGCCCGTTTTTGTGTTTAAGTCTTAAACCTAACACTACTATACACTTCCAATACTACTACCGCTGTAATAATAATAATTATAATTGTATAGATCTTATTATAATAATATATTGAAAAACACAACGACTATACGTCTATATACTTACATAAGATTACCATTATATTTGTGTACGCAATACATATACTTATTGCGTTTTTAAACACTTTTGAACACGTGTTTACTGTGTATGTGGAGTGCAGTATATGTATATCCTAAACGACTATTTATTATACACAGATATTGTATTATACTCATTTCGTTCAGAGTTTATTACTAGCATTTACTTTGATTTGTTCTTAGTTATAGTCCAAACTCCTAGTCGAAAATATTGAATTTTTGTTTTGTACCAGATTTATAATATATGTATATTATTATTATTATTATTGTAACCGCCGGCCGTCGCGGGATAATTATATGTCCGTAATATAACGATATAATAATAAATAATATGTTTATTTGATGTTTTCGAAATTATGTACAGTGAATATTTGAAAACTGAGTGTATTTGTTTTCGAGGGGAAAATAAAACAAACGGCTATAATATCTAACACCAAAGGCCCACAATATATTACACGAATAATGAGAATAGTCATCATGTGGTGTACTTGTGTATTATATTATTATTATGTCCGCACACGTCATAATAATAAATAATCTGTGGCCCGCGCGATTTCATAAACAATCGTATTCCCGCGATATATATATTATATAACACGTACGAATATATATATACACATAATATAACGAGCAGCACACATAATAATATATTATATTGTACAAACAGATATAAAAACTCGGTCAGACTCATAAAACGAGCGCGGCATTTTTAGGGTTATTTGATCACCGCGCGTCACGTATTGTGCCCTGTAAAATATATGTAATACATATTATTATATTTTGTGTATTTTTCGAGCAGAAATAAAAGTCAACGTAAGTAAACAGTAAAAACAAAAAGGATATTATATTACCTATTATTATATATACGAGATGACCGCCATCGCCACGATACGCACAATATGTATATATTCTTGCAGTTTTCACGGCGGTGTTGAATATATTATTTTCTCGTCGGACAATGTATACATGTATATATATATAAATTATATAATAATAATAACATAACGTATAATATGTACACGATATTATATGGCTTTGCGGTGGCAATAATGACGTCGTGTGTGCGAAATACGTATCGCAGCTGTACGTCTTGTTCCTATGTATATACACACGTATTATATATTATAATGATATTATTGTTATGATTATTATATGTATCGGAAATACGCCGCGTTTAATAAACGACCGCGTCCAAAGGATTTGTGCGCGTCTCCGCCGTCGTGAAAAGTGACGAATTCGAAACGAGCCGATGATTTATACGATATCGCAGGTACGTCATATTTTACGCTGCCCGCCCAGGCCATTAGACACGAAAAACGCGACGGAAAACGGCGGACGGATGGGAGCAAAAAAAGAAAACCCGTACAACACACAATAATAATATGCATATTACCCGCCGCAGCACCGCGACGACGACGACGAGTAACGACGTGTCGCGCGCGAATTTCGAACGGAATTTCTACTGATTTTTTTTAATGCACGTTATTATGCACGCTATTAAATACATATTATTATACATTTATACAGTCATTACGTCGTGTACCGCGCGATGCTGTACACATAATATCGCGACGAGGTATTACCGCGAACGCATTTAATATAACACACACGAGCGCGTAATATTATCATCACCGTCGTCGTCGTCGTCGTCGTCTTCGTCATCGTCATCGTCATCGTATTATTATACACTTCGCATTATTGTTAATAGCTGCTATAGTTGCGGCGGCGGTCCTTGCCGTCATCGTCATCTCCTCTAGTCGTCGTGTCGTAGTCGTCGTAGCGTTCGTCTGGTAAATTATATTACATCCGGTCGTCGTCGCCGTCGTTTGATGCGTTAAGAATGCGTGTGTGCGGATTAAATGACGTTTCCACTTTTGACAGCAACTCTCCCGCGCCCACACACACACTATAATATGTATGTTATATCTATTCGTGTGTGTGTGTGTGTGTAAAAAGTCTTCTCTCCACGGGCTACGCAGCGCGAATATTGTGTAATAATAATAATAATACGCTCACGATGATAATATTGGACGCACACACGACGACGAGCGCGCACGCGTGTGTGTGTGTAATATTATATAGTAAAGTCGTGCGGCTTAAGGGTAAACGCGCGCCAGAGATCCAGCAAAGTCATTCCGGTCGTTTGATCGCGAATAAATGCCCGGACGTCGCAGCCGAATCGATATAATCTTCTTTAATTTGATTTGACGCTCTCCCGCGAAACCGTTACGCCGCTACGCCGTTTCCGCTGGTATTGGATACTAATAATACATATCGCGATAGTAATATGATATACGATCGCTCCACATATTATATTATATTATACAGAACATAATGATAATAATAATAATAATAATCTTCGACGTACCTGTAGAACTCATTGACGTGCGACATCGACGTACTTAACGTATATATTAGTACACGCACACGGCGTATGATAGCCATCGCAGTGGAAATATTTTTCTCATACTCGATCGTGTTTTGTGCATGTTCCTACACGTCGGATACACAGACATGGGGTGTGTGCTGGATGCTATAAAAATTAAAAATTAAAATATTTGTTTCTGCGTTAATTGATAAACTATGAGATATCTTGCAGCATCCTGCAATGCTGAGTTAAGTTAATATATTTCTCCATATCAACTTGTAACTTATCGAGTTGAATTTATAACTTGCCCACCTTTGCAAACTGAATTATTACAAGAATAATATGTGGTCAGTGGTTAAGGTACATCCATATATATACGCCACTAACGCCACTTCAGATTCAGTATATTAAAATATTATAGTAATGATATAGTATAATATTTTTTCTTGCGCGTTTATAATCTTAAACGTTCGTAACTTCTTCGAGCTTCGATATCAGTCGATTGAAATTCTAAAACAGTTTTCGTTCTCATGATGTCAGAGAAAACGATATTGCATTTTGATGACTAAATCGAGCGCAGTGGTGTGTGATCGCTCGGGACCACAGTATCTTATAAAAATTAATATTCTGTAATTTCCCCGTACGCCACCTTACTTTACGTAGTAAAAGTTTTGGAAACGGAATTTATTGTCTCATCGAAAATTCATGTACATAGGTTCACTCGTAACAGAGATATAAGTTGCAATCATACATGAAAGGTGATGGTGTGTATGTGTGTACGGTCGAGCATTTGATGAAAATTCGATATCAAATTAGTAATTGTACACAATATACTATTACATATTATAATATAGACATAATTTATGTATATTAATTATAATAACTATATAGCACATATTAAATTATTTTGTTTTTCTTTATATTTATTGTACATAGAAAAAATATACATATAGTTTAAAATTGTATTTAAAATTCTAAAATTTACAATGAAATAAAAAATATCTACCTTTTTTAAGCACATATTGTGGTGGTAGTGCAGAGTTAAAATAACATATGCTGAATATAACTATATAAAATATAAAAACAGATAATGTCTACTGACAGATTATTTCTTTTTTTTATTTGTATGGCGATTTAGTTGTAGCTTTTTACAACTTAAATAGTCTATTAATTTTTGAACAATCGATTTTTTAGAATAATCTACTCTGATATTTTCTCTTTTCTCTCCCATTTTACATACTCAGAAATCATTTAAAGTTTTTAATTATATATTAAACAAATCAAGTATTTCCTTATACACATACTCAATTGGTAACACATCTAATAACTTAAAGTTTTCTTTCGTTGAACCTATCAAACGATTTTTTTTTTTATAGAAATTAATAAACCATATTATTGAAATATTGCTTCAATTTAAACTGATATTTTTTAAATTAAAATATCCGGTAATACGTTGATAATTTTATGATGATTTATCATAATATCAAACGTTTTGCAATATCCAAAATATGTCCTTAACCATTTTACTATTATCTAGTAGATCGTTGTACAGTAAAATCCCGTTACAACGAACTCCATCAGAGGACCGATTTTTTTTCGTTATAACGGAAATTTCGTTGTAACGAAAATTCGAATAAGCTCTTTATAAGCCCTGCTTTTTGGCAGGGAACTTCTATGACTTTCGTTATAACGGTATTTGTATTCGTTGTAAACAGGAAGTTACTGTATATGAATTTACTAACACTGTACAAAGCATTTTCTGTTCCCGTTCCTGGTCTAAAATCACACTGACCTCTATAAACATTTTTATTTTTTAAAAAGACTTATTCAATTTTTTTATAAAAATTAATTTTGGCGTTTCTTAAAGTTTTAATAAAATTATTTTTATATTTTATATAGTATGAATGTAATTTATTATTATTTAAATGTTTTTTAACTGTTAAATATAAAGTATTTTTTTGGCGAACTGAACATAATAAACCCGTTGACATCCATTTCTTTAGGTGTTTATTTTTTGAATTAGAAGTTTTTATTGTTGTTGAACTATTTATTGCACGAATAATTTTATCAATGAAACTGTCAAAACATTTATTGGCATTCATGCTTTGTATATCTGTCCAAGTTTCATTTATTAAAATAACTTATTATATTTTATCATTTTTTATAATTATTATTAAGTGTGTAACAATTTACTAAAAATTTCTATCGATAATAATATTATAGAATAATGATCAGATATATTTGTTTGTATTATTCCCGCCTCAATTCTATTATTAACATTATTATTATATTTAACTAATATATGGTACGAGTGTGAACATCCTATGTGTATTCTTGTATAAGCATTAATACATTTGAATAATCTAAAACTATAACCAGATAACATATCGAGATACTCATTATTATTAATCCCTGTAGTTCCCACAATATTAATATTGTCAAATCACCTATTTTATCATAAAATACCCATTTACATTACTTTCAGATTTCAATATATCAATCGTAGTCAAAAATTAATTTATATTACTTGACGGAGATCTATATACACATAAAATATTTATTTAGTATTAATTACTCTTAAGTTCAGTTTTATAATGTTTGTCGCTGAATAACAATACTCATACATTGAACATTTCTATATTAAACTTCCCTGTAATTAAGACCATTATACCGTCATTTTGAATTCTTTTGATTGATGACAAGTACTAAGTACAATCTATAAAATTGGGAATCGTATAATTACAATTTTGTGTTGTACGCTAAGTTCCAGTTAGTACAATAACATCCATTATAAAACAATCATTTTCTGCATTTATATACAAAATAAATTCAATAAAATGAACATTGATACGCTTACTATTACAACAAAACATATTAAATAACTTATACGTAACTAAACTACTTAACGTATATACGTAACGTATTTATAAATCTGAAATAACTATTTCATATATTATATTGCAGTTGCTCGTGATAAAGGAAATTAGTGATAATTAATTTAAATTTAGAAAAGTTTGGATAGATCATGATCATTCTGCATGCTTTGGGGTTTTCGTTATTTATAATAAATAACTTTAAATTATTAAACCATACAATTCTAAATAAATTTGTTTTAGTGAACATTCTTGTCTTATAAAATAAATCTCCATTGAACGACGACAGCTAATTATTTATGAATATGCTTTCATTTTCCCAGTTTTCATTAAAATTATTTGCATTAACTATTAAGTTTCTTTTACTTAGCAAACTCCATTAAGTTTTGCTTGTTTTCTATCGAGTGTAACATCGCAATAATTTTCCCAGTCCATTACTTAATTTTGAATGCGTATGGAAAGCATTACCTATTGTCCCAACTTAAAGCTTATAGCTTGAATGTAATAATAACTTAAGTTCAACAACTTCTTTACAATTTACATTAGTTTTTTAGGGCACTCCGATTGTCTCCAGATTGTTTGTGATTGATTTTTACTCTCCAATATATTAATTTCTGTAGTTAAATTTCTACCATAATCATACAATTTACAATTATTTTTTTTGTTTTGTATTTTCTTCCTTTAATATAAATTCAAACCTCATTTAGTTTTTTACGAAAAATATCGAACTGATTACTCATAAATTTGACAGAATCAGTTTAATAACGTTTCATTTGTGCCAACAAAAGAAACATCATCTTGTATTCTTACGTAATACTTTGTTACTAACCGTTTTCTTTACATTTTACACAGCACCGCCTTTCCTTATTTTGTTTGTTCATTTTTCGAAAATTAGCTTCTCTCATGCTAGTCTAAGTGAAATGCTAATGTTCCTTACATTTCGTACGCTGTAAATCATCAGCTTCAAAAATATCGTTGTTACAAATCAAGCACAGCATATTAAAATAAAATAATATAAATACCTACGTGTTTAATTAAATATTAGATAAAAGAACGACACTAAAGTAACAATCTTTAACGAAAATACCGTTTTACATTGAAAGCACGATGATAACTATAAATATATAAATTTATAGAAAACATAATATATGAGTGCAGATACTATACATTTGTAAATAACAATAGAAGCCTGCTTAATAAATTATTGTTGTTGCATCTTAAGATTACTACTGTTTGATAACTTATAGATGCAACAATAATAAGCGATTAATAACGTTTATTAAATTGAATATTGATTACTTTAAGTATAATTTTTTTTTTCGACAAATACGAAATAAAATTTGACCATTTTACCACCGTGTAATTATAAAAACTATAAGTGCGATGCGTACAATAATTAGTATATAATATACGCACCTCCGGATATTAATATACGCAATACACATTGGTATTAATTAAACACGCAAAATATTATAATATTATTACACAATATGTGGTCGGATTATTCAGGTGATCGAATAATGCGTAAAACTTTATGATAAATGCATTGTTTACTAGTGTTTGTAATATGTATTCGAATATCGCATATACCTGCATATTATATAATATCGTCTGTAATATATTTCTTTGAAACATTTTTGAAGTCATATAAAGTCGTTTGATTGTCGTATTCATCGCAATCGTGTAATCAATGCGACCAGTAACATTTTTCACGAAAATTGCAGTAGCTACGACGAACTGGCGAGCTTCATGTATAATTACATCAGTTTTGATCAAGATTTATGACCTATGCACGTAAATACAAGACGTACGATTTTGATCAGATCTCATCAGAAACTACTGCAGACTTGTCTATATACGCGACGAATATCGTAATGTAGTACTTCACGAACGGTCCAAAATCCTGCAAAGTATACAATACAATATTAAATAATGTGTGTTCTATATAATATATATGTACAATGCTGTTATTATCATAAAAGTTCAAACCGTTCGCAGACGGACCGTCGGACGGCGACACAAACAAACCCTCGTGATGAAAAACATTGTTCGCCGACATATACACAAATAATTCTTATACATAACTTTGCGCTGTTTGCGTCGCACAAACTTGTTCACATCTCTACCGGACGAAAATGACGTCCGACAAAATGTCGAAACGGTCGTACAGTGCCCGGCAACGAGTCGAGCTCGACATTTTTTTTGTTCGGATAAAGGTTTGATTGCGTAAAAAATCGTACTTTGCATAGAACAAATTTTTAAAAAAAAACCCTCTCGGTGAAAACATATAGTACCTGCAATATAGTCTGCAGCGAGTGATCCGAAAAATGTCCTGCAACGACTTACCACCGACAAATGTGTTGGATGATGTGTATTTCGTTATGTGCGTCTGTCATGCTGCCAACTTTATGAAGGATAAAAACAAAGCGTCGCAATGGTGTTTTTATGCATACACGCAACACGCGACCTGCAGGATCGCGGGCGGCACCCGCTTGAGCTCTGCGCACGTCGCAAAGGAATAAAACTGCACGATATTATACGCGCGCGTGCTGTTTGCGGTAAAAAAAAAACGATTGTCGGAAAGCACGCGAGTCGCGACAAAAACGGTGACGTCCCGCCGGGTGGTTTTACTATCGTATTCATTCATTATTATAATTATTATTATTATTATCATCATCATCATCAACAACATCGTCGTCGTCGGGGTGCCGCGCGGTGACCGCGAGTGCCGGCGGCGGTGGTTCGCGCGTAATTAAAATATAAAAAAAAAAATATACTCGAGAGGACTCTCCGCCGCCGCAACTAACCATACATGCATATTACATATATATATATATATAAACATACTGGTGCGGTAGCCGTATAGCAGCGGGTCGCGGCTAAGCGCGCTTTCGATTCGCGAATATCCCTCGCACGCGCCCGACCGCCACTCGTCACGACGCGCAATTATTGCGGTTTTCGATCCCTCCGACGAGGCGCGGCGGCGGGCGTCGACGAAATCTCTGCTGCGGCAGTTCCCCGCTCGCGGTCTGCACACGACGTATTATGTAATATTGTGTGTGTGTGTGTGTAGGACGCGAGGGCGTGTGTGTGTGTGTGTGTGTGAGCGAGCGCACGCGTTATATATTCGGAAACCGACGACTTTTTAACGAGGGGATGAAAAAATGTGGAGAAAAAAAACGGCGAGGAGTGATGTGCACGCGCGGCGCAATTGATTTCTGCGCGTGGGACGCGAGTGTGTACGTACATTGTACATATATATATGATGTTGTATATATATAGCGCGCAGGCAGAGGCTAAAATAAAATGTATATATAATCAGCTGTTTGTGCATTGCTGCAGAACACCACTTATAAAAGTATATCGGTTCGTGACGTTATATATATATATATATAGTTGCCGTGAGACTTCCCGTATAATTGAGGTGTAAAACTGCAGTGGCGTATGTATAGATACGACGATACCCATCTGATGTGCGACCTCCGCCGACCTACACGAACGTCATCGCGAGTCCAAAACCAGTGCAGAGCTGCGTGTTGGCTGCAGCAGACGTGGATGACGTTGTATATATTATAGCACTACGATAATAATATTATAATATATGCGACCCTGTTTATGATGATAACCATTTCAGAGATAATTTCACTTCAAACGTTTTTGTCATTTGATAATCGTAGAACTTTTTTTAGATTTTCGAACAAAAATGTTTACTATTTAATAATATGTATGTACCTACTGCAAATCAACTTGAAAATATATTATCCATGAAAAATTACGAATTTCACAACATTTCTCCGAAGTTGCGATATTACTCCGGGTTGGTCGTGGGTACTTCACAAAGTTGTAATCCCTCTATATCTAGTAGGTGTATAAAATACAATACATATACTCGTGTATTAAACATATAATGAGAACTTTAGAATATATTATTATCATGCTATATATATTAATCGTTAATACTTCATACTTTTACTAACATTCGAATAAGTGTACGATAAACCGTATTGTTGCATAAATAAGGCGGCGTTAATAATTAAATTATTCAATTTTACCTATTATCGTATTGCAAATAATATTTATATTATAATCAAAATAAAAAACAATTTAATTATTAATAAACGAGAGATTATCGAATATTGCCGCGTTATACGACGACAATTTAAAACGAATTCGGTTGTGGACCAAACATTAATCTTGCCGGAGAATTTGCTATATTCGCTATAGTTTGTGCGAACACTCTGCACGCGCGCTTCGCCTAACTGTACGCACTAACGCACTACCGCCTTAACCATAAAAACTACTGGTCGTATACCTCGATTCATATAATACGCGTATTATATAGGAAATCGTCAGGAAACCGTGTGTCAAAAAATATTTATTCAGCGTTTATAAATAATATTATGATATCGGTATACTATCGTACGATTCGGGAGTCTTACGTGGCGGTAGGGAGAAAGCAAGGGGAGGTGAAAAAATCGGCAAAGAGAAGGAAACCAATAAGTCTCTCTGGTTTTTTCATTTTCATTTTATTTTTTTTTTGCCTCTTTTTTTTCTCTCCACTTTATCCTCCCCGCCGTAGCCGCCGCCGCGTAAGTCGTGAGATGTATGTATCTATGCGAGTGTGTGTGTGTGTGTGTATGTGTGCGAATGCGTGCATGATGGGAGTGTGTGCTTGTGCGTGTTTGTGCGTGCGCGTGTAGGAATGCGAATGTGTGTGGGTGTGTGTGTGTGTAGGTACATGCGCAAAACGGAATACCGCGTACGGTTGCTACGGAAACCAAGGGATGGCGTGCAACTACATGTCACCCTGGCAGCTCATTATCGACCGTCGGCCGCCGAGTCCGTGAGCTACGGGCCGCCGCCAACGACGCCAAAAAAAAAAATATTTTGAATATATAGTTTATACATATTATGCGTGACTTTGTCCGGCGACGTTCGGTAAAAAAATTACCCACCCCTCCTCCACGCCATCATCCCAAAAACTATACTATGCACAATACGGACGGCATAAGTGAATTGATACGATGACGGACTTTTCAAAACCGCGGTAGTGTCCGCCGCTCACCGTTCCCACTCAGTATAGGACGAAAATCGTTTTTGTGCTCTTCTCGGCCCCGTATATAATACAAGCTTATTTAATATTCCATATTATTCACTGAGCTATTTGTCACCGTCTCCAATTAATATCTTGATAACTACCGCGGTAATAATGTTAATCGTAATTTAGATATATTTTTATTTCAATATTTTTTTGGTTATTTATGTTCCGTCTTATAAATAAAATATAACTAATGAAAATAATATTGTTTTTTTTTCATCACTTCCTACCTATTGTGTAAACATGAACTATTTTTTTGTATAAATACTTTGTAATTTAAGTTCATGATTTCA
Source organism: Rhopalosiphum padi (assembly GCF_020882245.1). Lineage (NCBI taxonomy): Eukaryota > Metazoa > Arthropoda > Insecta > Hemiptera > Aphididae > Rhopalosiphum > Rhopalosiphum padi. Next base: position 50,262,016 of record NC_083599.1, read on the forward strand.
TATTTTCATATATATATATATATACCTACTCGAAAATTATAATATATAAATACTATAAATTATAAATATTTATACTTGTCTTGCATCAGTATCGGTGCATTATAAAGTCTTTTTTTAAAACCTGTAATTAAAAAAATAATATATAAAATAACAACAACTATGGTAATAAATTATAATAATAAAATCAGTGCTTATCGATATTATTATAAATAAAAACGAGAAAAAAACATACTAAACTTATCGTCAAATGCTTTTCTGAATAGAAATATATTTTTAATTCAATAACACAACAACGTATACATCTATACTATGAACGCAATGTCATTGCAAATGTCTATATCTATATATATATATATATATATACACGTTTATACCAAAATATGCTCTGCAACGAACGAAGCTATTTCACGAAGTCCTACAATCTGCCGTCAAACGGTAAAATAATAATCTACTCGACGTCTCAACACTACTCAAGCTATAAAAGTTTGGCATTCATTATATTACGCGTTTTATTATCGCGTTTCAGAATACTACAGCAATAATCGTTGGAGTATACTCCAAATATACGTTTTACTTACCGAGCGAGTTTCCGTAAATATAATCACATCAAATATTTTTACATTATTACCTATTATACCACCTAATATATAGTAATCAAATATCTTGACAATAAAATCATAGGATTTTATAAGTATATAAATATCAAACGCGCCTATTATGACAATTAAACGTGCGTTATTATGATTATTTATTTATTTATTTTTTTTTTTTTTTCGATCGTCTTATTTGTACGAAATGTATTTAACCGATATTGGCATGATAATATAACATATAGTCTAACGCGGTAAACCGACTTCAGTGGACACAACAAGTGTAGGGGCACTAGATTGTAGTGTCCAACATCCGATTGAAGTTGGACTGACTGAAGGGTGTACAGTGTGCTGTATATAGTTTATAGCTACTTGGTAATTCAGTTGATAGGTAGCTTATTTCACTCTCACCACCCAAGCCCCTTGTAACATGGCACCCAACCGAGTGCATCAACCCTATGTAACGAGTCTAGCGGTTAATTTAAACCATAAATCCGACAACACTACAAAAGTCCGCTTTCCAACAGCAATATCGATATATTTCGGAATCGACAAACAATATTCGATTTGTTATGAGTTTGAACGATTTATTTGAATCTGAAAATTTTCCATATACCTATAACCTGCCTGTGTTAATTCGTTATTATATAGCAAACTGAGCTTCGAAAACCTAGCTAATGCTCAATATAACCGCAACATAGGTATTTCATATCATCGTATTTTATTAACATCATTAATTCTGAAAACTTAAATTGCCGAATTAAGAGACGTAGACAAGTGAATGTTCAAAAATGTGTTCACTAAATCGGATAACCTTCGAACACTTACATTCTAATCTACGATTTATTTATACCAACATAAATTTTACATTTTCGATTGAATTGTATTTTGAGTTATAACAGTTGATTATAAACGCTATAACGGTTTAAACCAAACCATTGCCAACTCTATGAGGCTTTACGTTATGATATATATACATAATTTATAGTATATTTAGGCGTGTATGTGTGCGTGTATTCGGTGATGCGTGTAAACATAATAGTATATAGATGTATAGCCGTTAAGTAGCACGCGGGATCCCTCTTCAGCCATAACTCATAATCCTGATTAAGTACAATTTCCTAAGATTCACATCATAATACGTATAATATAATATAATCTTAACGCTAATTAAGTCTGTCTCTTAGTCCTTTCCGTTCTATGTGATATTCTGATATTCGTCATTTCACTCAAACCCAATACTATACACAATATACCGCGCACTGCTACAGCAAGGACTCCCATATTGTATTTCAGCAGGTAAAGGTGGCGGGTACACTTTTTAAGAGTAAATTGCAGTTTTGTCTCTCGTCTATCTGGACGTCACTCATCGGGAGTTAGGACATAGGTACGCATAATATGTAATATGATACAGCATGTAGTGACATATTTTTAAATCTAAAACGCTAATATCTTATCTAAACGCTTTTTATATAATGTCGTTTTATCGCCACGGTATATCCGTATTAATGCCGATGAGTTAAATTGAATTGTGACAGTTACATCAATTTTGTCACACTATTGAATTATTATTTGTGTATTTATCAGGCTTTACAATTTATTTAAAAATACAAATTTGATTTTAATTTTACAATCTTAGTGTACGTACTATATCTCCATTCTACATTAAATTACAACGGGAATCTCATCATAATGTGTATGAAAGATACATTTAACATAAAATATTATTATAAAAATTAATAAATCATTGAAAAAAAAAAAACACAAAAAAAAATCTTAAGAAACGTAAAACTATTAATATCGTATAATGATGCTTCTTGTATAATTTTAAACTATTAACGCACAACAATAAGCTCTTATTGTTTCGCTATAATAATAAAATACTTTTTTAACATTTCATCTACTTTTTTTTCTTGTAAACAGTTTGATAAAATCAAGAAATAACAATATACGAACAATTTAATTAATGTTAGTTAAATCTATGACTATTTTTAAAATTACAAAATTAAATTTGAGAATTTACTCTTTTCAGTTATGATATTTTATTTATTATAAATTATTTTATTTTTCAACGTAAGTGTAAATGATAAAATATGTTGATTTTAATTTCAACAAAATGCACATATTTAACATTTAACATTGTCACGAAAATCGGAACCCAATAAATAGATTTTCCAGTACATAAGGAAAATTGAACTTTGTAACAATCTCAACTTTTCCCCCCGCTATTTAGTCTTCGTAATAAAAGTAATAGGGTAAAAAAAGGAAGAATAACGTATAAAAGGTTGGAGGCGGCGCACGCAGTTATAGAGTTTCCTCGGGACACAATTCCCAAATTGAAGACCATATACATAAAAGAAAACGATTTTAATGGGAACCGATACCACTCAAAATAAAAATTAACATAAACGAGGTTATTTAATTTATATATGTAGATAAATAAAAATAAGGCACTACATGCACGTATGTGTACTGTGCGTAAATAATAATATAAAAAACACATTGACGAAAAATTATTTATAAAAGAAATTGAGTAATATCAATAATATCATGCATGTATACGCAAATTAATTGTAATATAACATATTACGATGGTTAAGTCGAATTATATCGGAGCAAATATAACGATTGAATGAATGTATACATAGAGCGATTTATAAAAATAAACCGTTACAATACTATATTAATAAATTACCGAAATGCGGTTAAAATAAAAAAAAAATCGTCGAGAACAAAAAAAAACATTGCAAAATTAGTCAATCGTCATATTAAGTATATACACATGGTTATACGCATTTAAATACTAAATTAGTAAAATCGTATTCATATATTTTTTAGGTATTGCGCTTATATATTATTTATATAGGTAAAAATATAGGTGCGAGCTGCAACACTGCGAGGTGCAGCAATACTGGGACGACTAAAGACATAAATTGATAGACAAACGAAAAATACCTCATTTTTACACCGATTTTTAATTTAAATTATTATTACGGCGTAGAGAACCATCGATTTGTCAACGAAATTAGTGACAAAATCCGCGGTTTTTTATTCCGACGGTAGTTTGTGGCCGACCATTGTCAGTGTTGATTAACACTCGGAAGTTATTCAAAAACACGTAAAACGAGAATCGTGAACGGAATATTTAATCACCGGGCCAACATCCGAATGTGTGTCGCACTTTGCGTAGGTATACCACAAAAAGCTCAAGAGTGCTGTCCATTATTTGCTTGAAATATTCTTCTTTTAAATCGACGTCAGCGGTGGCCCGAGACTAATAATCGTGCGTTAACCGACGCTTAATTATTTCGTTCGCGGCGTTCGGAAGATCGACCACCGATACGACTCACTGCAGCAGTGTTGTCGCTCACACACTATCGTCGCGTGTATAGTTATGCTCAATACGACTTTACCAGAAATGGAAATAAGTGAAATGTATTGTTTTATTTGTAGAGCCCTCTCTGACGCCGAACCTTAAACATATCGATGCGGCACCTAACATTACGTCATAATACTTGCAGGTTATATGAGCCGAAAGACACCGCACGACCCTTGTGAATAATTATTTTATATATATCACATAGTATTATACATATTAAAATAATTCGTATGGTTATATAAAAAATTGAAACCATTTACTAAAGTTCGGTGGTTTGGTTACTGCGAGAAGTACATGATACACCACAAATCTAATATGGGAAAACGTACGATGATGAATGTTTGAATAATTAGCATAATATGACAATATTTTGTCATCTGGCATTCAATTTTTTGTTAATTCTTATCTATATTATGTAGTATATAGGTTGGCGTGTAATTGAGTTTTAGAACCTAAATAAGTGCCAGCGCGTCAAATTATATTTACACTTATTATTTACCATTACATATATTTTATAAAATTATTGCACACACTATAATAATATTATGTACATTGTGCATAGCGTACTACTTTATAGCAACATTTTAAGACTCAAATGTAACCCTTACACATTTATTTTAACAAAAATATAAAACAAAATATAATCATCAACAAAAATAAAAATTCTATTTGATCCAAATAAATATAAACTGAAATATTTAAAATAAACCATATCTTTTCGTGAATAAAAATGAAAATAAAATGAACTCTACATTTCATAAAAAAAAAAAAGGATTGGTTAAGATTTATCAAATAAATACACTTTTCGTGTTTGAAAAGCTTTAAATGTTTTGACAACAAACTAAAAAAGAAAAAAATCAATTTCAATATTAGTTTAAAATAACTTTCTGATAAAAGTTATCCCTACAATTTTACTTAAAAATAAATGATCAAAAATTTGTAAGTAAAAAAATGAATTTAAAAAAAATTCCCTTGAGTTTGTTACGATTATTTAATGTATTATAATTAAATAATTTTCATTCATATTTCTCAAAGGGGGATCTTAAAACATTATTATCGCCAGTGCAGTTATATGGTGCAATTAGCGAAGGAAGGTAATTTTTTAATTTTCTTTTTTTAGGGGTGTAATTGCTTACTCTATTGATTGGTCCAAAGAATAGTTTGGTATTAATAGGTAGTTTCGTATTTATTACCACAACATGGGATGATAAAAACTATATCATTTTTGTAATAGTTGTTATTGTTTTTTATAATATTGTCGAGAAAATAAAGATGTTGTGACGTCTCAGAAACCATGCCATGTAAAAATTATAATAATAATAAAACGAAATACGTTTGATCAAATGCACTTTTGTTGTCAAGTTGTTTATTAAACCCGCGAGATGGAAAAATAAAATAACATAACGTCTCTTTATTTACTTTTATTGCACGTAATTCTCGTAAATTCTATAAAGACGAAACTCACACTCGGATGGACCTTGTGAGTAAGCTGGACGAACGCGGGGTGAGGTAAAAATGTTTAATCACGATGGATATCACAACGTTAAAAATGTAGTACTGAAATTTCATTAAATTTGTTCTCCTCCGCATTTCCGGGCGGCTGCCATTCTTCGGAGGCCTCTTACAGATGAGATAACAATAATATTGTAAAGGATGACACGCGCGCGGCGAGAAAGAGGAAGACAGAAATTGAAATAAAAAGACAGAGAGAAAATGAAAATACCGACCCGCGCTGGGGAGGAAAGAAAAAAGAAACCTGCCCACCGGGAAATCTCCCGTTACTTCTGCGCCGTCCGCTGCAGCAGTGTCGTCTCAGCCGTCATATACTCCACCCGCAATGCCGTTGCGTTTCCAGTCGAGTTTTTACTTTGAATAGAAACCCCAAAATAGTCTTTTTGATATTTACTTCGATGTATTTAGACTTACTCGGAATGTATTATAACGTTATTACGACATCGTAATCGCCTTATACGCACTTGTCGTGTTCGTCGATTGCGATGTTTGCCAGCCGAGTTCGGTCTGCTACGCCAAAATAATTTATTATTAATAATATTATTGGTATTTTATATTAAACAATTTTATTCAGACGAATAGTTGCGGCGAATATAACATACTATATATGTACAATATCAGAGCGGTATTGCGAATAAAAATGTGTATAATCATATTAGGTATATTATACTCATTTATGCTAAAAAAAAAAATACCAATCCAGTAAAACCCAATAAAAAAACGAGAAACTCACTTCTGCTGTATAGTATAGGTTTCAAGTGTACCTCGTTATTTAGTAGGTCACTGAAATGGGTGTGTGTTAAATTATAGACTTAAATTAGAAGTTATATATTATTATATAAACTAAAAAAAAATCTGAGTAAAGTACCTAAATGGGTGGGTAAGCATACGACTGTAATATTATATATTCTTATTTTCTAGGGATAGTATGTGTTATAATATTTTATTATATAATATATTTTTAGTAATAAAACTTGTTCTTAATTCGGTAGGCTGAACAAAATAATTATTTTCCAATAACTGCATATTACATTTAACTTATGAGCCAATCTTAGTATAAGTAAATATTTTGAATATTTCATTGTGCACAGAAAATTATAATATACGTAAAAGTGGAAAGTTTCAAGTATCTATTGTGCCTATATATATATATATATATATATATATTGACAATACTGTAATATCTATATGCATACATATTATGGAATATAAAATATTTTTAAATCCGTTCGGATGTGACCGCGTGCGCAACACGTATACTATATAAGTTAAGTGTAAAGAGCATTTCAGTACATCATTATAATAAATTTAATAATGGCATTTACCGTGCAGAATTATACACAAACTGTCATCTAATTTACACATAAACAACTTTAAAACCATAAAACGTAGTGTGTGTGTGTGTGTGTGTGTGTCTATAATATAAATAATATAATACAATATTTATAATCCTCGCAAAATATAAAAACTTTTATCACTATACTTACTAGTAGTATAATATAATACAATGATATACACATTATATAATCATGCTCGCAAAACGTTTGACGTTTTAGAAATAATAATCACGTTTATTGTTAATATACTTTATTGTAACACACTATTGAAAGCTATAATATGCTTACCTAATTAATTAAATTTTTCTTTTAGTATAACTACAGATCTCGGATACTATACGATACTGCAGTTGTTGACTGGATCTACACAGTGTGAACTGATTTATAGACAAATGTTGACATAATAATACCATAGTAATACTGTGTGTGGACTCTATTGGAATTGCGGCAAAATGTCCACATACTAGCGGAAGTTACAACCGTCTCCCGCCACTGGAACACATATCATAATATACTACCGTTGTTGCAACAGAGACTATGCAGATCGCTCGTGCACCAGTAAGCAAAAACTTCAAACTGTACTCGTGGCCGTTCATATACATAGTTTAATAAATTTGTGATAATTTTTTTTGTGTGTTTTATGATAATATTATGGAACAAGTGCGTTTTTTCAACAGCACCAACAGCAGTTTCCAGAAAATTATGTAATATTATAATGTTAGCTGCTGACGGCAATTTCGACTCGACCGTTATATATACGATTATTATTATCTTCATATTTTTTTCACAGGGTATTTTCCCCTCGTCGTTTTCCTAATGGGGTTAAAAATAAAAACGTAATTTAATGTCACGAGCTTACCTTACTCTCTCACACACACACACTTTTCTACATAATATATTCACAATTTATTAATATATCTATATACATATACATATATTTATAATACGTGTATGATAATAATAATAAGGTATACTACGGGCGGTCGGGAACCGTGTGTATGAAGCACAGGACTGCCGCCACGATTATCTTGAACATTTATTCTCCGAGGAGTTCTTTATCTACCCTCCGCCGTGAAGTCCCCGCACACCGGTCTCCGTATCAAAATGGAATTTTTATCACTCCGAGCCTATCTCGTCGCTCAGTACGGACGCACGTATACACTAACCGTTCTCGGTATTTTAAAACTTAACTGCACACGCACACACGTATACATGTTTAAAGATAGATAGGCACCTACATTTACACCCTCGACTGCGTATAATATCATTATATAATATATGTTATTATATACGTAGTGTCGTTGGTAGTAGAGCTCTTTTATAGAAATAATAAATTCATCGATACATATATATATATATATATAAGTATAAATATGACACTGCAGCGTGCGCTTTGGCGGTGTCGTGTAGATTAAACATGTAACTTATTATATTATTAGATACGATATACGTATTACCATTACATTTCCGGACACACCCCGAGAGTATATTTTATTTTCTCAGACGGAAATCGAGTAAAAATATGAAAGAGGAGGTTTAAAAAATTAAAACGCATAAATAGGTATTATAAATAAAAATGTTCTAGCTTCGCTCAGAGTGAGTTACAGTTCACTATATGATGATTATAGTATAACGAAATACTTTATTATTATTATTATTATTGATTATTTTGTTTAATGAAGACTTCATTAAGGTACTTAATAACCATTCAAAATCACGAACAATTATAAATTATTTTGAACTTGAGATTTACTAACATTTTCAGACTGATTTTATTTTGGTTGAGATATATCTATCTATACATTATTTTTAGGTAATTACTAATTATTAATGAAATATACTAAACATAGAACTTTTTTATGAATATTTTAAACAATATTCTGATTGCTTTTATTTTGTCCGATTTCTGACATGCAAAGTTCGTTTTATTCGATTTTTTAATCCGCATCACTGGTCTGACACACGATCAAATGGTACACCCAAATCATTTACAGACTCGCCAAACAGCATATTCCAAGTGGACACCAGATAATATGGAATAATTAAAATCTATTAAATGCACTTGGCGGTTGCACTCTCGTCCGACGGACTGCTATTTTACAAAATAGGCGAATGTGTAGGTCGCCGTCGCGCGGGTGTGTACAAGTGGTCATAGGTTATATAATGTATATATGTATAATATAAGCTGTTGGTCCCGTCACAGGAGATTATATAGAAATCAATCATGTCTGAATGTCATCTCATTACTCAAAAATACACGGGTTCGAAACGCTATCGAAATTGATTAGTGATTTATCGTCAGCTATTACGGCCTAATAAGACACCACTAAAAATCGGGCGAGTCGTACAACTCTGCATGCCGCGTACATTATACCGACGGTATATACGAGATAGGCAAACGCGAAGTTTAATTTTCAAACGATGAGGTTAGACCTGCGGAGTGCAGACTATTTACGTAGGCATAGTGACTCGATGATGGTAGTTAACGCGATACGCGTATATTATACACATCGAAATAAATTATATTATATTATTGATATCAATATATATATAGCGTCCTGTCGGACCCTAACACATATAACGTAATAATACAATATGTGGCGCGCGCGCGTGTACTGTCCGCAGCCACCGTCGAGCTCGCGGTTTGGTCGGGTGCTTATGTTTTCGCTCCCCCGTTTTTCGTTTCGTTTTTTTTTTTTTTTTTTTTTTATCATTATTACTATACTCTCGTTGATACGCGCGGGTCGTGACATTGTAGCCGGGCGGCGATTAGAAATTAAACGACTCGTTTTTAATTGCTTCTCGTATCGCGTAGTCGTTCGCGAGTCCGTTCCCTCGGGACCCGACGACGTTATAATATACACCCCGGTACTCGTATTATTATGCAATATATATATATGTGTGTGTGTGTGTATACAACCTATACACGCGACAGTGTAGCATTGTACACGTCTCTACATATAATATCAGCTACCTATATATAACACATCATTGCCCCCTTATCGCGAGCAATCTAATATCATATATATATATATATATATAAAATATTATACGCACAGCCCGTGCTCGGCCGTAATTCACGATTCGATTTAATCGCACGCCGTTTCGACAACGTCCGCATGACACACCGCGAATTATGGGTTCGATAAGTAGGTATAACATATACTGTTGTAATACGGGGGTAGTACTACACCTATACCTGTGTGTGCCGTATAATACGGTTTAAGCGCGTCCCGCGAAACGCCGTCGTCGGTCTCGGACGACCAGCACACACCCATTAAATCGCCCACAGATACATACTATAACACGCGTCGTATTTGTGTTTAAAATAATATAGTGCACGTCCGGTACCTACACACCGTCTTTATAATCGACATTTTGGTCAGCGGTTGACGATATTATAGTATTCGATTGTCACTCTAACAATAACAACGAGATTATGTACAACATATAATATAGACCAAACGAAATACTCGGGACTGTTATATTGTATATGTATATATTGATGTATCCGTTCCCCAAAATCGATTCCGTGTATTGGCTCTATCCCCCGCTGCAGTTGCTGCAAACCACTCAATTAATTCCTGTTGACTGAGACCACATCATTAAATGACCATCAATAACTTATATCCGTTTTGAAAAATGTCAGCTACATAAATAATACGACGAGATTCGCATTAAGCATAATATATAATAGGTACTCTATTTAAAGTATAAACACTAATATAATATATTATTAACACGAATATAGTTCATATCCGGTGATTAATAGAACAGATAATACTCTACAATTATATACACACAAAAAGCAAATAGTGTTTGGAGACACATCGGAATCTCGATTTTTGAATACTTTCCATTATTTGTACACAGAACGAAACTGAATTTTCGAACAATGATGACCCCCCCGAGACAGGAAATAGTCTTGAAAATAATATACTCCAGATACTAATCCGCGTCGTTAAACAGACGCTTTATGGTCATTTAACGACAAAAAATGCATTTTGCTATAGGAGAAAACGGATCACTGCAAAAATTCCAAAATTGTATCGAGGCTTAGAGGTGCGCATTAATAACGCATAATATACGTATAATATATGAATATACGTACGATAATAAAAGTATGATTAGTATTATTATTATACGTCCTGTAAGTACCTACAGCACACATCACTTTGTGTAAATTGACGAAGATTTGATGAGAATTGATATTTTGGTTGCAGTCGGACGAACAGAAACTACTGTACACATAATATTGTTATTATAATATACAACGATAACGATAATAATCATGAATCAGATGAGTTGGGTCAGATCCGGTCAGGACGTTTCTCGAATTCTGCGCGAAGCTTGTCAACTTCCTCGTCCCACATGTCTCTCGCAGCGCGTCACTACGACCACAAAACGCCAAAACCTATACGTGTACTCTACAGTCTACGTTATATAATAATAATATAACACTCGAAGAAAATCGCATGGCATCAACCCAGTTGACGCGGGTTCAGTTTTTTATTTTTTAAACAATAATTGGATTTTTAAAGAACGTTAACCGCAGACAACGCGTACTCGTTGATCGATTTTATAGTAATTTGCATATAATATGTAGACATAATAATAATAATATACATATATAGTGCAAAGTACGCACTACGATCGTTGCAGGATAAAACGTATTTAAAAAGGCAGTGAGAAACAGAGAGATATACCAATTAATGTACTACTATTATAGAGAGTATGTTAGTTTTGTGATAAAGAAAAAGTGGTAAAAAAAGGGGATTTATTTAATTTCTATAAACCGTACATAAATATAATTCTATAGTCACGCATAAAAATTGTGTGTCTACACTATACAATAGTCACGAGTACAAATCTATTTTGAGATTTGTTTATGTTACCATTATCTTGACTATTTAATTCTCTAATTTAACGAAATGTTTAAGTATTTACATAAAAAATTTAAATTTAATAAATACTTTAACTAGAAAATGTCTAAAATACTAAGCCATCCCATATAAACTCAGATTATGAGTTATTAAAGTAAATACAAGCCTTGATTATTGCTTGAAGTATAATTAGTTACAAACATAATATTAGATATAAAAAACTACCAACAGTATAAATAAACGATAATATTATAAAACATTATAACGTTATTTATTTATTTGTTTTCGTTTATTGTGAATAAATACTTGCTACTTAGTATAGACCATATGTTAGTTATAGATTTTATTTATTTATTATTAGCATATTAGGTAATAAACGAAAGAAATTACCTATAAGATGTCTGGTTGGTCTTTGTGGTTTAATAAAAAGTTGTTTTGTGGTAGACGTGGTTCTAGTCCAGGTTTTTTCATCGATTTATAGCTTCTTCGTTTTTATTTATCTATTTTAATATTGTTACATTTTTGTTCTTTAAAAGGATAAGTAAATTTATTAAAACTACCTATTATAAGCTAACCTATAATAGGTATAATATTTATGTATTAACGCAATATCGATTCTGATAGAATTGTATTACAGTGATGTGTACCACCGTGTTTTTCTATGCTTTCTTGTTTAACTCACTGGAAAACGGAAAAACACGGGAAGCCATCCTGAATGTTATTTCACGACTACGATTATAATAAATCATTAATTCGATGATTAATTGCCGGTGCACGGAATTTTGTGCGTTCTGCGCGCACGAAATTTATTCGAATAACGCACAGCCACGCCGCTGGAAACCGCGGCGAAGTAGGTAAAGTGCAAATTTTTAAAACAAATACTCAAAACGAATTACCATAAATCTGCACGCGCTCGACGGCAAACAAAAGGAACGGTTTTTACGCTCGTGTACAGACGTTATTAATATATACAAGAAAATCCGTGGCTCACGCGCGCATACATATATATATAGTCTAACGTTTGGGGTGGTCGCGACGGGGTTAAACTACATAGCACACACACACACACACACACACACAACTGTAAAACTATATACATATATATGTTCACGTACGTATTGTATACTTACCTACACATCGGTCGAGTCAAAGTTTCGTCGCCAAAATCCACGAACAAATGCAAACCCATCTTAATACACGCACACGCACACACACACACACACACACACACACATATATAATATGTACACCGTATAGCTGATTTATCGTTTTTCCACGGCGTGCGAACGATTGGGGTGGTTTATTATATATATATATTTGCACTCGGTGACATATCGTACGCATATATAATATTATATTTTGGGCGCGAATCGTGCAGTCTCTTGTACAAAGTTCTTTTGGCAAATCTGCGGATAAATGTGTACGGAATAATTTTGTATAATAATATTAAGAATAAAAGCCGACTAAACACACGCGCGCACACACACACACACAAACACATATATACTTACAGGTGACGAAATTTTTGAGGTTCTTTACATAGCCGTGTAAAGTTTACTGTGTAAGAATATATATTATGTATATTATACACAACCGTATATTAATTTGTATTTATTTAAATTTTTATATAATTGTAACTAATTAAATAATATGTGCAAATGTGTATTTTTTTTTTTTTTTTTTGATGCTCGAGCTTACCTAATGGCGGACTCTTCCGATCGATAGCCTATATATATATAGTGGTTCACCCCCGCACTGCAGATCAAACGTCGGATGAAACCCCTAAAACTCCGCCATAAAGTTATTTTTTTTTACTTAGCACGAGTTTAAAATGTAATATATATATATATATTACCATAGTAGATGAATACATATATGCCTATATACGTGTCGGTGAACACTGTGATTCGGTATCATATACGGGGTGGCCCGCCTGTGTCGGTCAAATGACAAATGGGAAGTCATATTATTTATAAGGTTATAAACCACACCGAAAAAATGTGAGGTCCCAAAATATCATCCGAACGGATCGCCGTCCAACGGGCCAACCGAGTCCGTTACGATAATTTATTACCGCAAGCAGTATTATTATAATTTATTATACGATGTCTTCGTCGGAACGTTTTCTTTTGCCGATTGATACTTCGTCGACGTGCCGCCGCTCTAATGGATATCGTCGTCCACATACATGACCCAATTCCAATTGCGACGCGTATACATATAATAAACGTGTTAACTATTAGCAGCAGCAAGAACCCACACCGCCGACGTGTAATAAGTCGGCGGCAGCGGCGGCGCGTGTATAGCCTAGATTTTTGTACGCAACAACAACAATAATACGTATAGACACAGCATAATATAATATATATATAGCGAGTACCTATAGGCATTTGTTATTATATATTACACCGCATAACGCTTGCCAGACTTTTCAACGCGTTCGTTCGGAAAAAATATACAATAGTACCAATTTTTTTATTCGTGCGTAAAAAAACTTTATTTTATAGTTTTTAAAACGCGAAGTGCCATCAGAAGACATTACAATATTGTAAATCACTACAAATCAAGACGTTAAACGAAAATCGTTCGTCGCTATACTACGTATATAATTATTTATATTACATATATAAGTATTGATGATGCGATGTAGAAACAGACTCGTCTGACTATAGGAAACCACGAGGGATTCTACATGAAAACCGAGATAGTATCCTACAAAATCTGTCTCAAGTTCTCCCAGCCAACGGAAAAATTTTTTGGGAAAATATTCCAACATGTTAATTATTATAATTATGTATAAAGTATTTTTTTTTTATTTATAAATTGACTTAGAAATAATATTTTTGTTTTGTGAATTCATTAAAATTTATATGTATAAATAATTTTATCATATCAGAAATTGTTACGTACGGGTTACGGCATTCTTGCTTTTGAATATAAATAGTAGGTATCAAAAGTTTATACCAATGCTAAGGTACAACGTGAAAAGTAAAATATCTTGTCAATAATTAATTTAATCATATTTATTATTGTTTCATTGCATCCGTTGGGTAAAATTACATAGGAATAAACCATATATCGTATTTAAATAATGAGGTTTTATGATTTTATGAAAATACAAAATACAAAAGCGCGTTTTTCTCAAATTCGTTTTTCGGTGACCTACGGCGTTTTCGCTTATGACGGCAGTATAATATACGTATATATTACTGAGTCTAAGCATATTCGACCATCGGCTATAATGTATCAGAATGTGCGACGGCGAGACTATATACGCGTTCATTTCGATTACAGTAATGTAGTTTTATCGCCCGCGCCGTAGCTCTTTTCCCATTTTCCGGTACGTATTATTATAATATCATCACAAACCTAATAAAAATAATAATATAGAAATAATATACCAGTGGATCACCCTAGTCAGTGTTTACCGTTATATTCTCGCTTTATATAATCGAATGAATATTAACGCGTTATATACGTCATGATGGACGACAAACCGCGGACGATAAATTATAAATAAGATATACGGTCGTCGTCGTCGTCGTCACGCAGCTCATCATCATATTATTACGGACCCCGCGCTGGGATAAAAATGCGAAGTGTACATCGTACACATGAATTGATATGAAACGAGATCAACCGTTACTGTATAATATATAATATTATATTTACGGGGTGATGCGTTTAACATAAGACATTCATTTTTTCAGAGAACACTAACGTTTTAGAAAATATTTCTTTTATTATGTCATATAATTTTACAAAACAACATTTTTGGAGAAAAACATTGTACATTTTATTCTTCTTGATGAAACGTTTGCATCCTAAAGCAGAATATGATTCGTATATAGTATTTCGCAATCTATATGAAAATCAAATTTCGAATAAGTCGTTTATCGGCTATATAAGTATACTTAAAGTTCAAATAAACGGTGTATATATAGTGGATCAACTTTTTGCGGGATATCCCCTTGTACCGCACAACTCCATTCCGCTTTGCAGGAATGAGAAGTTAAAAATATTAAATACGCGTGGAAAAATATTTTCAAAAACGTTAATAGTTTTTGAAATAGACCGTCTTCCGCACTAAATTGTTCACCCGGTATATATAATATCTATACATAATTATTATGAAATAATTATTGCGCGCCCTCCGACAATATGTTCGCGTTTTACCGCGCTCGTCATTCTCGTCATCGTTATTATTATTATTATTATTATTATTATTATTATTAATGTATTACGCTTGATGTGATGATGATATACACGTCCCGCGATGACAGCGTGCAGTGGGTCTCTCTCACACACACACACACACACGCGCGTATAATTATATTATATAAATACGAGCGGGGATGAGGGTCAGCTCACTGCAGCAGCAGACGGTCTCGGTTACCCGCGAAAACCCGGGCCGGACGGCGATCGCGGGTGCGCATAATCCTTATTAATGTTATAAATTAAATTCGCGTTTATCGCGCGGCGGCGAGCGCTCGCTTTGGTCTCTACATTTTTCCTCTGCGCCCCGCAAGCCAGGACTTGTGGAATTATTACATATATATCCACGCGCGCCGGGTCGAAATGCTCAGTAATATCGCGTAATATCACATTAAACTGCATCAGAAGCTGTAGGATGAATACCACCTGACCGTCCTCTGATACGCCTCTGGGTATATGCAAATCTCGATGATACGGCCATAGCGTTCCGGGACGAATGTATGTCTCGTATATATTATAATATACCTGCAACACGATTCGGTGGCGACGTGTACGACGATTCGAATCAGTCGAAACAGAGGCTGCCACAGCGTCAAAAAAAAAAAAAAACCAAACCGAACGGAACGAAAACCACAAACGTCACGAAAAAAAACGAGCATATATATATATATAGTTTAACAGTACTTAACGGTCGCCAATCGTTTCTGTATGTACCTATCGTATTTATCTATCGCGCTATTTATCTATACCGTAGGTATATTATAATATTATCGATATTGCGAGTAATAGTGTTAGTGATGTATGTATATACATGCATTATATATACTTATATGTATAACTATAAAATGTTTATCTCGGCCACTCTCATAGCATAAAATCTATATAATATATACAATATATTATATCTACGACGACGTCTAAAAACATCCGATTTGAAACGATCAAACGAACGGTATCGGAGTGGCAGTAAACTGCGATATACCTACCTACGTATATTTATTCAAAGGACAACTATACCTTCATTTGGCTGTCAGATATTCATACAAAATATAGCAGCTAACAAGGTATACTGCACAAGTCTAATTTGGTCAAAGCTCTACAAAAGCGTATTATACGAATAAATAATATTCTATTATTTATACATAATATTCGTCGCCATGGAAAATGAAATGCATTTCTCCATTGATGATAATACAATAATAATATAATGTATATAATGATGCATATTACAATATTATACATTTTACGGCTCCAAATTGTGATGGTTAGACCCAAATAATTGTTATTTATATTTTTGATAGATCTTTACTGTATTACATAATAATATTATTGTGTGACAATATTGTTAATTTAGTAATTTATTTTTTAATAATAAAAATAATACACAAGGGTACTTTTTTAAAGAGTAATATTTTCTATTGAATATATTTATCCATTTGTAAGTTAAATTTTTAATATTTTTTTTAACGCAGTCAAATTTTGATCCTGGTTATCACACATAATATATTACTATTTACTACTACCACATATGATATATTTTTAATTTTTTACTTTTCAGGTCATTATTCAAAAAGTAATACTTACTTATTACTTATTATTTCTATGAATTTGTTTTTAAAATAACGTATTGTAAGCATATTATAGAATACAGAGAAACTCGTAAACTTCAAAACACTTTACTTTAAAAGATTTACTAGAGCATGATTAAAACTTTTTTATGGTTTTATTTACTTTTAAACATTATTTTTTCCTTATTTGTCCAAATCTACATAATTTGTCTATCTCCCTTATTTGTATTTTTTTTACGTTCTTATAATAACACTTTATATTAATTATTTTTTATACTTTATTTTATGTGTTTACTTTTGAATAATTAAAAAAAATCAAATATCATATTAAATTAGGTACCTATTTTTTCGAATTTCGAATATATATCTGATATTAATTGCCGAGTCCATTTATGTAAGTTTCTATACCTATCGTATAGGTAAAATTATACTTTCAGTTAAATATTAGTAAATAGTATTGAAATCATCTTAGAGTATGTAATAAATTATTTTATGTAAACTAGATGCATATAGGTTATATTCAACGCCGATAAACACGTAAAATTAATCTCGGGTTATCCATTAAGAGGATACACTTATCTTGTTCATTGTCAATCACACGCGGTGTTATACAATAACAAAACAACCCTTGCCATTTCGAGAACTACTCTTTACACCATTCGGCAGTCGTGAGGCTCCTTCTATAATAATAATGAGTTAAGAAATCAAAATTTACCACAGTATAACACACATAATAATATGTATATAGCAACATACCAAAAAGTTAACAGAATTGCTCCACCGGCGAAAGCTTTCAATCGCTTGTAAATGCGTACAAATATATGAAGGTACGTTTTTTAATTTAAAAATTCATTACCGGTGCACCATTAATACTCGTAAAATATATCTGTGATATAAATGTTATAAATACGTTCAAAGTGTTAAAAACTTTACTCCCTTTCCCACATGAAAAGTTATAGTAAAAATTAATTTTTAGAACAAAAGTTCCTAAAGCGCAGCGTTAAACATTTAGGTAGGTGTTGATGCGATTGACGTACAATAAATTGAATAAAACGTAATAATATAATGCTACAGACTCGCGCTGTTTTAATAGCACGCAGTTTAGGTAGATAATATATATGAATAGTTACACCGATGGCTGTCTAATAAAAGTCAAATATTAATAATACACTAATGTCGTTCGGAACGAAATTCATTTAGGTTGGATATAATATAATAATAATAAAAATAAAAATGCATACACGTCGACCATATTATAATACTATTACACGAGACATTGAGACTTGTAACGAGCTTCGTGTGATCTTAATATACATACATATTATTATATATATATATCATACATGAAATATGAAGGTATATATCGTGTTATAATAATGTACGTTATAGTAGTATATATAGGTATAGAAGTCCGACATGCGTGTAACTGTCCGTGCATTCTTCTACGACCTGCGTCTGCTTTGGCATACAATATCATATACGTATAGGTACATAATATATAAATAGATAATATAATAGGTATATCGTATATATATATATATATATATATATATATATATATATAAGCAGCATGTATAGAGGTACACCAGTGTAGACGAGCGTGGCTATAGCATGTATGTTCCTGTATACCTACCTTCAACGTGCACGTATAGAAATATGTCGAGCTTTTGGCCGGAACGAGTTCCCGTCCGATTTAGCGTGTCAAAGTGTATAATAAATATATATATATATATATATACATATATCCGATATATGACTACCGGCTACTTTTCCCGCGACGGACGATTTTCGTCTTTAAGCGGATTTAATCGCTCCGAAGAAATCACACACACACATAATAATATATTTATCTTTTGCGCTGTATCAGTCTCGTACGTGATATAATAATAAAAGCACAACACAATATAATGTAAAATAATATATCATATAATATTCAGATGGAATGATTTTCTTTTTCAGTACGTTCCGGTATTATCCCAACGTTAAGCAGATTTGGCGTCCGCGTGCATTATGGGACACTGGGTAATCGTGAGTTCCTTATATACTTATAAATTATATTATACATGTATTTTTCAACTATGGGCACGGCACAACATTTTTTTACAAATATATTATAGACGAACTTATTACTCATTATATTATTACTCTATAAAGAAGTTATAGTAATCATTTTTATAAATATTGTACAATATTTTTAAAACGTTTAAATAAAAATCAAGTAAATTAATTGTACACAATACGTATATATTCATATATTATTATGCGTAAAAGAATTGATGAAATAATTGAATACACCGTAATGATAAAGTATCACATTATAATAATTCATGACACTAAAAAAAAAATCAGCCGAGACGACGACAGCAAGCGAACTTAGGTATAGGTATACGTATTATGAAATTGAAATGTACAATTTTTCAAATCGAAATAACTGTTATATATTTTCTACGTATCTTGTGTCAGTCATAAAATAGTGTAGAATAAAACATCATATTATAAAATATAGTAACACTAGCTGGAGTCATTATACGCTATAGCGCGTGAAGTATATCCGAGATGTTGTTGCGACGTTGGTCTTATTGAAAATCGCGTGGGATCGAAGATTGTACCAATAATGGAACACGGAAAACGACGTACGAAATTTAATGGAAAACTATATCCGCTTTGTCCGGACGATGAACGCGTGCTTGTTGCGACGATGAAGTTTTGATTGATGAGTGGTGGCGGCGGCAGAAAAGCGACAAACTCTGCGAACGGGAGAGAAATACATAGAGAGCGAGGTGAACTTTCGAAAGTCACTTAGAATAAGTAAATCTGAAAACGGAGTTTATGTATGCGTCCGTATATAAAACACACACACAAATATATATATTATGCAGTATATGGTACGTTACGAAACGCCAACTCCGCGCAATGACTCGCGGTTAGATGCAGACATACAAAAACAATACGATGCCTATAGGTTATGAGCACAAGCACACAAAACGTCGTAAAAAAAACATAACTAAGATTACTTACATTAATAGACATTTTTTAACGATAAAGCAATCATTACATTACATTATGTGTATTGCCTACCTGTTGAGTATATCGGAAAAATGTAATCAATTTGAAAAATCCGCCTGTACGTGCGCCATAAATGAAGAGTTTTTTCGTCCGTTTCGAATTCAGCATATTATTATTATATTAGATGTTAAGTGCACGTCTGTGTGCTGAGTGGAGAAAAAAAATCGGCAGAATCCGTAAATTTCGGACACGTCACTCGGATTTAGGGTGGTCGCGTTATATTATATATAGTGTCGTCCCGAAATCTATATAACACGTGCAGTGTACCTACTCATATACGCTGCTATATATGTATGCGTATACGTGCGCGTTGGTACAAAACGAATGTGTATACGGTTCGAATTGGAGAAAACGAAAAGAAAAGAAATAGAAAATAAAAAAAAAAAGAGGACTGCCGTGTAGGAAAAAAAAAATACGTTTCCATTAAAATAACTTTTCACCGGTCCCGGGGATTTCGCGCGTATCTTTTTTTTTATCTCGAAAAAAATAAAATAAAACCCTATCGCGGACGGGTATCGGCGGTGGCGGTCGCTCACGAATCGCACCACGGCGTATGTGTGTGTGTGTGTGTGTGTGTATATATATATCTACAAGCGCGCGTATTTTTCACTCTCTCGAAACAAATAAATTGAATTTGCCCCGCGCGGTGGGCGGTGGCAGTCCAGAAATCGGTGCGGGAGTGGCGGCGGTGGCGGCGGCGTGAGAGCCAGCGAACGTGTGTTGGAAACAAATAAACGCACACAATATTATATACTATACGCGCGGCACTCCACCTCGCATACATATTGTACGCCTTAACTCGTCAGCGCACTTGTGTGTGTGTGTGTGTGTGTATATGTGTGTTGAAAATGTCGAATAAAACTAAACACACACGCGTACACGTACGACACGTCCTAAATATAATATATTATATATACGCATATATACGTATATATGTACGCCTACACGTGTAGAACTTACTACTCGGGAGGGATAAGAATTATTATCACTATATATATATATATACAAAATAAACATATACATAGGTGAGCATTGGGCGTGTACCTACCTCATATTATATATATATGTATACATGCCGCGAATGTGTGAAAAACTTAATTGCGTAATGCATGCGTGCGCGAACGGGCGTAAATAACGCGCCCCTCGTTAATAATATATTAATATTATATAAGTCCCGAGTGTGTGAGTGCGCGTTCCGCGAGAGCATTGACTATATATATATATATATATATATTTATAGAGAGAGAGAAAGAGAGAGAGAGACTCATACGACGCGGTGAGTCGCATTATCTCACCGTCGCGAATAATAATATTTTATGCGATTTTATAATATTATATTTTTTGTTAAACATTATGCTATATACATACCTACAGACCGGCACTCCGCGAATCCTCGCGAGTTCCGACGCGTTCGGAACGATTCGTTGGCAATATAGTCGCTGTCGTCTGTGCGCGCGCTCGCTCGCCATTACAATATCGTTATTACCTACCTGGAAATCATCGGGACATGTATAATATTATTGTCAAGTTGGGACGACTCGAAAATACTTGGAGTTATATTTTATTATTTAATCATGCTACCGTGTTTTGAACGGGATTTGAACGCTCTGTTTTACTGTGATGTATAGATAATAAATTATTATTATATACTTACAGCGCGCGATCGATGGGTATACAATGCCTAATAAAGTAATAAAATATAATATTTACATCAAACTGGCCAGATAATAACATCACAGACGATCGATCGGATAAGTTGATCATATAAACATTATAAACCATCATACTACACTTTTTAATCATAAATTTCATATTTTTATCAATGCATTCGATATAATATCGATGAGCCGATTAAAATAAAAATATTATGCATAGTTTTCTGATCAATTGATCTCGAATTGAAATCATGTACATTATTCGATAGTCTTATGACTCGGGGACGATATCAATGGGGCCCACTCCAGGTTGTATTTATAAAAATTGTAAATTGTTAAAAATAAAATTATAAAAAATAAACATAATATTATACCGCCGCGACTATTTTAAACATGTGACATGTGATATCTATGTATAATCTATATTATATTCTATATACCGTGAAGTATAAATAAATTATAATCATATAAATGACATAATAATAGTATAATACGGTATGAATATGACGACTTAGACCCGCCGCCCACCGAGTCTCTGGAGCCGCTCTAGTTATGACTCGGATTTAACAACTTTAGCCACAGACGGTGCGCCGAACTAATGCTTCATTTTTTTTTTTTACCACCGTCGTCATGAATACATCCTTAAATAACGTGCGATTAACATAATATCACATGCATGTATATGTATATTATACGCACGTAACGCGGTAGCCACACACACATTCAATATTATGTATAATAATAGTAATAGGTGTAATAGGTGTAATGCTGATTGATTATATTATTATCATCGGTCGTGGCGCCTGTAATCGCGTGCGCGATCGTTTAGACCGCGACACGTAAATTGTAGGTTCCCGGTCAGAGACACATGTCCGGCGTTCACGCCGCGGGATTCCGGTTCTCCGGAGTCGCTGGCTACTCCACGGCAGGAATTAAACGCTGCAGCAGTCCGGCGGTCGGACGCGACTCGACCGGATTTAAATTTTAAACGCCTCGCCGCTACGCACACGTCTAATAATTATAATATTATATACGATAATATGATATCGCATTACAATAATGATAATAATAACTAACTGTATGCTCGTGTGGCCGCGGTGCTCGCACGGCGCAATATCATAATAATAATAATAATTATTATTATTATAACTATCGAAACAGCACAATTATTATTATACAATGCGCATAATAGTTGGTGCGGCGTAATACGTGTTCGCGCCGCGCTTATTACAAGTAATAGTGTATAATATAATATTACACTTGAGCACCTATAACGCGATGGCATATATATATATATATTATTATGTTATTTACACCTGTGCGTTAGAATCGAACGTCGGGCGAAATACGCCAATGGCGAAAACGTTTTGCCCGCGCGTCACTCGCGATAATTATTATAATATGCGCGCAGTCAATTATCGCGGCCGTCCGACAATATATTATATTATATTATATTATATACTTACGGAGGCGCAGACGTATATTTATGTATTCCATTCGCCGCCCTGGGTACCGCGGCGGCGGCGTTGAGTTCGCCGTTCCGCATTCGGTAAATGCTGTATAATATACGTGTGTATTAGGTACTGCAGCAGCAAAAAGGTGGCGGAAATCGTTGAGAAGAGCATTATTTCGCGTGCGATTCCAGTGCAGAGTAATATATTATATAGGTACCTATATGAATTAGCTGTACACCACTAATTAGTAAATAATATGCATTATTGTGTGTGCGGTGGTTTGGGTATTATAGGTGTGCCGTATAAACGCATTAAGGCGTTTCTATTATATATATGATAATATATAATAATATAATATTGCTTATATTAACTCTATTGTTACATTTGACCGAAATTTTCTCGGAAACAACCCCCGGAGACAAATAGGTTCTGTTGACGTATAGTATAATATATATAGTATAATGCGTAGTTTTTGCAGTACACCTACTTAAAATCGACCGTGTCGAGTTTGAAAATTCGAACATTTTAATGCGACCGAAATCGTATAACGATACTCTCTATCTATATAATATGTAGTAGATAGTAATAATGTGTACTACTGTGTGTGGTATTCCATGGAAAACCTTCAAAATACTATTATCGAGAAAATATATTATTATATACACACTTTGTGGGGCACTGCAGGAAATATTATGTCGTAGGTATACTTATTATTCGACGTATTTGCTTATATTTTACTATAGCAATATGTCTATCGTCAAAGACTGTCTACGATTACGCGTTATTCAAATAAAGAAGTAGGTAAGCTATTGGACTTTTTCATCGAACGGCAATACAAGTGAAGCCGACAGTGATTAATTATTATCGAAGGAAAAAATCAATTATCTTGTTCGGCGAAACTTTAGTTTAAAAAGTCGTCTAATTCAATTACATTAATTTAAATCAAACTTTGTATAAATAAACTAAAAGTAACCCTAAGATTCTGCCGCTTAACCCATAACGGTATTCTCCAAACTTTCCAGCGTGCGTGGGCCCCATACACGGCGTGTATAGTAGCGAGGAAATACAGTATAACTTATTGGCTTACACAATTGTATGATTTATTGATTTGAGTATTTTAAATAACTGCATAATTAATCCTACCAGCTGCTCAATATTTTGTTATTTTATGAAAATATATTTATCATATACTTTATATTATACAATACTACGCATTGCCTGATGTGCTTCTCTATACAGTATATTATAAACGATAATATAAAACATAATGGCTTTATAATCTTTTTTTATTTGTATTTAATTTTACAACATATAGAAAATAACACAGTGTATCTAGTAATTTGAAATTTTTTTTTTATTAGTACATGATAAAATAATAAGTTTAATTCTAATAATATTATATTATTTATGATTATATATTTTACATCTTTCTTTGAAAATAATAATTATTTTTGTTTTTAGCATTACAATTTGAGATTTTAATAATTAATTGCTTCTTTGGTTATTATTGTTATCATTGTTTTATATATTTTAAAATATTATACACACATTTTTTTATGAGGCATTTAAATTTAAAAAACACGCAGTACATACAAATGGATGGTCTGCTTAAAATAAATGGTATTTCAAATAAAATGTTATCAATTTTTAAATTTAAATAAAAAATAACAATATAATATTGATGTTCACCAGTGTATAGTTGAACATAGGGACTGTATAATTTGTAAATAATATATATGGAAGTTGTATATTGGTGGTCGACTTCAACTATAAAATCACGGTTTGGAGACCACTGAGTCATCGCCTACTTTGCAATTTATTTTCTACCGATAAAAACCAGATGATTTTTTTTTTCAATCTTACATGAACCTTTAACGAAAGGCCGAAACCATTTTAAAAACAGATCAATAAAGAATTACATTTTCTCTTGCGGGAAACTTGCAAGCCCGTTTTTCTTCGCAAATGATTGATGCCAACGATTAATCTTTGCCTTCGACTTACACTGTAGAAGGGAGAAGGTCATCAATATAACGCGATCAAAAATACATTCAATGTTTTTTTTTTATTATTATTATTATTTAAAAATTAATCAAAAATCCTCCAACAGCATTATTATAGTCTATAAATCATTAAAACATGTTTAATATACTGACCAACGCGTGATCGCATTACACTACATAATAATTTATAATAATATATATAGTGCATATAGGTAGTGGGTAAGGATTAAAATAGTTTTGCCACATCATCAGTTAATTAGAAACTGTGCGTACTATGCACGCGAGAAAGGTAACAACAAGATACACCATGTATACATTATACATGTATAATATAAATTTATATATATATAGGTAATGTGTAAGCCTGTATGGTATGATACAAAAGAAAATTGAATGTACGGTGCATTCTTGTACTGGCCTAGGTACAACATTCGTCACGCCGAAATGTCATGATGGAAAATGGAAGAAGATACGAATAGAAGCCCGCGGGTATAATGATATCCACCAGTGGTGTTATAACTAGTTGCTAGAATGAGAAAAAAAATAATAATAACAATAACAATAATAATAATCCAACGATTTGGAAACTATTATTATAACCGTGAATTAAACAAAAAAAAAAAAAAAATACATGAAATATAATATACATTACAGCATATGCACGCTTAGCAAGTTAGAAAAACGTTTCGAATAGATAATTTCTCAGTCAAAGCGCGTCGTGCGAACGAAACCATTGGCGTGGTAAAACATAACGTACCGCATTTGCTTCTGGCGCGTTAGACATTTTGAAAATAAATAATATTGTTCTATAAAGTGCGTAGAGAAGATCAGGTTTTAAATTTCGAGTCTCCGAATACGCGGTTTCTTCGATATATAGTACATACTTTATATAACATACTGTATACCTACTTAGTATTTCAAAGCCATGTATATGTCGTTTCAGATCTTCTTTTGTTCACCAGCAGGGTAGGTACCTACCTATTTACCTTTAATGGCGTTTTTTCTACTTAAAATTCTGTTATTTTCACTTTTATTATACATTTTTAATTCAGGGTTCGAATAATGTATGGCACCCGGACCACCGTCGTTACATTGTCCGAGAATGTCTAAAGTTGGAATTCAAACGAGCACACTGCAGGGCCACACTTCCTGCAGTCGAACAAAAAAATAATGTCACGCATAATAAAATAATAATACGAAGATACCGTTTACATTTAAACGCATTTTAGGTGTTTATAATGATGTCTTTGTCAATATAATGTACCACCTACCAATTTGCGTTTACAATATAATATATATTAGTACGAATTTGTAAAAGGGCGTAAAAGAATATATTTTTCTTTTAATTCAAAATAGGTGCTTGAAAGAAAACGATGCTCTCTATACACTATAATGACAATATCCGCTCTCGACCCACCCGTGAATTTAAGTTCGCACTATATGGCAGCTTAATACCTGCAGCACAATGTATACTATTGTAGGTACAGTAACGACATTATTTTGTGTGGTATATCGATTTAATATAGGTCAATCCGCATAATACATATGTATATACATATAATATGTGTTGTATACAATGATTAGCGTTGGTATTTTGTTATTTTATTTTTCCTCCGAACAATCAATATAATACATTTCCGGCGCATTTCCACCGCGTCCGTTTCTGTCGCTTCCTCTCGCCGGGTTCCACGTATCACACACCATTATTATATTTATTTCATGCGTTTAGGTACACCATATAAAACAAGACGGTATATTGTGTCGTTAGTATTATTATTATTATTATTATTATTATATTATATATATAAGTACGCCGCACTCTGTAATCGATAGTCTGGCGGTACACTCGAGCCCTATACAAATATATATATATATATTCTATAATATATTATTGTGTTATATGTATACCATATTTCCTATGCCTATGTTTTCTATATATATATCTACTATCTAGTGTTATTATGAAACCGTCTATCGCACTCCCCTTGTCGAGAAACCCGTGTGTATACGTGAGTGCGAAAACCCAGCGCACTCGGGACGGAACGCTTAGTGCATCATATCATAGGGGCACTCCGTGTCTTCGCGCGCTATGATATAATATTACGTTTCCGCGCGGCTGGCACTCTAGACATTATGTTGTGTGTAATTATATTACAATCGTAGTAGCCCTAACCTAACCGTGCTGGGAGAAGTCTGCTGCCAGTAATATTCGTATTCCTTGTGATGGGCATCGGCGTCGGTACGACCAACCACTCATAAGAGGATGCAGGTTTATCACGTAACCGCGCGTTCTCATCATCTAGACACCTATATAGGTTACCTAGCCAATCTATTTAAATCCCCGTCTGCCCAGGGATGGCTTTGTCTGACGACCTTATAGGTAGAGAATAACGTCCTTTCCCGTAATATTCCCGTCAATTGGTTTTATACACAATCTCGTGAACGTTCCGCGGTTCCGTAAGGACCTGCGCGTCCACCCAACGTAATGCGACATACAAATACACGTATTTTCGTATTTCTAAAACACTGCAACTTCCGTTATTATAATAATAGTTATTTTATAGTGGTTCACGGGCACAACGCAAGCGTGCCGTGTGGTTACTAGAAAAAAAATTCCCAATTTAAAAATTATAAACTTGATGAATGTTGATTAGGGCTCAGATCTAAGTATCCTAAAAACTATCAAGAAAGGTTTAAAAAATATTGAAAATGCCCTAAAAAATGAATTTTTAACTCAACGCAAACGACAGAAAAACAATGGCTTAACTTTCGGCAATCTTAACACTTCTTTATCTTAACTAACCTAAACAACAATACAAAAAATACAATACCAGCACGCACAATGTTTAATTAAATTTAACGCGACCAATGCATATTGCCGCCTTAATTCGTGTGCAATTTCTTTGATATTTTTAACATACTAACTGCTAATTTTATTTCTTTTTTAATATTTTTATATCAATTTAGGTGATATTATTATTACATAATTATCAATGTTATACAACTATTTATATACATTTTTTATGTTTAATTAGAAATATAACGTAACCGTTGAATTATTATTAATTCTTAATTTTTATACTGGTGATTTTTTTCAACGATTTTTTCATAACTACCGTGTATACAATACATGTGAAATACACACATATAGGTACCTCCTTATGTCATATAATATGTCATACAGTGTAATTAAAATACCACAAAACCTGTAAAAATCGATACAATTACCGGATTATATTGGGCCATACTCAAATATAACAACAATATTGATAGTGTGATATTCGATTGTGCAGATATCATATAATTATAGACAATAGAGCAGCAGATATGTCGTTGATTGGGCACAACGCTGTGGCGGTTCAACATTCGACGGCGAATTCATTTCCGTATATCACAATCCCGTGACCCTTGGATGAATGGGTGGTGAAAGCGAAACATAATTCGAACCAAATGTGAAAAAGATTATGCGCATGATGGTATGGTATGGTGTGGTATACAATTGTATAGGTACGCCTACTAGCCCTACTATGATATTAATATTACGTATGACTTTTATTTATCACACAATAATATAATGAACTATATCGCAAATAATATTATTGTGGAACACCGGAATGATTCCGGTTGCATATAGCGCATTTCATTGCGCGCTGCTGGATGGCGTTCCGGATCATTATCGTCGTCGACTTGTTGGCGACGGCGGTGCAGTGGTGGCTGCGGGGGATCGGAGATTTTTGCGAACTTCATTATTGTTACTATTATTGCACGTACACGCCGGAGGGCAAAAACACTGGCGTATATTATGTTTTTGCGGCCCGTACCTACGGTTTCTATACAGCTCCGGAATTTTCAAATTCTTCGTAATCCGTATTACTTCGCCCTTGTGTGTTCTCGTAACAGGTACCCATATATCCCGTGCACCGTACATCACGGCCACGTCCTGACGCGTATGTCCGCACCCGCCGTGCGGACGGAGACAGATGCATACGGCCCGAGATCGGAACCCGAGCTTAATGTACGCATTATTGCGAACAACACGTCGACGCGGGGCGTGCAAAAAGGTAGCTCAGCGGTAGATCGTGCCGAGATAATATCGTAGTCGCCTCGTACAACCTTTTCACGTTCTATTTATTATACCGTTTGTGAATGTGAAATTATTTTTTTTGCAAATCTGTCTAATTTTTTTTTTTTTTTCGAAATGTTCACAGATTTCCTTCCCAGCCGGCGCCATGGGTATTATAATATCATACCCAAAATCCATACTATCATACGTACTCCAGTCTCCAAGTACAATGATGTTAAGTGTTTATACGTATAGCCGTAGGTATATAGGTAGATATAACATAATATAATGAAAATATTTTGTCCCGTGTAGTACATTATATTGCTTTGCCACAATACAAATTACAATGCAGCAAATGGGCGTCCACAAAAGAAGCTTTTTAGACAGGAGGAAGTAAAATAATAAATATTTCAAAATATAAGCTGAATTATTTTAACACGTCATAATTGTATGGTCTAAGTAGATATTAATAATATTATAGATAATATTTATGTATATTGTTATAGATTTAACTAAATAGTAAATACATTTCAATAAGTATAATAAGAAAATAATACAACAAAACTACAAGAAAACACTGATGATCAATTCCTAAACTATTCTTGAATAACTTTTCGCGCCCGGTTCGTCTGCAATGGTAATATTGTACTCACGAATTATTGATGAGTTGATAGGAGGTATGCGAGGAATACTCAGAAATGGATTTTTTTTTATTTTTGTGTATGCCCGTAAGAATATGAAGTGACATTGTAATATTGGTTTTCTAAAAATATTTGTGAACATTCTATGGCATAGCTAGGTATAAAAAGTAAGTTAATTATTGTACCTTAATACATATATTTCTTCGTAACATAGTCATCATTATACAGCGTTGCTCAAACTATTTGGTAATACAAAATAATTCATTATTACGAGGTCACCGTACAAAAAACTATCCATAAACATTTATTTACCAATACACCAATGATCGTCTTTCTACGATAATTGTCGTTATAATGTACCTATTATATAGTATATAGATATATAATATATATAGGTACCGACGATCAAGTCGCATCCGCCGGAGCAAGTCAAAATTCCGTTGCACGGGTCTTGATTGTCGGCGGCATGATGATACTGTGCGCGTGTGTTTGCGTCGCGCTACACGTTGGCGGGCGGGTAGGTGTATTTAATTCGTGTTTCCGAAAAAAAATTAAAAAAATAATAAGGTGAAAAAAGCGACCAAGACCACGTGTCCGTGTAAACCCGTGAACCGTTTAATTAACCCGATCGCGGCCGTCGTCATGAGAGATCTGAAATCGGTACGGGCAGAGAGCATAAATAATATATTATTATTATATATATATATATATAAATATCGTATACGAAATAATAATATAACTATATACATAGGAACGACGACGTCGATATAGACACATATTATTATTATTGTGTAAGTGTAATACGCGCGGGGGCAAATCAGACGATGCGTATAGACCGTAGCCGTGTCGACGGTACGGCGAGGGGGTGGAGGATAGAAAAAACAATAAAAAAAAAAAAAAAAACGTCAACACCCGATCGTAGCGTCTCAGCGGTTACGGCTTTCCGTCGCCGCGGTTGATGGTCCATTGCTCACGCTGATTGAGACGTCGTCTTCGTCGTCTTCTACGTACATTACACGTTCTTCCGCCACTGCAGCACGTCGATACGACCGTTCCACGACGACGAACCTCTTTGTCCCGGCCCGATACGTATATATAAAAACAATAATAATTACGTGTAGGTATTATATTGTATAATAGTAGGCCGCGCGAGATCGTATCGCGTTCTCGTGTACACGATTGTTAATAATAACAAAATATTATACGAACCGTATATATATATTATATATGGGTACCCACGGATTCAGTCGATGACTTTATCATACACAACCAAGCACCACGGCCAACCCCTAAAAAAACGTAGCTTGTGTTTATTTTAATTCTTTGGTACATATATACAGCTCTTCGATAAGAGAGTGTGAGAGCGACTTACATATTATAGACTACAGCGATTCAGACGAGGTGTAGCATATAACATATAATATGTATAAATAATTTTATCGTTATTAAACACGTCATATACCATTAAACAGCTGCGCGACGGTAGTCAGAGAAACCATAAGTACTGTTATTAAAATGTATAATAATAATAATAATATGATGCACCTATGCGTATATTGTTATATCAGATATTTTCTCCTCCCGAATCGTATACGCGTTTAAGTCGTAAGCCCGAGGTCTCAGGCTACCAGAAACGCGCGCGTTAAAATCGTATAATACTATTATAATAATATGATATTATGGATAAGGGATAATAAACTTATACTCTAAATGCGTATAGACTATATTATAGAGTATGTCGCCCGAGGGATGAAGATCGACACGAATCAAACTCCGCCCCTATACGTAATTTCCCTTGTCTACGTATACCGTGTCGGACGTCCATCGTGTATATATCTCAAGACCTGCTATTTTTGTACTTAGCAGGAGTGATTATTATTACTATCTCCGCGAGTTATCCGAGTCGATATTCATGGCCGTTGTGACGATGTACAAAGTAGGTATATACACGGACATAATGAGTGATGTATTTCATGCCATTATAGCCATCGAATAACATATAGAATAATCACTATAAACACTGTGCAATAGTGTACACACATTTCAGTGGGTGAAAAGTGGAGGACCCTTCCTTTTGGTCGAGTTTCATAATAATATATAATATGGCATTGACGCATTACAGTAGGCACGTTTTGTTATTATTGTCCATGTTACGGTTTCTGCCGTTGTACATACACAGAATTTCAAAAAACCAGAAAGTCGTCCCTCAGAATTTTGTTTCTTTTTTCTTTGTCTATACACAATGGCTGTACAATACGATATTATATCGGTAAACCCGTGTAATACAATAATATGCAAGTAGTGTACCCAAGCACATATAATAGTGTGTACATTTAATAGCTATATACAGTGGGCGCGAACCGAATCATCCGCAGCGTCCGTAACTCGACGACTGCGACTATATAACATAATTAATAATGTCAATGCATTGTGATCGTCCGAATCCGCGTTCTGTATCATGTCTCTACGATTTACTACACTATCGTTTTGCACTACCGTCACGCATTATATTCGCGCGATAAGACTATATTATTATAATAATATGCGCTCAAATCCCCAACTCTCAAAAAACCACACGCTCCGTTTCCCCGATGAATAGAGACGGACACGGTTATTCGGGTTGTCGTTGACACGGAGTTTTGATTAACAACTTTTTCGAATTGACATTTGTATGCATGCCAAACGATATTGTGAATTGGTCGTTATTAATGGTTTAAACTGTTTAAAGAAATAAATTCGAGTAAATTTCGCATTGACATACACGCCAGTATAATATTATATTCGAATTTATTCGCCATTATTAAGACGGGCAACGAGCGCACCACCGCACCACACCACACCGCAACACACTTGTACGTAATAATATTATAATATATAATACGAGCAGTGTGGTTTATTCCTGGAATTTCATTAAAACCTCGTCGGTGGTATTATGTATATATTATAGTTTCTTGCGGATCTGTAGCGGACACTCGAACACGCGTTTTATTTATATACATATATATACGCAAAACTGTGTGTGGCAGTACCATTATTTATATTTGCAATTAATTTCACGCAGAGACCTACCAATTTCTCGTATTTCACCCTTTTATCGCGTATTTTAATTGCGTGTACACAATTTCGCCGAAAAACAATTAAAAACTCAATTATTAAAACACTGTTCTTTTTCAACTATACGGAACAAGGAACAAAATATTATATAAAATATACATAGCAGTTATGCGCTGTGAAAAAAAATGCTTTAAGACCTTATCGATATCACATCGTTATTAAAAAAAAAAAAACGCTATTCGGTCAATTACCCAATTGCCACTTGAAGAACAGGATATTTTCCAATCACGAAAAAAATTAATTGTTAGGTATTATTTATTATACATTATAGAATATTTTGAAACGCTCGAGAGAGAGAGAAATATAAATATTATACCTATTGGCTTTGGATATGTGACAAAATAAGTTCTTCTCCATACAATAAGATAATATAGCGATGGGCGATGACAATAATGGAAAATTATCGGTAGTAGACAAAAGTGATTACTAATAAATATGTTATATTATCTAGAATAAAACACAACATTATAAAGGTAACGTGCAGTAATATTATTAAACAAATTGAAACATTTTGTATTTTGTTTTTTACTAAAATTTAGTTTTTATTCTTATAGAATTATTTCGAAACTAATTTTCATGCTCATTTTTTTCCTCGGCGACCACTAAAAACCTACGGGTAAAAATGGTCAGGTGGCTTTCACCTAGATTCGTAGAAAATTTAAATATATAAATGTTGGATGTGTTCGGTTTATCAAGCATCCCGCACGTCTCGGTAATTTTTAACATATAATGTCATAGGTACTATATTGTTATACATTTATTGTATACTGCAGGCGACACGTTTATTTAAACGTTTACTTTGTGCTATAAAACAGAACGAAAAGGCGATGACCTAGGTTTAGAAGTCGATTTTAGTATAATATAATCGTATTAATCGAACTCTATACACGCGTAGTAGTGACTTATTACGGGCAATTTTCGCAATATTATTTAATACAACGTTATAATACGTTATTACTATAAACACGCGCTAGTCGTGCGAAAACGACGTTAAACCTCCGCTACTCCGCGGTGCGTGTAAAACTTTCCGTCGGGTTGTGTCGAACACGGTTGTAACAATGATCGTCGCGATGTGTACGTACATAATAATGTCGTGTAGTGTGTATATCTACGCGTATACAACGCATAAGGCGTGGGCGTAAGTATAAGTGCACACGTGCGATCCCGTATAGAGAACACGCATCTATATATATATATAGACTATAGCTGGTGTACTTCAAACCGTTTTTTCAGATCATTATTCTACCATTATATCTATTCCAAATGTAATTAAAGAGAAAAATAAATCAACCACATTTGAGTTTATTAATTTTAAAAAGCTAATTGATACTTTTAATAATGTTAAATGGACGGATTTATATAGTATTTGTGATGTAAATGAGGCAATGGATTTAGTATATACACGTATTTTTGATGCTATAAATATTTCAAAGAGTCTTAGAAAACTTAATTCTAAAACTAATCGTTTAAAAAATTGGATGACATCAGGTTTGTTATGCTCGGTGCGTAAAAAACAAGAATTATCTTTAAAAACAAAAAAACATCCAAACAATATTAAATTAATTCAGTACTTTAAAAAGTACAGAAATAAACTAAACTATGTTATTAAAATGGCAAAAATAAATTATTACAATGACCAATTTCAGCGTGTTTCTGGAGACCCTAAAAACACATGGAAATTAATAAAAAATCTAACTAATAAACCAAATACTGATAATGATATCATAAAACGCCTTAACTATAACGGGAACATTATTGATGCACAAAAAGAACCTTTAACTGCGTCCAATCATTTAAATATGTTTTTTTCCACTATTGGACAAAATCTAGCAAATAAAATAGATAAATGTTTTGATGAAGTTTCTGATGAGCGTACACCAGTGATCAATTTCAACAATTTTTTCTCGGTAAAAATACACTCGATGGAAATCATGAATATAATAAATCATTTTAAAGACGATGTGGCCTGTGGTTTTGATAAAATTAATGTCAAAATTTTAAAAAACTTAGCACCGTATATAATAAATCCTTTAACACACATATTCAATTTAAGTCTGAGACTTGGTATTTTTCCAGATAAATTAAAAGTAGCAATAATTAAACCTCTACATAAAGGTGGTGATAAAGAAAATATGAACAATTACCGACCAATCTCTATGTTGAGTAGTTTTTCAAAAATTTTTGAAAAAATTATCAAAGCTCGTTTGATAGATTATCTGGAAAATAACAGTCTTCTTTCTAAAAATCAATATGGATTCAGACCTAGGAGAAGTACCGAAGATGCTTTATATGCTGTCACAACATTTATTTCTAAAGCACTCGATAAAGGTGATAAAGCATTAGGTATATTTCTAGATTTAGCGAAAGCTTTCGATACTGTAGATCATAGTTTATTAATTAAAGTTTTCAGTAGTTATGGTATAAATGGTATTTGTTTAAACTGGTTCAAAAGCTATCTAAATAAGAGGAAACAAATTACAAATATGAATGGAGTTTTGGGACAGGTAAATGAAGTTATGTATGGTGTACCTCAAGGTAGTATTCTAGGTCCAATTTTGTTTATTATGTACATTAATAGTCTATGTGATATGAGAGTTGATGGAAAAATAGTTGTATATGCGGATGATACATGTCTGTTATTATCAAGTAGTAATTGGGAAACTCTTAGACAAAAAACGGAATTAAATTTCAAGAAAATAATAAAGTGGTTAAATATTAAAAAACTTTCTTTAAATTTCAACAAAACAATGTTCATGGTTTTTTCAATAAATTATACTTTACCACCGTTTGAAGAAATTACTTTACATGACTGTTCAATTGTATCAAACTGTAACTGCCCGAAAATCAATATAGTAAAAAGAATTAAATATTTAGGACTAATATTCGATTGTAACCTCAAATGGAATATTCACATCAATAGTTTAATAGTAAAATTGCGATCGTTAATGTTCAAATTTCATATATTAAAACATATAACATCATCTCATACATTGAGAATAGTTTATCTTTCTCTATACCAATCTATATTGCAATATGGCATGGTAATTTGGGGAGGTGCATCCATAAATGTTCTTAAGCCATTAAGGGTTCAGCAAAATAGTTTAATTCGTATATGTCTGAAAAAGGACAATCTTATTGGGTCTACCTCGTTAAACTATATAGAGTTTAATGTGCTTCCGCTTGAATTACTTTACAAAAAATCCGCAATCATGTTTGTACATAAAAAATCAGACTTTTTCTTTATTAAACAGAATGACAAGCCTTTGGGGGAAGATAGACTATGTAATATTAAAGTCTTATTTACTAATACGAGTTTTGGTCAAAAATTTATTAATTATATGGGTCCTGTCATTTTTAACGCCTTGCCAATTGATGTGAAAAAAAATATTTTTAATGATCAAATTAACATAAAAAAATGTATAAACAACATTTTATCTAGTGAACTAAGGAAATGTCTATTATAAGAAAATTGTATATTTTAGTATCTCTTAATTATTTTAATTATTTTACAATGTTGGTTATTATTTGTTAAATTAAGTAATTAATTAAATCATATATATATGTACTGTTACTCCCTACACCACCACAAGCCTAGCTTAAAGGTGTAGGTAATTTTTATTAAAAAAAAAAAAAAAAAAAAAAAAAAAAAAAAAAAAAAAAAAAAAAAAAAAATAGATGTGTGTGTATACATTATACGCGGCGCTTCGGTGCCCCCGAGACCATACTGAAAAAAGTGCAGTCGCACACACACTTACGAGTACATCACGCGAGTGTATACCTACACGGACAAAAAAAACGTTTAGCAAAAAATGCCAAAAAAAACCTGTCGACTGCCCACGGCGACGCGGTTCCCGGTACAGTTTACGTACATCTATTATACCTAGGATTACGTAGGTCAACGTTGTGGTTTGCGGTGTGGTTATATAGATTGTATTATATAAGTCTGTCGGCGTTTTTTTTTATGCCGTATACGATTTATATACGTATACCTGTATCGTGTTTTGGCTCGTGCCCCGTCCCTCGATGACGTCCGACAAAAAAAATCATGACAATCCTGCGGGATTTGCAGTCATCACACTGCGGTCGGATTACACATTTTATTGCGTTTTAATCGCGTGTTGATATTGTCGCGGGCTAGATACGCACAACGCGCACATATAATAGCCGGGCCGAACCGGACGAACGAGTAGCTACCTGTGTGCGCGCGGTATAATATTATAGCGGACGAAACGAATCGCATTTAGCTCGCACAACACCGCAGCGGGTACGTATTATTATTATTATTATTATTATTATTTGTATAAAAACGACAATATGTGTGTGAGTGTGTACACGACACAATATTATTGCAACAGACTACACGCGGCGCGTACAATATATACCTATATACGCCCCGTGTACCGCTGCGGCGACGGACCTCCAGACGAATTCTTCTATGTGTGGGTAAAGGCCTACCCTACGGTGCTGCAGCAGAGTATTTCTTTGTGAGAAATTCAAATTAAACGAATACCTATACGCGCGCGTGTGCCCGTGTGTGTACGGTGGTGAGTCGCGCGCGGGACAGGGGGAGAAAGCGTCGGCCCGCTTGGAGCCTACACGACCGTCGCCGGACGTACCTCGTCCGACTATTCGCCACTAGGAGGTATACATATATATATATGTTTAGTAAACGTATACCGAGTACAATATGATACATTATACATATACATATATATATACATATACACATAACAGTAATATCGTTCGTCCGGCAAATAATATAATAATGGTATACCTACCTACCCCATTATACGCGTCGTACACACACACACACATATATAGATCAGTTTTTATACTTGATATATATCTATATATGTGTACATCATAAGGTGTGTGTACATATTTTTATGTTATTGTGCGGGTTGTTATTATATTATATTATTATTATTGTATATCGGTGGCGGCGTCGCGTCGCGTCGCGGCCGTGGCGATGGCGGCGGCGTCGGCGGCGATAAAATTAGTGCTGCACACAAAACCCATCCCGAGTCCCGACCGGACAGGGTCGCCGCCACAGGACGAACCGATAAATCAATCGGGATTATGTGTGCAGTGTATATACGCAGGGCATGTACACACACGTACGTATAATGTGCACTAGTTGTTTGCTGTGACACGTTTCTCGGAATATTCGTATAAAATGGGTTCCGGACCTTGAGCCGGAGCACATGCGCCGCACTCTTTGTCACACACACACACACAGTATACCGGGTATGTGTTCCATTGTATACAAATATAATAATATATACATATTATAAGCGCGTACACGCGTAAACATATATATATATATACTTGTACACGGACATCATTGTGTCTCCGTATATACCTGGGACCGGGACACAAAACTCGGTGAACGCGTTTGATGAGGACATGTCCAAGAGAAAAAATACGACGGGCGAGTAAGGTCGTTGTACCGTTATTATACGTGTGTGTGTATATATACACGACATAAATAATACACTTATATATATATATACGGTGTTTGAGGGCAGTCGGTATAGGGTTGGTTTGCCCTTGTCACAGAACGTTTTATAGATCCTTTTCGTGCCGTACCTATATATACGAGTGCGTTTAATAACTACTTATATTATTATTATTATTTTCGATCTCTCGGTTTTTGATCGTACCCGATGATAATAAATTATACGACGACATGTTTGGTGTACGCGCGTATTGTGTGTACACGCAGTGTGTGCGCACGACAACGATTTTTATGATACACAATATAATAATAATAATAATAATAATATCAATGACATTTTGTCCGCAAAGTCCGGTCAAATTTATCCGTTTTTTGAACACAGCCGTTTTTACTCTCGTCGCGTGTGTATTACCACCAAAAGTAGGTATTATAACGTTAGATGCTCGTGTATGACGAGTGACGCGGTGGGCGTTGTGTGAGTATAGAAGTACGAGACACTTACAAAGTCTCAACTGTGAACAGTGACGTTTGAGCGCACTATTCGCGTATAATATATAGATATATACATATGGGAACTTAACATTATTATATAGCAGTTTTATAGACCTACGCGTATATTGTTGTCACGAGACCAACGATAAAAGTGTTGAGTGTGTACAAACACAATAATATATGTTATTAATATTATTGTCAGTGCTTGCACGAGAATGTACAGAGTGTTGCGGTTTCGTTCGATTCCGATACAACTACGGTACGCGGGTCACGGCGACGGTTACTGCAATTATAAAGATATTATATTACAAAATATTGTTGGCGGTTGAAATCTGTGATGGCGAAAACTATTTCGTCGTGGATTTTCATATGTTTCAAGTTACACTATCCACTTCACTAACTTTGACTCATTTTCGTCTATTGATTTATCATCATTTATTGTCACAACAAGAATTCATGTTTTTAATATTTTTTTGATAAGATTTTCAATTTTTCATATAATATTAGCTAAGTTGATAAGGACAAAAACATAAAATATACGATAAAATATCTAATTAAAACATATTAGATATGTTACTATAACAAGTAATAACATACAGGTACAATAGGTACATAATAAATATAAATTCTCCTTATTAATGATATACCTTCTAAAATAATTAACTAGCATTTTTCGGC
Organism: Rhopalosiphum padi; assembly: GCF_020882245.1. Lineage (NCBI taxonomy): Eukaryota > Metazoa > Arthropoda > Insecta > Hemiptera > Aphididae > Rhopalosiphum > Rhopalosiphum padi. The sequence goes on from NC_083599.1 coordinate 50,302,121, forward strand.
AGTAAATGGAAAAATATAATTTTTTTTATTTGTTATAATGAGGTGGTCTGAAAATAGTCATGTGAAATCTCCATCTTATAAAGAAGCTGAGCACGCCGTCGGACTACCGATTCGACGATTATTGCTCATTACGACTTTAAGTCTTATAGAAATGGTAAAAGCCTATTTACATACATTGTAGACCACGATTAAAAAATTATCACGACAGTCGTAAATATTGTATAACACATCAATAACAAGTAATAATTAATAGGTACATCGTTCGCTAAAACGGTGTACAGCAATAGACTCCCGGGGGTATTTGATAATATATTATTATTATCATATAATCCGCATAATATTATGCAGTATACTGCAAACACCTATAATATTTTATGACTATATTCGAATTAATATTTTTGTTTATATACATACAAATATTGTATAATAACATTTGGAATAAAAAAAAATATATACATACTGTGTTAACTCTAATAATTAAAGACAACAGAATATTATAAGGTGTCTATTAAACATTCAAAATGTTATCCCTTTTTAAATCAATTTGACAAATTTCCATGGGCATTTTACCCGTGGTGTCCTATTATGATATTATTTCCATACATTTTCTAAAATGTATATTCGTAATATACGTTTATATATATATTACTATACGTTTATACATACCAACCGATAAGCGAATGCCAATCGATTTTCATCCATAGAGACCATAATATATAGTACAACGTACATTCCGAGAATAATTTATCCAAAAAAAAAAACAAAAACTGTTTTTTAATATTTATTTCCATTCATTCTACCGTTTTAGTCAAACTATATACCTTCCTAGAATTAATTTATTTTATTAAAACGACAATTATTGCAAAATGTTTGTTTAGCTAAAAAATATCACGTAGATATAAGTAGATACAATCAAAATTTTCTAAAAAATGTCCTTTAAAAGAAAAAACAATACGCTGAAATATTATCAAGAAAATTCTAAAACCATTTACTTATTATAATTTAATCTGAGTTCGATAATTATTTAAAATGTGTCAAGTTTATTTAGTAAATCAATTTTATGCATTAAACGTAATATAAAAAGCATCTATAAACATTGATAAAATAAAATAAATCAATAATCCCTTATGCTATAATAGGCTGCTGGCTGGGTAGTGCCTTCGATAATGTTAGGTATATATTTTCAGCTACAAACATGTCAAAATCAAACTATTAGAATTTTGCTAATTAGAAAGATCTATTAGAAGAACGAATATACTCAACAAAATTTGTACACGTGGAACTAAGTGTACTACCTACTGAGAAAATATATCATATCTAAAAATGACTGCTATATATTTAAAACCCATAATTTATTATTACCAATAATGCATAGAGTAAACACAATATGTACGCATAAACAATTTTAGTGTCAAAAAAATCAATAAATCTGGACGACAATTTAAAATAGTCAGTGTGTAGGTACAATTACAAAAAGTTTCAAACGTAAAAAATAGAATATATTATTTTTTTATAATTAATTGAGTAAAAATGTTCATTTATTTTAATTTTTGTTGAATAAATAAAACCTTCTTCTCTATAACCCAACCTTCTACGAGTTACATGCATGCATGCATGCATGCCGCTTAAACTGGAACATGACTTTCAACTTTGAATCATTCGAGTATACACAAAACGTATGTTTGATCGATACATATTTATATCTTGAAAAATAGTTTTTATTATAGCATATATATAACTACAAAGAACCGTATAAAATATTATAGAAACATTCAAACGATTTGGTGACCACACATTTACCAACATATTTTTTTTTAAATTCATGTTAATTAAAAAATTGTGTAGTGAAGTGGTATACGAAGTACTATAAAGTAACTATACATAAACCTTATATTCTATAATGTTTATAGGACTGAAAATTATCTAATACGCGCGATAATATAAGATCGTATGACCCCTTTATAATATTGCATAATATATTGATGTTTTTTTATTAATTATAATTTTTTTTACAATTAAAATATACCTCTGTATATTATTAATTAAAAATAGTAATAAATTGATATTAATAATAAACTCCATAATATTTACAGCTATAATTAGTACGTTTTATACTGTACGTACTACGTGTATACTATATATTACAGGCACCCGTTGGTTTGTACCTTAAATATGTATAGTGTATAGGTACGCACTTGTACAGTTGTACAGTTATATCTAATAAGTATCGTATATAAATATGTCATGTGTGTGTATGTTTTTTTATATATATTTTAAAATATAATATTTACCATTTATCAACTAACTTCACAAATATAATATGGTTTTTATACACTACTCGTGTATTATATACAATATACAAATACTATACACAATATAAATAATATGGGTATATTATCAAAAAAATTGATATTCTTGTAATTTGTAATGACATTTACCAGTAAAATAATTAATATTTGAGAATACTTTTAAAAAATATACAAAACAAAACAAAATTTGAAGAATACTGAATAATGACAACAATTTAGCAGCTTATAATTTATTATTAACCTGAAGAATTTTCAAAATTGAGTCGCTACCTATAAAATATTTTGAAAGTGAACAGTGTTTCCAAAACATTATTTACGATTACTCCGTTGAAAATAGCATTATATATATTAAACACTTAAACTACACAGTCTGTGTAACACAGATAAAAATATTGTCATCTATCTCGAGTGAAAATTTGATATTTAGACAACTGAATTATTATCACTGTATACTCATTATTTAGTAATCAGGATACACTATTGAAGTATATTATACAGCCTTCATGATTCTTTCCCACGCGAAACGATGTTTTTGTAAACAATAATGAGTGTGTATAAGGCTGTTCCGGTCGTAATTGAGGTGTTTTCTAATTAATAACCATATAAGGAAAATAAAAACATTTCGATGTAAACTAACTATAATAGAACAATTAGTTTGGAGCTGCTTTAGAGTTTAATAAAATGTATTTTATACATTTACCGTATTTATATACGGCAGTACGGCACATACACAATTAAATGCATATAATAGATAAATTAATAATATTATATGTTTGTTACTGTATATATGTAGGTGGAAATGTGAAATATTTGTTAATAGTTATACATTAGTATAAATGGATAAAAGTAAATGACGGAATGAAAATGGTATCGTTATTCAAATTATAATATGATTTTAATATATGTTTAATGCTAAGAATAGGAAATATTAAGAGGATATTTTCTGCATTTGTGGACTCCGACACTCCGTTTTTCATAGCAAATTACAATCAGCAATTTACGTTCGGTCATTTTTAATATTAAAGTGAATTTGATCTATTATCAAGCCTAATATAAATTCTAAAACGTATTATACAAGTGTGTTAAATATTAAAATAAAACAATGCGCACATCCCTTTAAAAAAAACCCTAAATATTAACCCCTAAGCGTTAATTTGCTATGTTACGCGCTTGTAAAACCACGGAGACAAAAAATGCTGAAACACGAGTAAGACATAGAGTGACATAGAGTGAAACATTCTATTAATATTTTCTTATTGGCATTATAATAGCAATAAAATAATTTTTTAGATGGATAATAATTAAATTTAAATTTAATTGAGCGAAGGCATCCCTCATATCCCTCTCCTACCCCAATTTGACTACCTGTATTCATTTACAGTGAAACTTCTAAATAACGAACACTCTCTACCACCACAATTTCATCGCTTTTTGAAGATATCCACTATTCAGAGGAAGTAAAATTTTTAAATTCATAAAAGGTAAATTTATTAAAGACAAAAATATGAAATAGGTTGAATTAAATTCTGCTATTATTATTTAATTTTGTAGTAGTATAATAATTTTAATATTTTAACAATAGATGTTTAAATAAATATAAAATAATATAAAAAAAGGAATGTATATACAATATACATACATAAATACAATTCAATAAATGGATGTGAAAAAGTTTAGTTTTGAACGAGTTCATTATCTAGTGTTAGCGAGTTTTTCTGTTGTTGTCTTGTCATTATTTTTAAATTAAGATTAAAATAGGTGTCCGCTATTCAAAGGTTTTTTCATTGAAAAGTAATGAAAACGTCCCTGTTCCAAAAAAAATGTCTGCTATTGGGAAGTGTCTGTAAGAGGAGGTTTCGTTGTAGGTACACATGTGAAATGTACCAAAACTGAATATCATACATGTGTATATAAGTGTATGTCTTAATATTATAAGGACTTGTTTATTATATATACGTGTCCTCAGGGCGTTTTGGCGTGCGAAATCCGGCCACCGACCCCCGGCCCCGCGGGGAGAGAGGTCGACAAACCGCCGGCACGCGTGGCGACGGCATCGACGTGTCAAACGCGACGCGCACGAGACGCATATACGATAATGATAGTGTGATAATAATTAATATAAAATAATAATATATTATGTTGTGCCGCGTACATACGCACCACAGTCTACGAGTAAGCCGCCTGTTATGACGTGCTTTTGTCGAATCAATTTGCAGTGTGTTGCAGTGCATATAATATGTATACATATATAAACTAAAACCTGCCTCGTTTATAATATATTATAATAACGGCGGGTCTCGGAAGAACGACGAAAATAATCGATTTCGATTTTTTTCCTCGTCGTAGTTGTAGATCGACCGGCTAACACATACTTAAATAATCGGTCAAAGCGTCTACGCGCAAGTACGTAAATATATTATTATAATATTATTAATTATAATAATAATAGGTATAGTTTAAACTATAGTAGGACTGCAATAATTATAATTCTCCCTCGGCATTATTATATATCACAATGTAATGTAATTTATACAGGGTGATTCGCCGAGCATTCTCCACCACCGGTTTTATAAATTTAATTATGATTTTATATTTTTATTCCAAAAACTCGTTACTCCATCACTAAAATAAAATGGTAAATTGAATAATGTTATTTTTGTTAAAAAAAAAAAAAAAATTCAACAATTAGCTAAAATGTATAACTCTACAAAGTATTGACATTTTAATTACATTTACAGATCTAAGTTTAAAAATACAGCTATAGGTTCAAAGTAGTATGAATCATAAAATCAGTAAAATAATCTTACTGGTTTGAACATTTCATACATTTTTTTTAAGAATGTACAGTACTTTAAAATCTATTAACTATAATTATATTATTAGTATTTGTAGTCACAAGACCCACCCTAAATCACACACTGGTACATTTCTCTTATTATACTACACAATATACATTTTTATTTTACTTTAAATATTGTAAGTCACTTAGATACCAACATATACGAATATCGAATAGGTACCAACAACTAATGAGTAACAGCTATAGGGCTAGGGACTTCTATAGGGGTTAGCATGTTCTTCAATAATAATTTAAAACATAGTTAATAGTAAAATATAAATTTGTTTCATAGCAATAAGAGTGTATAATTAAAATGTATAGTTACATATTTTGCACATATTTGACAATTATTTATATAAAGGTGTAAGCTTATAATGTTATAAAGAAAAACTTAATTTTAAATAGATTTTCTGGACCTGATATATTAGTATAATGATTTTATTTTTATAAAATAAATATTTTAAAATTAGTGTTTGTGTTTTTACGCCGATTACTTGAATTACCGCAAGCGTGATTCAATGAAAATAAATCGGAAAAGAAAAATAATAATAAATAATTTATACTTTTGGAAATTTTGCAAATATTATATAGATATTTAAATATTAAGATATTATTCAATACTATGATTTTTATTTTTTAATGCGTACTTAGTTGTTCTTTAGGGCATAATGCATGTATATTTTAAGGTATTTTAGAGTATGAAATCCCTAGCTATAGTAATAACTAATAAATGAACATATTTATGTTATATGAATATATCTCTTGTATATAATAGATATGAATTATAATTATATCGTAAATAATACTTAAACAATATGTTTCCCCAACCTTCCTTGTGGAAAACCGATTTTCTGAGGCGAACCGACATCAAACAAATTCTGAATGTGGTCAAACAAATACAAAGAAATTACGCACTAAATATTGAAAAAAGAAAATTCATAAGTGGGGGCTAGAGAGACGTACTTGTAAATAATTATATTTCAAATTACATAAACATAGATTAAGCACTAAAAATAGTAATTATTAATTATCGTTCAGATATTATTAATTTTTGTTACAATATTTAAAACTTTGCTAACTTAAAAGTCTGAATTTCCCTCCAAAGGTTCAATATTGAATATAATATTTAATCATTGGCCATCACACTCAGTTCGAATAAATACAGACGGAAAAAAAAATTTAATTATATATAAATCATATAATAAATAATACAAAATATTATTAAATTTAATAGTGAAAAAAAAATAGTTCGTTATATGTTATACAAATTTTGAAAACTGTTCACAAACGCATATTGCAAGGACAGCAAAGTCTTCAATCACATATTTTGGTTGCAAACTTCAAAACTTTTCGAATCATGGGCGGGTTCTATAGAATTCGAATAGCAAGAATTCGAGGGGAAAACCAATTTCGAGTTGAAATGAGCTAAGAGAGGCAGGTCCCTAGCTGCTGCAGCACCGATTTGTATCCCGCAATGACGAGTTCGAACAGGATCTAAACGGAAAAACCTCGTGTAAACACACACACACTTATATATATACATATATGACGGATAGGTACGTACTCCCGGAGGAGACGCGTTTATAGACAGTTTTTTCACCGTTTGTATGTATAGTTATATATATTCTGCAAATCCCTGATATAAAAATCGACACACGAAACGAGACGAACGCATACCCGCACTAAATATAGATCGATGATGAAATATAGCATAATACCTATATATTGTACAGCGGGCGTGGATAAAAAATAATAATAATAATAAAATATTATAACAACCATACGGCAGACCGACCGACCGACCGACCGACTGAAATCCACACGCCGCACATCAGACACCAGACGATTATAATGAGACGTGTCGGGCGCGCGTGTATAATATTATATACATTATTATTATTATTATTGTTGTTGTTATTATCGTGTGTACCCGTAAGACCCGTGTATTAAGTGGTAGCCCGAAAGTGCGCAGCATAATAATGAGTAGCCCGCAACGCCGCCGCCGCGTGTTCCGCGAGACGCCGCCGCCAGTGCACCTCTGGATATATATATATATGTATGTATAATACACAAGTACGTCCGTGAGTATACGCATAATATGTATATACATGGAAGCGTTTACGCGTTATATACCAGGTATATTATACCTATATGATATATTGTGTGTGTGTGTTGCCCCGTAGACACAAAACGTTTTTTTTTGTTCATTTTATTCGGTCGGCGTATTATACAATACACGTCCGACGGACTAATTGATACGACGAAATCGATTGAGACACGCGAAACGCACTCGATATCCGAGTGCTGGCCCGTCCCGAAAAAACACGATGTGTGCGCGGCGCACATTCCGTTTGATGTTTCGCCGCATGCAATTTAATCGTGTTTTTTTCCTTCGATTTCCCCCCCCCCCAATCCGCTCCCCCGCCCTCGGATATCGGTCGGGTTTATTTTCCCGCCGCCGCTGTACGCGCCCAACTGTATATTATAGTGCCGCCACGGCGTCTCCGCCGGAGAGCTTTGCGTCTGCCGTTTCGCGTCCGTCCCGTCCCGTCTCGACGTCCGTCGCATGCTCTACAGCATAATATTACAAACGCCGCCGACAGTGTCTCGTTATAATATAATATCGATAAGGAAATTATACGCGCGAACACTTAAAATATATAGCAAATATATATAATAATAATATACGCAACGGCGTGCGGTATATATAATATATTCATAACATTGTGCAGGCCACATAAATTATATACCGTTCTATGTATTATGTATATACGCGTATATAGCGCGGCGGTGCGCTCGTTTAATCCGCACCAGCATTTTCGGAGCCGAAGAATTTTTTTCGGACCGTAATAAAAACGGTCCGACAACAACGAACGAACGGACACTGCTGCAACGACGACAACAACAACAACAACAATAATAATATATAATATTGTGTGCGTTACACTATTATTGTATATATACGAGTATAATATATACAATAATATGGCGTTATATTGGTGCGACCGTTTGCGAAGAACCGAGCACGCGCGTATACGGCGCACATGTGTGAGTAATGCGTTTGAATATGTGTGTGTGTGTGATATATTATGCGTTACATATATACGAACACGACCGGAATAACATTAAAAACCACCCAACGACAACGCTAAGAGATTTTTGGAGACAAATTCGAATATATACGTGTAACAGATATACACATGACACATGCACGTGTACACGGACACACTAACGTATATAAATGCATCGTGTCGGTTCATTGGACACGCCTGTGGGACGCTCCGGCAAATAGAAGTGTGTGCAGTGTATACGTGTATATATATATATGTATCGTATAAGGAAAAATAATAACCAAGAACATATAACCTTTAGAGCCCACCCGGTGGGAATATCGCTCGGGAAAATATCACTTTTCGAAATGTCGTTCATAATAATATATATAATATATAGTATCGGTTGCTCTTATTCTTTTCTGTTCTGTTTTTAAATACGCGCGAAACAAGTGCGTTTCTCTCGCTTTTTTTTTCTTGTTTGTTTCGTCCCGTCGACCGCATAGTGCATACCATGATGGCGAAGGCGGTTCGGTCGTAATTCACAATAATAATATATAACACGACATTATAGCATATACTATGTACGAGGCGGTTCCATTTAAAACTCAAGTTGTGTTAGATGAGCGGAGTATAGATTAGCATAACTGCGGGGACAAAGGTGTAATCCGCAAAGTGTATATTATTCCGCTCATCTAACTTTTAAACACGTATTGTATCTAATTAACTACTCGTTTGAAATTCGATAAATTTCGACGTGGAAATCCTTGGGAAAACATTATGTTTCGAGTATAAATTTTAAAATGTGTATTGCACTCTTTTAAAAAAGTAAAAACTTGAAAGATGATGAAAATAAAAAAGGTGAAAATTTGTTTTAAAACAACGTCAAATCAACTAAAAAAAAGTATTTCCTACAACTTACTTGAATATTTTTCGAGATCATGATTCACGAATGTTTGCTATTATAGAAAAATCTCCCTGTGTATTATCTTGCTATAAATTGATATACACACATAAAGTGAATTTACCGCCGAAGTATATTAAGTGTGGAGACGCAAACCGTGAGTATCGCGTGCGCACCTGTTCGCGTTATATGATGTTATTACGATTATTATCGTATATTAAATTTTTTTCCCGATAAATTTCACGCGATCTTTAGGACCCGACCGCTTGTCTGTCACGCCAGTGTAATCACTCTTATTAGATCAATCGCGCGGCCGATAATATTCAATAACGTTAATCAAATTGATTTTTACCCGCATGCGATACTCATGTTTTACCGAAAATATGTATATACAAAAAATAAAAACAATTTGGTTTTATTATATATTTTTTTTCAATTCTTGCCGGTTGCAAGGTGCCACTTTGTTTTTACAGCAAACCAATTTACGATAAGGTGTTTGATCCGCACTTAACTATATATATAAACACACACATCACACCTTTATATTATAACCCAGCAATATAGAATATTTATAATAATATATACCTACCGCCGTTCTTCATTGTCGCGGCCAAGTGCACTCCCTCGAGTCTCAGACGACACAACTGCAACAGTGTATACGAATTTACACAGCGAAAAAAGTATTGTCGTTAATATTCCTACATTATAATGTGCATTTATAAACCAGTTTTTTTTATCAATTATAAATGAGTAGAAGAAAAAAATCGTTTTTATTAATAATAATAATGATACAAATCAGAGATCATCAAAAAAATAGTAAAGTCGAGAAATATCCGTTAGGTCCTATCGTTCCTTGTCAATATACGGAAAAATTAATAATATAATATAATATATTATACACCCGTCTTTCTACATAAGAGGTTTATTATCTGCAAAGTATTTTGCTGTATTTCTATCTATGTAGGTTATTTTAAACGTTTATATATAGTATTTATACGGTTTTTAGTCACTATTTTTCGAGTACCTACAAATCTACATAATGTTTATATTGCATTGTTGTACTCAATGTTTAATGCATACGTATCAGATATATATTGTATATATGCGATATATTTCGTATGTTGCGTGTTGTCGTTTTTATACAAACCGACAAAACGTTACACTTCTATAATATTTATAAAAAATTATAATACATAAGTACGTGTAAAAGATATTGTAAACACCTGTTAAAATTACCATTAATTATATTTATATTGTATATATTATAATGCATAGTCAATGGAGTATATTGATCGTATTAAGTACATCGTCTAATTACAAATAAGAATACGTCGATCCGTAGTAATTATAGGTATAGTACCACGCTTTGTTATATACAGACATACAGTGAATGAAATGTGAATACACAAATCGGTTATTCAAATTACAATAATAACTTACTATAATAAGTGTTATGTGTTATTTTTTCAGTCTTTCGTATGAGTTATCAATAAATCATTTGAATTGCAAAAGTAATTTGTAAAATGTATATATCTAACTGCAATATTTTCTGTAGATAATATAAAGATATTAATTTTGTAATTTTTTTGACTGTTTTATCATAAATTTAAAAATCTTTCAAATCCGATTAGAAACTATACCATTTTATATTATACAACATCGTACATGTTACGGCACATGCAGCACAAAAACGATGCATTACAATATATTAAATGTCGACGGGCCTAATGTTTATGACCTAAAAGGAAAAAAAGGTTCAGCTAATAGATGCATTGCACACGCGACTTTAATGATGTCTTCGGTATTATGAGACGACAGTCGGGTACGTGGGAGAAAATAAATAGTTTTACTGTAGGCTTAGATTATATTTTATGATGGTGGGCGCCGAAACTCGAAGTAAAAAGACGATTTCAATAGAATCTCAAAGAAAAAAAACAACCCGTATGGATCGAGCCGTATGTATTGTGTATACATATATATAATATTATATATATGTGTGTGTGTGTAAGTACGCGTATACGCGTTAAACGATCCAAATTCTAAAAAACGCGCACCAAGACGTGACTAATCCGAAGAGACCGAAAATGATGTGTTTTTTTTGTATGTACACCGTGCTTATATACCTATACTTACTGAAATGCGTTTTAACATTTTTGGTTATTATCGTTCTAAAGTTGTGTCCTAATATCCAGCGATCGATTTTTATTACGCACACACGTACTTATACCTATATAATAAACGCGGTTCAGTTATATATTAATGATATTTCGATCGACGTTTTTAACTTTCGATTTTCTAACGCGTTCTCCACACTTACGCCTCCTCGTCAAGCGTCTTGTTAGTAAGTGTTACATATAGAAAAATAGTTTGTACTGTATACACACATACACACATAAAACGTATATATATATATATAAACGCATGTGTGTGTATATATTATCATTGCGGCGCACAATGAGCGGTTCGTTTTGAGAAAATCAGTTGCTCTTCAAGAGGTGAGAGGGGGCTCATTGAACTCTTTCAAAGTCAAACTGACTGGTCGTTGGCGGGGTCTGTTCATATGCACGCACACAAACACGCGCGCGCGCTAAATAAAAAAATAAAAAAACTAAATCACGACCTCTACTGCCAGTGTGTTAGGAAGTCGACGGCCCGCGCGTAGTGTACACGGCAACTCGAGCTGTTCGTTCAACAACGAAAACAAAACGCAGACAGGATGTAGGTTCGAAAAAATAGTGACCATAGGACTTTTAATGAAAACGTGTTATGAGAGACGAAAATATGTATATGCGCCTACAAGAGCGGTTTATTTGCTATTTGAATTATTATCATCACTCGTCAGTGGCGTGGCAAGCATATTTCAAATTCAAACCCTAAGCAAAGTATTTAAACAATGACCCAACCACTATACCCCCTACAACAATATACATATAATCATTATAATCTAAAATTGTGTGGTAATTTAGCACTTTCATTAGACCATCAATAATTTAATATAAAAAAATACTATATGATAATTGATAATTAACAATTATACATTCATCCACAGAAATTTTAATCTTTAAACTCAACATAGACTTCTAAGATTAAGCAATTACATTAGACGAACGTTGTTCACCACGCAGGGCCGGATTAAGGTTTTTGCCGCCCATAAGCTGAAATAAATTTACCACCTAGAAAAAAGCTATTTCGTTTCGACCGTTAAAATTTGCCACTCTAGGCTTTACCCTAAACAGCCTAAGCGGTAATACGGCCCTGTCACCACGTCATCACTGATTGTCTAATGCAAAATATACCTTACTATAACCAGATAAAGCACATATTTACTCTGTACAATTACAATAAAAAACTTTTTGTGTACACGCAGGTTTCTGCATGTATAGGTAGGTACAACATTATTCTACGGCACGTCATAGTGCCATAACCGTTTGACCGAAACACACTCGAAGTCTCGACTATACATAGTGTAAAATATACATTAATACCATTACGCAAGGCGATCATACGTCAATCATACGCCAATACACTATTATCACAATATAGATGCGCGTATTAAGTATGCGAAAAGATATAATTTAAAGACCGTTGGATTATTTTCGTTCATCATTATGAATCGATGTCCAAAACCACTGCAAGTCGTTACATAAACTCATAACTCGTAATTTATTGTGCGTGAACTTACGGACACTATATTATTATTATACGTTCGTTATATTACATAGGTAAACAACGTACGGGGAAAACATCGTTAAAATATTCGCTGAAAACTTACGATTTTGTATCATGTTTATGACAAAGAAAACAATTTGCTTTCGAATATACTCTTAATACGCGCGGTTGTCAGTTTGTCAATACGACAAACGTTGTATCTCGAAGAAGTCCTCGAATTTTTATTTTTTTTTTAAATATTTGATATATTGTTCAGAGTGTTGTTCGAGTGACTGGCCAAGTGGGTCCGCCTCTGCCGGTCGACGAGTCAACACCTCCACCGTGGAATCGTCATTCCAATCATCACAACCGTATATAATATAACATTATACATTACTACATACTCTCAAACACACACACACACACACACACATATATATATATATATACAATCACGAATGCGTCTGTCAGTACATACGTCGTAGGTACGTGATGTGTGTGACTGTATATGAGTGTGGGTAAACTAAAATTATATTCGGTTCACATGTGTAATAATAGTTATAATAATAATATAAGAAATCATTTTTCATGATCGTATTTACAGCGGCGGCGGCGGCGGTGGCGGCTCTCTTCAGTTTCAAACTAATGAAGTGCAAACGCGCTTGCACCCCGCGTGGTTACACATATATATATTTTTAATTGATATTATTGTTTATTATCTCAGAAGACCCGCGGTGAGAAATTGGGTGTGAAACGTTTCATCAATCACCCCGTATACATCAAAAAATAAAAAATAAAAAAACCACAATGGGAAAAGAGGGGTGAACACGCAGAGTAGGTACGTAACACGTAAATATATATATATATACACATGAAGTGTGTGAGTATGTGTGTATGTGTGTGTGTGTGTGTGTGTGTGTGTGTGTGTGTGTGTATTCCTGAACGCGACAATGAATGCCAGGTGCTCAGCGCTGACTGTCAGGCAGTGTGCTAGCGTGGAAAATTTTCATTTTTTTTTCACATTTTTTTTTTTTTTATACACACGACTCGAAAAACACACACACACTCTCCGTCGTTGTGGTCGTACAACCACGTATATACTTTATTCGATGATTTACGTAAAAACAACAGATCCGTTCTCCTCGGCGCGCGCGTGAAGACACGTCGTATACACGTCATGCAGCAGGCACGTACCTATTTATATTTTTTGGAAAATAACGTAAAATAGGTGTGTCCAGGTCTCCGGGACATATAGAAGAAATTCGACGTCGACAATGCTGTCGGCCGGACGGTGCAGAGGGTCAATTCAGTCTCATGCGCCTATACGATATACATCACATATATATGTATATATGAATATCGTGCGACGACAGTGACGGTTGACGGTTACTGCGGGCGGCTACGGAATGCGCATGAAATCGTACCTGCCGCGGCTGCAATACCAATATATTTGTGTATAACATAGGTACATAACATATTATATACATATAATATTTTGAACTGCTTAAAACGGCGTATATCCGTATATAATATAAGACTAAAGAATATTTTGGACATTTCACTTTTAGCTATATATACGCGGCATCGTGTTCTTTATTTTCACATAGGTGGTCAACTGCGCATATATATGTATATGTTTATAGAAAATCGTTTTCATCTATAAGCCACCGAAACGGTTAGATTATTTTCATCGTCTATCCGGCTCGACCTAATTAGTCCGACGTAAACATAATATAATAACATTTTGGGTGTTATAATATTATTATTCTATACCTATACATATACACTATATATGAAAATTGATTTTTATATGTGCGTTTAATAAAAAAATAAAAAATATTCAGTACCTATACGAAACAATAGGGACTTACACAAGCAGTGCGTGTCTACAAAAAAAGTGGTTCACCTTTGATTAGTCACACCTATTTTACAACATAGGTAGCAAATCCAATGTTATATATTGTGCGCGTATATAGGCACATAGACACGCTGTACCTATACGTGTTCGTCGTACGTATTATTATTTGGAGATTGGCAACTAATTATGTTTTAATCTTAATCACGCTTTGCAAAAATTCAATTTAAGACATAAAGTAGTAGCATTTAAATGAGATAATTATTTTTATATTATCGAAAAAAAAACTAATTGTGTTTCAAACAAAGAAACACTGGTAGGTACGGTAACACGCCTGCAATGAAGGAATACTAATACAACACATTTTATACGTATAACACAGAACTCGAGCAATCAATTGAATTCGTACTTGAACCAGTTGTTAAACCATTTATAATGGACGAAAAATCGAAAAATAATTACAACTGCAGCACCACTATGTACTCGTATATCCATATTTTGCAATGCATACTATGTAGTATGTATATGTGTAATATTTCGTCAACGATATATCATATAATGTTGTAAGTATATTCGGTGTTTTACATAATATTTTTGAGATAATTTTATCAAAAAATTAAAAAATTTGAAACGTTCAATATTATTTAGTATAAATTGAACATTTTGGTATTATAGATCATGTAAGGTCATTCGATACACGTAGACGTAGTAATGTATAGTATCTATATAGCATTTACGGGTTCAAATATATAAATATTAAAAAGGCGTTTGAATCAATACACAATAGCAATCTCAGCAGTAGATATTAATGTATTATATAACATAATATATATCAAAATAATTTCACAAACGATATGGTAAGTAAAATAATGTCGAATTACTTATGTTAAATTAAAAACGAATGCCTACTTATAATATATATATATAGGTACATATTTGTCCGATACAGAAGGTATTCGACTATTCGAGTATATATTATATTTTATATATACATTAAACCGTGCATATATTATTATAGTGATGCAAATCCTCATAGCTATGTTATTTTGCTCTCAAAAAAAAAAAAAATATACATGAGTAATGTACATTTTTGTACACCTATATCCGGGTACTTAAACGTAGGTGCGTTGTTTAAACATATATACATATATATTATAAATGGATGTATGTGTGTGTGTATGTTCGGAAAATACACAAATGCGCATAAGGATAGCGTGATTAAAGGGTACCCACTCCTCACGAGTGTGCCCGGGTACAACGAATGCGTATACTTTGCCCCTCACCCCATTCCGGTCGTATGTACTAGCTGGTTGAACGGGGAGAGGAGAAAAAAATAAAGAAGAAAAAATGATACGTGCACGTAGGTAGATTTACGTCGATCTGGAGGGTAGGTATACGTCATAATATTATATATTTTAATATATATATATATATTTATAGTATATTAAACAATTATTAAGAAATCAGCTGTCGACGGAATGTGCATATAATATATATACGTTTAATTAAACGCCTATATTATATTTATATTATGGTTATATAATATATTATCCTATATTATACAATATGTATAATTTACTATCGGACTCTTTAGGTGATACGTTTAAAATAATAGTCTAAATATTAAGAAATCTGTTTGAAAAAAAAAAACATTTCTTCAACAAGGCGGCAATATAATAATATTAAAACAGTGATGTGTATATAATAGATATTTACGCGCGGGTGGAATGTCCGTACCTATAATATTATAATAATCGACAGGCTCGTGTCTGTTAATTGCATGCGTACAGTATGATTATTTATATAATATAAGTGTGTGTGTGTGTGTGTGTGTGTTTGATGTATAAACGGACGTATTATGAGTTTATCGACAAACGAGTTATTACTTATTATAATATTATAATAAGCAAACGATAAATATGAGTATATATATGTGTGTCATAAAAATAGAATAATAGATGAACTGTTATTAGAACAAATAAAAGACAGGTACAATCGTCGAGTTTAACTAAACGGTTGATTTTTACAATTACATATTATTATTTATATAGTATACCTATTACATAATTATATATAATAACGTGTCTATTACGAATGTACAATTCATACGATAAGATATTATTACAATTCCCACACGCAGTCGTTAAAATCTTAAACTAGTAGTCAGTAGATATTATAGTTATAGTAAACAGCAATTTCTGATATTTTCCAATAGAAATGTATAAAAACATTAAAAACAAATTGATGCTATGTATAATGTATAGATAATACTAATGGTTAATTACCTTTATCTTGAAGTCTACAAATAAGCTGGTGATAACGGACTATGGTAACTATAGTCTCTAATACACTACATCTGCTGCTAGTGTCTGCGCCGTATGCTTGTGTCTTCATGCAGTCACTCTAGTGTTTCCAATTTCCATATACCATGTATAGCCTATGATATGTAATATTATCATTACAATATAATATAGCTGCATCTAGTGCATCTTACAGATATTGTGTAGCATTCATACATGCTATATTATTAGCATAGTGCCATAGTGTAAATAGTACTATTTATAATCAATAGTAGTAAGTAGGTACGTATACTTAATTCGGTGCAAATTTATAATATAATAAAATAAATCACACTACACAATCTACACCCGCATAATATATTGTTTTTTTTAAACGTGCGCAACATAACAGATTTGTGTTTAGTGTTTTGTATTGTTAGTTTTAGGATTACAGTGAATTGTCCCGTTGTCCGGTGATCAAAATTAATTGTAAGACATGTTTACGATATTAAATTTAAATGTTTAAGTAAGCGATGAAACTAAAATAAAATGTTCATAACTCGCATAAAAATTAAAAAATGGTAAAAAACCGATGAGAGGTAACAGATACATATCATGTTCTCACCTTTAAATTTGATCGTAGGTCAATTCTCTCTATTATTACAGTCAACAATATAAAATCGGTTCTACTGGACCCAAATTTTCCATGCTGTACACTTGTAAGACAGAGACAACAAATGCGGGTGTAACGTCATCTTAATGCTATATATAAGGGTGAGTATTAACGACGTTTCCTGCATACAATATAATATGTGATGTGGATGTGTATATATAAATAGTATACACACACACACACACACACATAAAACCGAATATATATATATATTTACCGGGGAATATAAAATATATAATAATAATATGATCGTCGATGGGTACCTACCTAAACAGTAAAGTATACATATTAAACAATAAACATAAATACGATATACCTACCAAACAGTATTATTCCGTCGTCGTGTATACGTGTATATACGGCGAAGTCTGTAGCTCGTATATATTTAGTTATAGGATATATTCTTATCTCTGCGTTTATTATACCGCCGCGCGTCGTCGCGATAGGCGTTTTCCGCGGAAGGGTTTTAATATATTATATTATACATTATATAATGCTGTGCGGAGACGGATTCGATGGGCTTTCCTC
Organism: Rhopalosiphum padi; assembly: GCF_020882245.1. NCBI lineage: Eukaryota > Metazoa > Arthropoda > Insecta > Hemiptera > Aphididae > Rhopalosiphum > Rhopalosiphum padi. Next base: position 50,320,206 of record NC_083599.1, read on the forward strand.
GCGCGCGCGGTCCCTAGAGAAATTTAATATTTCGCGTCGGAGAACTTTGCATGTGTTTATTTTTTTTCACTCTCTCCCTGTCTCTCTGTCTCTCTCTCTCTCTGTCACTCTCTCTCTGTCTCACTTACTCGACACTTCTCTCGCTCGTTCGACAGTTCGTACAAGACTCAAACACACGCGCTTCTATGCCCGCGTATGTTATTATATAACATATAAATATGCGCACACATGTAGATACTATTCAGTCATACACTTATACTGCCGTGGCCGGGGCTTAACTGTACACACCTATGTAAAACGAAAAATCGTAAATTCCCCCAAGTCGCGGCTATTTTTGCACTTTTATCGCGTCTGTAATATATTTTCTAAATTTGTAGGGTGTAAATAGAATACACACGGCGTATACTATAAAATTGGTTTTAAAAGGTATTTGTTTTGATATTTCAATCATCGTTCATGTTTCCGTATAGGTAATAAGTAATAACTAATATCTACTTATACTGTACATTAAGTGTTAAATATATATATATATATATATATATATATATATACATATACTCGTGCAGTATTATAACACGATAATTTCCATTTGCCCAACCTACAATTATATTATTTCTATGATTTCGTCTCCACGAATTATATTAAATACCGTTTAAATTTATGTGCGTGTAGCATATACTATTATATATGTATACCTATTTATAAATAGCTGGACTAGATGGTAGATACGTGCAAAACACTACGTCTTCGTTACGACGCACGACGTCGACTCGCGCTAATAGTTTCCTCGCTTTTTACAGCACACGTTATATTATTACTATATATACCATTATTATTATTGTATACACACATATATATATATATATATATAATATATACATTATAGCCAACGGTGGCGCGCGGTTAGTGGTTACCCCGGTGGTGCCGACGCCGTTTGCATATATATATATATATATATATTGTTACCGCAGTTCGTGAACGTGCCGTAATAATACTCATTAAGAAGGTTTTAAAGATTGGAGAGAAAAAAAAAGAAACGTTCGCATGCGCTCTAGTATATTATATATTTATAGGTATATACATTATATATATATATATATATATATATATTACGCTGCACACGTCACGAATCGTTGTGTACATGTATAGGCTGTATAGCACTATAGCGTAGTAGTTTAACGGCTGATCGTGCCGCGGAGTACATAACATTTGACGTAATTATAAAATTCTAAATTTCCTGTGGTAATAAAATTCACTTTTTAAAGTCATTGTGTTGTGTATACCCGCGCATTATATATAAATATAATATTAATGTAAGCAATGGTTGTGGCAACCATAATAATTGCTTATTCTCCGTATTTACCTATAATTTATAATTTATAATATATTTATATAGGTGTCTATTACCTATAGGTATGCACTAATCTTTTCTATAAAATTATCTACACACGACTAGCTACGTCTCTTTTCAGCAATTAGTCCTAATCATCGAAATTAGAATTTACCTACAACACATTTATATATATATATATATTAACCCGGATGTGACTCTGTGAACTGAAGACGATAAAATATACTAAGTATGAATATAATGCGTGTGTTTAGTGTGTGTGTGTATGTGTGTGTGTGTGCGATTGTGCAATACATGTATGTAAAGCAGTTTCTTTACGGAATATAATCTTAATAATAGCAATCAGTGGAAATACGTTTTATGTCTTAGTATTATAATATATAGATATACCGCGTCTTAAATTGCCACTCTTTAATGATGCCTTTGATTTATTCGTGAAAAAACACTTCCAACGTCTTAATATATAAAAGTGTTCCAACTGTTTTCAGTGTACTGTAAGCCGCAGGGTGATTCTTTTATCGAACCACAATCGTCATTACTTCAAAAATCTATTAGTTTTCGAAAATATTTATTTTTATATATAATTTCCAGACCAAAATATAAAACAACATTATTTTAATTTTCCGATGTAGGAAAAATCGAAATTCGAATTATAGCAGTTGTAGTTTGCAGATCATTTTGCAGGGTATTCTCGTACTACTCCACTCCACTCACCTAAGCTTTAAATTTATAACTAAAAAAATGTCGTTTTATTTGAATTAAAAATTCTATAAAAAAAATATTTTCAAAAACGTTAATAGATTTTAAAATAACATGAGTGTTGCTTGATAAAAGAATCATCACTATTATACTTATTATAAAAAAATATGAAAAATGCATGATATATATACTTACGTTTATATATAGTGTCGATGGCATAAGGTAGGATTTATTATAAGCTCTCGCGTGATTGCATATTGCAAATTAAAATATTGTGTTTTATACGAAATAAAGGAAAAAAGAACGATATGTCATACTACATACTACAATTAATATTTAATATGTTATATGTAAATATTGTACATAAATATATAATATATAATAATGTATACAATTATTGTTGTTTTTACACGACAAATTGAAGAGTTTAGATACTATATAATAATATTATACCTATATGTATATAAATATATATGCTGTTTGATAATAATATAATATAGATCTATACACCGTATTTCTAACAAACTCAGAATTTCAACTCTAATTTTTTTTTACCATTATTATAATATATTTTGTGCATAAATGTGCACTCAAAAAGTAGGTACTGTATATAATATAGTGTAAATTACTTTTTTAAATTCAATACGTCGACATCCGTTATACTCAGTACTCTGACCTATACGAAACACCAGCTCACCCTGCAATAATACGTGCGAAAAATGTCCGCTATTTTTAATGTTTGTTTACCTTCACGTCCTACAACATTCGGGTCGTCCAGCTGTGTTTTATTAAGATGTTCCATTAGGATTTATGTTTTTTTTTATTTTTAACAATAAATTGTGTGCTTTAAACGGTAAAAGTTGGGGAAATATTATATATATATATATTTTTTTTAATGGGTCATTCTATTGTGAAGCACAAAAGCGTTATTTGTACGGCTTAAACCTCGGGCGGACTCGACGGCGCGTAATATACATCCACCAGTATATCTTTATTTAATTTAATTTTTTTTTTTGACCCTATAAACTACTTGGAAATGTACAATTTACGTCGAATAAAAAATGTATGATTGTAATTACTTATTTAGAATTTAGATATGACCTTTATTAATAATATGTAGCTCGCAGTTTCCTCGAAAAAAAATACAAAATATGGTCTACTCCCGCTGTCAAAAAATAAAATAAAATGGTCGCTTTTTATTCTTTTGAATAATATTAAATTCATTTGATGTTTTTCAACAGCCACACTGTGAAAATTAGACAAAATATACCCAACAAAAAGACATTTTATATATGATTATATTATAATATACATTATTATTATATATTTTACACTACCACTAGCTATTTATTATTGCAGTGCACTCAACATATTGATTCGCCTATATATAGGCACATGTTATCAAACAGGAATATATTTTAATTTATATTGCTGATTTACAATAATTATAACTATACGCGATATCTATAACCAATAAATCTATTGGTAACAATATAATTATTAACATCTAAGTGCGGTGTTATATTTTTAAAAACGATTTAATCGATAACATATATACAGTAATGTATACATTTCTGTATAAAAATTATAAAAATGATTTAATTAATAAATTAAATAATTTATATAATATATAATATTTATTAACGTTTTATTTTCAAAATTTACCATGTTTGTATTTCTTGTTTATCAAATTATTTATTGTGCCTTGAGATACGTCGTTTAGAATGTAAATCGTATAAATTCGTCGGATACTGTATTTTGTGAAACATGGTCTGTGCCCTGTGGTTACAATATGTGGACCGCGTGTCATATAGAATATCATCTCTGTCGTATATAATATATTTGCTGTGCATCGCGGTTTGTACTATATGCGCGTTGTAACATCTATAGGTAATTTATAATCATAGTTATATACTCTTACGATTTGGCCGTAGGCGTAGCCAGACGGTGGGCTGTGGGCAGGTATATGCGGTGGCATCCTCTAAACTTCTTACCTAACCTGACAATTTGTAATTTTTTAATAATTTTATTTTGTGACTTATGTTACTGCAAATGCAATACATAATATAGGTATAGACGGTGTACTACAGTATATTATAGAATTATAATAATTATTAATTTATGATGGGGGGGGGGGGGGTGTTGTCAAGATTTCCAGTAATATATTTACACTTGCTGAATGGGTTTTGCAGACTGATAAATGCGGGATGATGCGTGTGCCGTCCGCACTGCATGCAGAAATTCTGCATTCGTTATTCCTGCATTTTATAATATATAGTTTAAATTACGGACAGTTTTAGTAGTATAAAGGGTTTACCCGTTACACGTTACATATTATTATGTGTGCACTGTGCAGTATACAGGTACATATTATACAATATATGTACCTATAGGTGTATATTATATATACACGTTATGTGCGGTGTGGATAATGCACTCGCCACTGCAGGTTTACGGTCGTGTGTACAATATGTACAATATGTATTATTGTAAACGTATACAACTATATATATATATGTGTCATAATAGGTATATCTGTATATATATATATATAGTCATTGTGTGTGTGATCTCTGTTGATGTGTATAAATATATAATATATTATATATACACACGTATTACGATTATAATGTATAATATATATATATATACTTTTCCGGCAACACGCGAGTGTGTATAGACTTTGTTGACCTATGACCTTGTGCTATATATAAATGCTCTATAAATAGGTATAATAAAGAGGACTAGCGCGGAGACCCTTTTTTCATATCGCGCGTTATTATTATATTATAATGCGCGTGCACACAATGTGTACGGCGATATTATAGTATAATGATGTGTACGATAATAATTCACAGTAATAATGTTATAACGCGAGCGCGTCACTGCGGAGCGTAAATTTAAAGGTGTAATCGCACGTCGAACGATAGTAGGTAGGTACATTATGACACACGCGTCGAACTCGTCGAACTTTTAGAAATACGCGCAGGTACGTTATAATACGATAAAAAAATAATGTAATATAAAGTGTGTAAACGACGACGACGACATGTGACTTATCCGACGGTTATTCGTGTGCATAATCGTATACACCTATGTGACTTATATCGGCAGGTCGCCGCACAAAGGTCGGTGCCGCGGACACGGCTTGCGGCTTTTGTTGGCAAATTTTTTCCCGTTTCCAGGCGTAAAAATTTCCGGCCAACTCGTCCGTGGCGAGTCGGTGAGGGGGGACCGCGTCGTTGTTCGTCCGCCGTCGAAATTTCGGTTTTTACCCCGACCCCGGTCGGTCCGTACGTCGCGTTTACGGTGCGCGGTGCGAGGGGCGAAGGCTCGGACGTGATCGTTGGCGCGGGGCGCGGTGCGGCGAGGGACGGTGCACGGGCACGGCGGCGGGGGGTACACGTCAGGCGGAAAGAAGGTTAGGCGTGCGCGGCGGTCGAGTAAAAATATGGTTCACCCGGTGGGGGCCGCCCAGTGGCCGTGACGTCGCGGCACCCGATTGGCCCGGGAGGCGGTGCGACAATCGATACTACCTGCGCGCGCGGCGTGGCGGGGTGTGAGCTGTCCCCCCGCAACCGCCACCTCTAACGTGTAGCGCACCGCACTAGTCTCGATCGGCCGTCCGCGTAGTCGCTCAACGGCAGTCGTACACGTCCGACGTTCGCTCCGCACGTTCAACACGCGCGCCATCACGGTGTCTCTGTTTGTCAAGTCTCGCGCGTGTGTTTCCTTACGCCGCCGAAGTCGTGTGTTTCTCGCCGCGCCACACACATGACACCGTTCGTCCGTGCGTTGATCGCGTGTTCGTCGTCGCCGTCGTATTCGTCTTAGTGTTTTATTTTTTTTATGTTTTTAATTTAATCGCGTTTTACTTGCGTTAGTTATAATAATTATTTACGTTTTTAATTTTTTTTTTTCCGTTTTTTTTTTTTTTTGTTTTTATTTGCGGTTTACGAAGATTTTTGTGTTTTTTCCGTGTGCTTTTCGCGTGGATGACAACGCTCTGATTCGGTCGCGCAGCTGCCGACATCGCTCCGACGCCGCCGCCGCACCACCGCCGCCGGCCCCGCGGACGGACAACGTCGCGCGCGCTCGTCGCCCGCGTTCTTCACCACGCACGGTAAATACCCGACGATAATTGACACTAATCCGTACCCGCAGTCGCGTCGTCGACCGCAAACGACCGCAGCTATTCATAAAATGCTAATGGACGCCGAAATAAAAAACTGTTCCGGCCTGTTGGCTGGCGGAGTGCACCACGCTTCCGCGCACATGGGCCACACGTACGGAAACCTGAATCAGATGGGCATGTTGGCCGGTATCGGTTCCGCGGGCGTCGTGCTCGGCGGACCGCAGGGCGGCGGACAGCAGCCGCTCTCGTCGCCACCGCCGTCGCAACAGCAACAGCAACAGTCCGCGCTGCACCAACAGCAGCAGCAGCAGCAGCAGCAACAGCAACAACAGCAGCAACAGCAACAGCAACAACAGCAGCAGCAGCAACACCATCAGCACATGCAGGCCGCGCACCACCATCATCAGGTGGGCGGGCACGTCGTCGGCGGTCAGCTGCAGTTGCCGTCGCCGAACAACAACAACTCGTCGTCGGCCAACAAGAACCAGAACGTGGACCGCGTCAAGCGGCCAATGAACGCGTTCATGGTGTGGTCCCGCGGACAGCGCCGCAAGATGGCACAGGAGAACCCGAAGATGCACAACTCGGAGATCAGCAAGCGGCTGGGCAGCGAGTGGAAAATGCTGACCGAGACCGAGAAACGGCCGTTCATCGACGAGGCCAAGCGGTTGCGCGCCGTGCACATGAAGGAACATCCGGACTACAAGTACCGGCCAAGGCGCAAGACCAAGACGCTGATGAAGAAGGAAAAGTACCCGTTGCCGGGCGCGGGCGGCCCGCTGTCTCTGGGCGGTGCCGGCGGACAGCCGTGCGACAACTCGGTGGGCGGCCGGAACGCCGTGTCCCAGGCGTCGGCCGCTGTCCAGCAGCAGATGGTCAGCAACAGCCGCGAGCTGTACCACCAGATGAACGGTTACATGCCCAACGGCGGGTTCGGCATGCACCACGACCCGAATCCGTACGCGCAACAGCCGTCGCCGTACGCGTCGCACATGGCCGCCGCTTCACAGGCCGCCGCGAGTTACCGGTACGACATGCCGCAGATGAACAACAACGCGGCCGCCGCCGCGTCCATGCACTACTTGAACGGCAGCTACAACCTGTACTCGGACATGAACCAGTACCAGCAGGGGCCGCCGTCCACGTCGCACAGCCCGGACAGCATCAAGTCCGAGAGGATCTCGCCGCCCGTCCAGTCGGGCGGACATTCGCCGAGTCCCAGGCTGTGCCAGCAACAACAGTTGCACCAGCAACAGCAGCAGCAGCAGCAACAACAACAGCAACAGCTGGGAGGCAACGATCTGCTCCGCATGTACATGCCGCTCGAGTCCAGGCTGTCTGCGGCCGCCCAGGGACACCAACAGCCCGGCGTCCACGGCCACCCATACCTGTCGCATGGCCAGCAGCAGAACCTCGTGCAGCAGACCCATCCGCACTCCATGTCGCCCGATCTCCAGATGGGCCACTTGGGCCATCACATGTAAACGACAATGGTCCGCCAGCCAATCGACAAGTCGCCACCGCCGCCGCCGCCGCCGCAGTTTCCTCCTCATCGCCGTCGACACCGTTCACCTCAACGTCCGCGAGCGCCGCTCTCAGAGGACAGCGCCGCGCACTCTACGCGTGTCATGTAAGCCATATAAAAAAAAAAAATTCAAAAAAAAATTATTAAAACTTATTATATATACATTAAAACGAACGGCGAACGGCGGGCAAATAATTTGGTATTGTTCCATCATATTTGTTCGCCGTTGGATTTTTTTTTTTTTTTAATAACATTGTCTTAATAGCGGTTAACAAAACGTTAAATTTTACGTATATACTTGCACAAGCCGCGAGTAGTACAAATGTCAATAATGACAATTATTGTTTTTTTTTCTGTTTTATTTTTTTTTTTTATTTATAATTTTTAATTATTTTTCAATTTGTTTTTGAAAAACATTAACGCGTGCCGGCCGCGTGAACCATTTTATTATTATAAAAAATATAATGTCCTCGAAATTTGTAAAAAAAAAAAACACGTCCTCTTTCCGCTAAACGTAAAAAAAAATAATGTTTAACACCGATAACATTTTCGTCTATTCCCCTTTGTAATAATTGATAATATTTATCCGTTATTATTATTATGTGCGACATATTAGAAATCGTTGTGCATAATATAATATCATATTATTATTGTGTTGCGATACTATAATATTACGCGTGATTCCTCCTCCCCATTACCCGCTGCGGGTACAATTTTGATTCGAACGCACAAGAAACGACTCTTTTATGTATCTATACATTTGCTTTGTACATAAAAGTGTATATTTTTCTTTTCGAAAAGAAAAACATTAATTGAACTACCTCCCCCCGACTCCCATCCCCCGCGTACACCTTTAAAAATTTACATTTTACATTAAGTGTAATATACATCACTATTTATATATATTGTGTGAAAAATGCGCGCAAGTGATCAATAATATATATACTTTGTAAAGTGTTTCGGTCGAGTCTGCGGCGCGGAGCCGTCAGAGATGTGCCATAAAAATAAAATTGTAGAATAAAAAACGCACACACACACCCAAACATATTTTGCAACAATTTGCAATTCGAAAAAGACGTTGGCCTCTCCTACAAATCGAAATCCGCGTCCTACCGTCGAACGCATCCCTCTCCTCATCACGACATCGCCGTATCTAGAATTTATGACGTGATCGCACGCCAACAATAGGTAATAATAAATTTGTGAAAAACACAAAACAAACCCCCTTGGACGGTGCAGACCATAATATCATTCATACATTATATTTTATAGGAACTTAGCGCCCACACAACTCTTGTTTATTGCGCGACGACATTAATATTGTAATATTAAACGATAATATCATCGACTGTCAAAACACATGTACGCACGCACACTATTAAGCGCGTAATCCAGTAAAACAAACGAAATAAAAAATAAAACACGATAATATTAATATATAAAAAAAAAACTGGTTATCCGTCTCCTTTCCTCTGGTCGACGCCGCCACAGCCGACGCCCGGGGAGAAAGACGTAGAACGCGTAATGTGTGTGTGTGTGTATACGTGTAATATGTATTCAATTAGTGATGTGTTTTATTATATTTTTTTCTATCGCTTTTTACCCCGATTTTCAAACGAGATCGTTAGACGGGGCGTGGAAGGTGTGTCTTGCACGCACGCACAAAACAAACCGCCTTAAACCTCGTCGATTTGTTGTCAAATACGGTCGCCGACGCCGAACGCGATTGTTAACCCGTGTAAGTGATGGGTCTCGTAGTATCACCTGTTCGCCGGTCATTATCATCTCGCCGCCGTCCAATGAAATTTCTCAAGACAAAACTCACGCTGCGTTCGCTCGGCGGCGTCGTCGAATTTTTTTTCGCATCTTAACATTTTGCGAGCCACCACTGCTGAAATTTAAACGAGACGCTAAAAATAAATAACCGTGCGTTTTCGGTAGTGAATTCGATAAATCGAAGAAATAAAACGGACATTATCGGCGGGCGTTGGCGTGCGCGTGCGTGCGTCGCGTTTGTCCGGTTCGTGTTATTTTCGTTCCGATAAAATTATTGCAGAAATTCCCGACCGGATCAGGTCTCCCGTTCTCCCATAGAGACGCCTCTATGTATGTACCACGTACGTTCCGTGCTTACAATATTATTGTCCAAAATTTCCATTATCCGTACAGCAACAATGCCCAAAACCCACACCTATTTTATGTATTCAACGGAGACCGTGACTTTTTTCCCTACACGCCATTTACACGAGTACAGCAGAATTACTACCCGTCGTGCATATTATTTAATAGTAATGACCGTATCCCCAAACAATTATTATAACTTCAATAGTTTTAATAGACCACATTATAATATATTATTAACGTTATACGTTGACTGGCGACTCTCCGCCGCGTTGCACCGCGGAGGAGAATATCCAGTGAACCTATATGGGTTAGTATCTAACACGCGTTTCGAATTTTATCCGTTTTTCCTCTCTATTTTTACCATTATTGTTATAATATAGTTTTTAAATTGTCGACGGTTTTCGGTTATCTCTGGAGCGCTCTTATCGACAATAATGTTCGCGTCTAATCCCGTATACCGTAGCATATTTTTATCGCGTACCCATTTAATACTGCACGCAGACGTCAGATTATATATACTGTATGAACGCGGTACCAGCGATTTTACGTGCCGCGTCTTGCCGCCGTACGAAAATCGCTTTTACCGCATTTTATATATACTACGCGTCAGTTAGTAGTATTGTTATGGCGTTGTTTATACATAAAATTACGATATTATTGTCGATATACACTGGTACATAGATACACGAAAACCTCTTTTTAAAAGTACTCGCCGCACTGCAACCTGCACCGCCCTCGGGAGGTCCTCTCCAAAATCGCCCGTCATGCGCCGAGACCATTATTAATTTTTGTTTTTCTGTTTTCCGATTTATATAACATTATGATTCCGTCTAATCCGTTGGTTTTCCTTTTTTTTCTTTTTTGTGTTCCCGCACTGAATATGTAGACGTTAAGTATATCGTCGTCCTCATAATAGGTATAACGATATACTTAAAGTCCACTGTACAGTCAATTGTACGATATTACGCTCGTTGCGATCATTCACTCGCGCGGACTGATACCCGGTAATTGGGCGCTGAGAACGAAAAAAGAAAAAAAAATTCAAAACAAACGCAATAACTTAACAATACTGCGGTAATACCTAACGTTAAATTATGAAGTGCGGTTGATCGAACACCATCATAATATTATAACGCGATCTTGCGGTTTTTGTGATTTTTTTTTTGATAATATTATCGCGTCCACGGCGTCTATCATGCCGTCGTTTATACTAATTTTTTCAATAATAGTATTTCTATTATATTTACAATAATTTAGTGTGTTGTACAATTATTTTAACTTGAATGTCATTCGTTCATATATACTCTTTGGCTGTGAGTCGTGACGTTTCCTCTCTTTTTGATTTCCTGACCAACAATCCCTGACTAAATATAACAACCGTATGTGTGTGTGATTTTTTTTAAACATTTTAATGTGTATATTTATATTTTTCCTTCTATACACACCGATGAACCCCGATTACATAATAATATGTTTCTTGCCATTTACGACGAACCGAGTTGTTTTTGTGCCATTGTTTCCCATTTTTAATTAATATTTTTAAATATATATATAAATGCGTAATTATGATATATATTATAATATATATATATATATATTATTATATATATATTGTAAAAACAAATACAAAATCGAATAAAATAATAATAATTTGTATAAAAATATATATATGTAAATATTATTGTTGTATCGTGATTAAGTGATTCTGGAGATGAAAAATGAATATAAAATAGGGTATATATTTTTAAGGAACAATATATAAAATATTATATATATATAAAGCTAACAACTTTGATAATTTCTCTAAAACGATAAAATACATTAAAAAAAAAAATACAAAACAAGCAATTAGTGGTTATTATTTCATCTTAAACATATTATTTTAAGTTAATTATACAAATACAGTGACCAGAACACATTTCGCGTTCTCTTTATGATTATTTTTATTTTTATGATTATTATTATTACTATTATCATTATAATTTTTTCGTTGTTGATGAAAACACCTATAGATATAATACTATACGTTTAAGACCTACGACCGTGCTGGAAAACCTATTGTTTTCCCGTTTGCATGCGAATTCGATAACATTGAATCCGACACGGATGCAGTGCTATGATAATATTATTATTGTATTATTTTTCTGTAGTGTTTATAAGGTTTACAGCTCAAAAAAAAAAAAAGATCATATTATATTAATTGTAAGCCCGAATCGATTTTTTTTCATCAACTTTTTTTTATTAAATATTATTATCTTTTTATTATTATTATTATTATTATGATTATTATTATTATTATAGATATTATTATTATCATTATTATTATATTATTATTACTATATAATTATTACAATTATTATTATTTTTACATCTTGTAAATAAATTACTATATAAAACAATTTGAAAAATTGTGTACATAAAAATTGTAATAATAACAAAGATAAGCAACGTTGTACTTGTTCTGTTGTCTTTAGACTTAAATTTCTGTACCAAGTCTGATATAGCGTTTGGTCTGTATTATTTATTAGTAATATATATTGATAATGTATTATTGACGTCCGAGTTTTAATTTTTTTTTTTTGTACAATTTGTTACAAATAATATGCCTCTGTGTTAATTATTAGTATTTGACCAAACAACACTACACATGTGACATAAATGTAAGCCAATTTGATTTAATGACATTAAATTGAGTGCAAATGGAATATTTTGATATTTCATGTATTTTAATTAATGACCGTAAAAATCGTAGTGAAATTGACTAAAAAATTGTATGGTTTTTTGGTCCGATAATGAAAATGATATAATATTCTTTATATTATAAATTATCATTATTATTATTAATATAATTGTTATTATTATTATTACTATTATTATTGCAGTTCGTATTTTTGGGCGTGTCATAAACATGTATAGGTATGATATGTTATTGTGGTACCTAACTTATGATTATTGATAATATAAATATTTCGTATATAGGTTAAGGAGTCTTCGTGTTTGTCAGTGGAATAGTGGAAACATTAATAATAATATAGTTGAAGATGCTGAGCACGGGTTTTTAATTGTACGACGTTGCGCAAAACAAAAAACGCCGCCGTACTTACACTTCGTCGTAAAACGTTAACGCGCTTACATCTAACAAAATATTATTCGTTGCACAAAGTTCGATCTTATTTCTTATTAATTCATATTATTGACTTACCTACCTATATCTTATTATGTATAATATATATTTTATAATAGGTATAGGTACGGCATTTAATTGGAAATCATTCGCCATCGATCGTAATATACTAATATATTATTTTATTAATTTATACATCGAGTAATGTAATAACGGAAAAAATTAGTATTATTATAATATTGTGATCGTACCATTAGATGTGCAGCTTAAATTCTGCTGCATACTGCGTATTATACAATTTAATAATATTATCGTTTCGCGAGTGCAACGGAGACACCTACAGTGCCGAATCCGGTTTTGATCGCGAAGTATAATACGTTGTGTTCGTTTTATTATTTTTTTTCGACGGTAACGGTTTTAGTGTGCCCCCCCCCCACACAGCTTGTTTTTTAACACGACGGCTCAACTAATCGATTTTTTTGTAATCAAGTGTTATTCACGTCAACGTTTTTACGTATAAATAAAAAACATATATAGGTACCCAACTCGTTACTGTGCAGTAACGTTTAAAAATCGCGATATCACAATCGCGCGCGGGTTGTGTAAATCATGCGTCTATATAGTGTGCGTTCGTTTCACCGTCAGTGTGGCAGTAACGACCGTTTGGATTTCAAAACCGTCACTGAAAAAATAATCGAATATCTACGAAATGATACTCTATATATAGGTAATATACTTTGTACCTACATAATATATAATATATATATATATATATATATATATATATATATACACACGCGACCGCGTTTTTTCCATACCGAACTCTTTCAATTTTCATATTTTCTTTCTCTGCGCGTGTCTTACCTACATGGCGATGAAATTTTAATAACTACGCGGTGTATATGACGTGTTTATATAACAGTGTTGTGTTGGAACGCGCACGTCAGCCGAATAATTCGTTGTGAAGACGTTTCTTCGGATGAACGTGTCTATATATATTTATATATACGTATAGACGGACCTTCCACGACAATTCTAATCACGCGCAACAAAGAAATCTGAAATCGATGGTCGGTTATTATGTTTTCGATTTCGACGGCGGCGGCGGCCGCGGCCGCGATGATCCTCAAAATACTTTTGTCCGTTGATACATATTGCTATTTCGATTGTGGTGCACTCGTACGATTTCTTCAACGAGCTCTGGTTTATTATTACCGCAGACTGTCCGCAGTCATAGATTTTGTGCATTATTATTATATTTTCAAATTCGGTGTACCGTCCTTCGTTATATGTTATATAACGAGCGTCGAGTGCTGCTCGTCGAAAATATTATCATACTACGACAATATATCTGCCCGATGGGTACCTCCTCTTGTGTATCGTTTATGATGCACAAATGACTCGAGCAGTGTGCTTCGGCGAAACGGTAGACTCGGTTATCTTTTTCGAGCTGTTTTCTCGCGATTTCGCGAATGTCTACAAAAACGTTCAATATTGTTATGTCTCATTTATCATGATATGTACACGCGAATTTTCGCAATTCTCGCTATTGTATATATAGAACGACAACACGGTGGGTACCTACTCCGCGATGTACGTAGGTACAAGTAGCTCTCCATATTTTTCGTTCTCCGTGCAAACTACGACGCGACGATATTATTTCCTACCCGTCGTCTTGCAAAGTGACGGGTGTTCCGCGAAACGGATCGACGAGCCGGGGCGGATAACAATGACATGTTTTATGCGAATGCGTGCATTTTGTTCTTGCGAAAACGGGTTTCGCTTGAAATTCAAAACGATCGCGAATAATACATACATATATATCGTCTTGGTCCGAATTTCTATAGGCGTCTTCTAAACGTGTATACCACGCAGGTATCCGTCAATACATATCATAATATAGGCGTTACAGGCGGTATGTCACTGTAGTTGTAGCAGCAGCAGTGCACAACATAATAGGGTTTGACTGCTCGTATCCGGCTTAAAATTCCTTTTTTCGCTCGGTATATTACTCCGATGCGCGTACGACATAATATGTTTTATTATATATATATATAGAATGTGTGCATGTATACACTGCGATGTGTTCGTTTCGCACTAAAAGCCTCCTTTAACTGCAGCGTTTTCGTGATGTTATATATACAAGTAGGTACGTTATTGTATATTCTACGCCGTCGTCCGTTTCCGTTCACGCCGAAAACGCCGAATTACGCGGCGCCGAACGAACAATAATGTAATACATAATACATATGTATCGTTATTATTAGTAATAACTTATTACTTCGAATAATATTATCGTGCACCGTATCATTTCGTAGATATAATAATAATAATAAATTGATTGGATTTTCACCGCGCGCTCGTATTATACGTATGTAATATATTATAGTATAATAATATGTAGGTATATTACTGCGTATTATATTATATATATATGTGCTATTGCGAAAAACGCGTTGTGTCGTTCGACCCTGACACACCTAGGAAATATGACAGTAAACAGTTGACCGAAAAACAGTGTCGATGCAAAAATACGAACGGTTTTTTTTTTTTAGAAATGTTTTATTATCCGAGACCGGAACGACGACGATGACGATCCATCCGTTTGTCACATATGTATATATATATTATTATATATTATTATAACGGTTTTCGCGCAAACCGCAGAGACAGACCGCCGCCGCGTCTTGCGTACAACGACGATGACTTATTACGTACATTTATATACATATATATATATAAATGATCTTCTCGGTATGGCATATATTAATAACGTACAAAATAATAATAGGTAGTATATATGTATATTTATAGGTATACCCCAGATTCGAACAAAATATAGGTGGTGCCGCTTTTCCGGGAAGAAATCCTGCTAGTGTAGCACTTTGTCGGTTTCTTCGACGTTTATATTTTATTATTATATGTGACTCAAATATTATATTTTATAATTATCCCTATGTACGCGTGGTAATCCGATCGGGTCATCTGTACTATAGGTATCAACACTACTACCAATTATATATGTACGTATATTCTATTTATATTACTATAATGTATATAAATCTCGACCTCTCAGGCTCTCAATATATTATAACAACAACAATAATAATAATAATAATAACAATAATAGAAGACATCTGCAACGCGCTTCTTGCGCGGTCGGCCACGTAGAGCTCAAAAGAGAGATCGCCGCCTATACTATAGCTCTCTCATATTTTATTATATTAAAATATATATTATATATTATTATTATAAACGTATAACCGTCGCGTTCGTTGCAGCTGTGGAAAGGAAGGTATATATATAGTGCTGCAGTGTGGAAGTATTATTATTATTATTATGTGCGTTGCACGCAGACCGCCGGACAAACCTAATCTCTCCAGCGCGCGGTTTTTTATTATTATTTACTCTCATCCGACGACGGTTTGCCGGTACCGTTAACCAATAGCCGGGCCCGAGGCCGCCCTCCCCGTCGGAATGCTCGGCCGGCGCGCGCGCAACAACACTGGAAATTAGCAACGCCTCTGCCGGCTGATGGTCGGACGGAAGGACGGACGGACGGGCGGGGAGAGCGCACAGCCTTTCCCGCCCGCCGAGCTCGGTCGCTCGCACACACGGGCGGGCGCGCGCGCGCGCCGCGTAATTCGCTTTCGTCGGTTTTTTCCGCCGCCAGCGTTTTGGCCGCGAGCGCGCGTATTTCGCGTCGACGGTCCGAATCGCACGAGAGAGAAACGACACGCGGATGGAGATTGCGTACGATAATATCATAATAATATATTAAATATGGACGATAGTGTGCGTATTTATTTAGGCGGTAGACGATGGGCGAGAGCTTATTTTAATATTTACATATATCATATCATCATAGGTCGTACTTGCCGAGCGGCTGCCATAACACACACACACACCGAAAAAAACGTCGAAAACGCGTTTGAAAACGATGAAAAATTCTGCGCATAGTACATCCGTTTCCTATGTACAGTAATGTAGTAAACACATCCGTGTACGAACGGCGGAATAATTAGGTTATTAATTTTTGTAGGCGAATGTCATCCCGAAGCGGTCGGCTCGTCATCGGCTCGTCGTTTATATACATATATATAGCAGTTCCATTAACCGTACAGCAGGCGATAATGATTTGATCATAAAATATAATAAACGTTGTCACGACGGTATGTTCAGAGTATTCTCGTTATCCGCCGAATTCAAGTTTAGATAAAACGATTTCGCTGTAGAATATTAACCACTTTATTATACACACGGCGCGGGAGTATTTTGAATAATATTTCCAACCATCTGATAGCTGATGTATAGATACCGTGATAACGGGTTATATAAGTTATACGCGGAATACGGAGACTGTGTATAATAGTGCCTATACCTTAACGATGTATATACTATTATATCACGATTTTAAGTCTTTGTTACTATATGACGTAGGAACTCACCACGGTTTATTAACTTATTGTCGGGCACTGACAAATTTCAATTATATATATATATATATATTATATATACATATAGGTTACTGTATAAGCGTTGGCAACGTTGGCGTTTATATGTAGATTTGCTTAATGCGTTTTTCGCTGTCGAGTTGGTTCGGCGTGTTACGTATGTAGTATGTACAAATGCAATAATATTACATAGGTAAAATGTATAATAATAATAAAACAGCCGTGGTTTATCGAGCGTTTTATACGATTACGATTACATAATATGCGATATACCTACAAATAGTCGTAAAACACTAAAATAGGTTTTTAATTTGTTTTAATATACTGACCCGCTGATCTTGCTGCCGTTATTGTCGTTCAATTACCGGTAGTCGTCTACACCCACCCATATCATGTATTTAAACGACCCGCGATAACCTACATAATATATTATTATAGTATTCCGAGATGGGAATAACGCAGCATGACATAAATAATATAAAAATTGTATGCGTTTTACAGATTCTACGTAGGTAGGTGTTCCCCTCGTCGCTAAAGAACCCGCAACAGTCAATACGTAATAATATATTAATATATTTTATAGAACAACATATTGCTTATTCACATTTTCGTATGTATACAGAGGGATAGGTATACGATTTTATTAAATTATAAGAATATTATTTTTACCCGCAAACATTATTATCTACTGTCGAGATTTTTCCACGAACAAAAAACCGATATTTGCGAACATTTATTTTATTATGTTTACTTAATATTATATTACACTTATCTCTGATATTATATTCTCGTTTAAACAGAAACGGCTTGCGGCATCTGTATAAATGACGATGACATTATTTATTATGATTAATAAATAATAATCATTCTTAATACGAGTATAGTAAGCCTTCACATTTTTTAAATGGAAAAATGTTTTAAACGATACACGACCGACGTGTTATTAAAATTTCAACTTTATATAGTTCAGTGTGTATAATATTGTATTGAAAAACAATAAAACTCGCACACCTATAACTGCGGCGAATAACCCGCCGATCGTTGAACGAGTATATATTATAATATACGCACCGGGTGCACAAAGAGCAACGAATATTATATTATTATAATATTCACCGAGGAATAATGAGATTTTGATTTGCGACACGAATCACCGCGAGACGATTGCCGTTAGAAAAATATGTATAAATGCATCACACACAGCGGGCGCATAAATATATATATAACGTACCTATACATGTAACGCGTCCAATAAAATATAATATGTAATATACCTATGTGGTTATATAGTATGTGTTTGTAAAATTATGATTCGCGTTTGATATTCAATCAATCAAAAAAAAAAAAAAGGTAATAATATAAAGTATAAACAGCTATTTACGTAGTTATTTAAATTGTCCAATCAACCCGCCACTACGCAGATATACTGTACCTATTATCGTTTTTTATTCAATAATATTCTAATAATTATGTATGTATATATAAGTGTGTTACTCTTAAAACTGCATTCAATTTATTTTAATAATATCAGCGCTTCTAGAAGATGCGTTCTATTATTTATAAAATATTTTATCGTTTGTGCCTTGGTGTATGGCTATATAGTGTTTTACTACAATACTTATTGAGTACTATTATTATTCTAGTAAAAATAAAAGTGTATACGATGTGCCTGTATGATAATATTTAGGTGTTTACGTGTACCAACCAATACTATTAATTATTGTCGTTGTTTGCACCTATATATATATATATATATATATATATATAGTTCTACCTACGACTGCGATGCCTCAGCCGCACACAGTTTTTATTTTAACAATTCGCGGTCGCAGCCAATAAGTGTATATATAATATAATATAGCTGTACGTATTTTATTTATTTATTATTAATTTTAATATTACGTTATAATAATTTTCACATTCGATAGAAGGTCGAGTGGTAATTATATTTTATTATTTCTAGTCGTCCGTTAACGAATTTTCTCGGATCCCTCTGCCACCACCCGGAGGGATATATAAAATATATAATACGCACAAGCGCTCCATCTCTATCACCCTCTCACTCATCATTCCCACTCTCACCAACCAGCGCGCACGCGCAACGGGTGAGCGAGCGACGGTGGTCCCCGCAGGTCGCAGCAGTCGTCGTCGCCGCGTATACACGCGGGGGGGAGCGCGACCGATCGCGTCGCACAACGCACCCCAAAACGTAAAACTAGTTGTATCATCGGCCGCCGTGGCAATAGCGTCCCCTATTTATCCGTTATCCCCGCCGAGGCCTCGAACGGGTTCTTTTCCTGTAGGTACATAATATTTTATTATGATTTTTTCTTTATTTATCCGCGTGTATATGTGTGTGTTTATATATATATATAGAGAGAGAGAGGTACAAACGATCGTTATATATTATAACAGAACCCCTAGCCGGTGGCACCGTTTGTACCTAAGCGCGCGCCCTTCTCTCCTCCACCCAGCCCTGATATATCCGCGGTACGAAATCCCAACCCCCGTCGGAAACGCATAGTATAGTAGTCCTAGGGCGATTGGTTATATCCCCTCCTCTTGAGCATATACAGCGTACCTTCGTCGACGACCCGTGTCGTAAAACGGTCCGGTTTGTGCAGCGCGTGGTAATACCTATCTATGATAATATCTGTACAATAACCATCTGCAGGTTGCGTGTGATTATTATTAAATACACACCCGCGGGTTCCTATATAGATATCATTAGTATACCGCGGTCGCTGTCGTCGCAGGCGGATAAGTGCCATCATTTGCCGAGTGTTCAACAAATTTTACGAATTACGGATACGTGTGCAACACAAAAGCGGTTTCCATCGCGTCGTTCGCCACGCGCCCAGTTCAAGACCATAATGATAATATTAATTTAATCGTCATTACAATACGTCCGACATGCGCGATTCGGCTTCCGCCTTCGCCGACTAGAACGACACAATTTAGTACCCATCACTGTTGTTAATACCGAGTTGCCAACAAGTTTTTACATACTTATTTTTCGTAATGTTGCCACCGTATTATTATAGCGATGCGTACCTAACAGATACAAACAGATATTTTAATTGGCTCATTTTTTTTTAAAAAATTTTTGCAGCTTTAATTACTATACCGCTTGAATTTTGCTCGTGTGCGTCTGCCGTCTGTAGGCATATTATACTCGTGCATAGCTGTACGGCGTTGTATAATTGTTATTGTCGTTCGTCTCCGTTCCGTTTTGTTGCGGCGTTCAACGACCCGTTAATAAACATTCAAATTATGTTTTTAAAAAATTTATAATTTTCCTTCGCACAGCGTGTATACCTGCTACACGCGCATGCTCGTAAATCGTAATGGTGTTATAATATTATATTTTTATCGTGTTGTTTATCGTTTTGTACCCACGCTGTACGCGCAATGACGATTTATACATTATATATTATACACGATGACGATTTCTTTTGCGTTGTTGCTGGCGTGTAAAAATGATGATGTACTCCACATGTGTTTCGCTCACAAAAGACGGGGTTACACGCGTACCAATACACTTAACAAAACCCCAAACCGTTTTGGACACAATCCCAAAATATATTATGTAGGTCCCACGCGTGGATCCCTCGGTGATATATACATAATATTATACACGTATATACTGCACGTCCGCCACGCGATTTACAAATAATTAATCGACAACGCCTAGGTCGTTTCATTTTTACCCGACGTAACGCGTTTTTAGGGTCCTACACGATATATATGTACGATTTTATTATATCCCTTTTTTTTTTCATTCATCCAAAAACACAAAACGGTAAATCATATCATCTAGGTCTGTGTTCTATATATAGATACTGGGCGGATGTGGTACTGTCAATTAAATACCAAGATTAATGGGGTATATTGCCGCGGTATACCTAAAATCATTTCGATTGAAAATATCTCCATTCCAGCGCGATATAGAGAAATCACTTATTGATAATAATTATTTATGAAGGCAGTAACGTACGGAAACGTTCACGCCTTTTTTGGATAACTGAATAACAATAAAAAAAAATCAAATTATACTAATGAAATACCTAAAACGACATGATACGAGGAATGCTCTACATATATTGTCCATATGCACCGAGCCCCATAATTTCCGAAAACATTTTCAAAAGGTATATTTTTTGTATAATAATCACCTAGAAATCATAATTTAAGTTTGGTTGTTATAATATTATGCAGTCTCAATGAGAATATTTTAGGTATATAGTTATTGTTTATAATTTGTGTACCTACAAATTATTTAATCAAATGTAAACTCGATTAATAATGATAACAGTAAATTACAGTATATACATGTAAATCTGTAAAAAGTTACGTTTTTGCTCAAAAACAGAATCGAACATTATAATATAATTTGTTATACGCTATGTAAAATTAAATTAACAATAAAACTGAATCCGCTATACCTATAACAAGTCAACCGGTAAGTATCCAATAACATTGTATACCTATTACCATTTTATTTATCTGTTTATATAAATTATTTATGATTTTAATAAAATTAGGCATAGTAGGTAGGTATGTGGACGATTCATTTAGTATCAAATTTATGGTTTTTCTAGTGGATATAATACTTATAGTAGGTATCTAAATATTTTTTTTTCCTTAGTAATATGGCTGATAATTTAAGGATTTTAATATATAATTGAACGATTATCTAAATAAGCCCTACGCTTAGTTATATCTATACTCAATATTTTGTTTTGTTATGTATATTGTATGTAATGTGTTTATATATATGTTGGTAGGTATATTATGTATAATGTATATACTACAGTGTGCGTTGTGTACCGGTAATTTTTTCTTACAGTTCTTCATAATAATTCGTGTTACATAACTTACGTGAAATATAAAGCAAACAAATGGTTTTAGGGGGAAGTGACAACAGTAAAAATGACATTACATTAAAAAGCTGAAAATGTATATATTATGCTAGAAAACGGTGGAAAGCGAAGGGGACGGGAAAATAATAACATTCAGCATTTCTAACACTTTGTGGGAATTACTTAATGCCAGGTGGATTTGACTTTATGTAAATATACAAGTGGGGGACTGAATGGGTGGAAAAAATAAAATGAAAATAGAAGTGCTCTGCTTAAGGGGTGATGTTTCAGGAAATCCCGTCGGAAAAACTTTTCGATGGGGATTTAATTTTTCTTCAGTTTTGTCTCCGTGACAGATAACAACTACGACTAAAATATTATATATATATAGCCGCAAATGCCTCTGTATGGTTGTTTAGATATACAAACAAATATTTCGTATATATGTGGCGTATTACGTATATCAAAGCACATATTTCACGATTGCCGCGTTTCCGTGGCAAAATACATCCGATGCCGCTAAATTACCAGGAGGGGTGCAATCATAATTGGCTTATCGAAACCCTTATACAATGGCCTTTTAAAAGTCTTGACGATGTTATTATTACTGCACATTGGAAAGGGTGCGCGAGTAATAATATCAAAATTGACCTATACGCACCGCGGTCGAACACATACACATATATACATAGACCCTCTCATAATATATTTTGTATGTATAATGTATAATATATTATTTAATTATTATATCACACGTTTTTAGCTTTCTTGCTCCTATCATGTTATTACTATACACTTTATATTTTCCAAATAATTCATATTATCATATTATATATAAAAGGACAATGTGCATAATCGATATTTGGTATTATATTTACACATATCACTAAAATCCACTTGTTTATTATATTCTATCCATAAATAAATATTTTACATTACATAGCATACATGGAAGTGTATGACCCGCATGTGTGACGAATACCGATATATTATAGTTTAATGCCGACGCTGTAGACTGCAGTTGTAATAATGTGAGGTTTTTCCATCATTATAAAATGTATATAGGTATAATATCATTATGCCGGGTGTAAAATTGGTCGGGTTCTTAAAAAACCTCGAACAAAAAATTTCGGTTTTAATATTTTTTTATTAACTCTTCCTGTGCATGCGATTGATTATTGAGTGCATTGCGTGCTAAACGACAGATTAATACGATAGTAAAGTATACGTATATAAAAGACACGGATTGTTGCCGAATATGAAAAACGAACTTTGCTCATGAAAAGATAAACCGTTTACATGTGTAATGGGCCAAGAAATTATTGTTGAATAAACATTTGATTTAATTCTTTATGGATACGGTGCTTTTGGTTTGTACATATTTATATTACGCATACATACACACTCATATACACATCCACCCACCGACCAGCTTTAGACCCCTTAGCATCGGGAGTCGCGTGCAGGGTGTGGCAGAAAGTCATAACCAAACAATCTCGGGGGTAGGAATTGATTTTCGTCTCCCCGGAGACTCGCGAATGCGTTAAAAATGAACATATTGTTGTTTCATGCGTTTAATCATCGGTTACTATATATATACACAGTAGTGTGCATATATACACACACATATAAAATGTATACTCGCGCTTTTATATATATATATATGTATTATATCGCCTGCAACGAGCCCGCGAGTCAATGGGGAATTTAAAATAATCATATAAAACGCGTCAAGGGTTCGGAATTCACGTGTGTAATGTAGGGCGCCGGCGAATGCTGCGAAATACCCGTAAGATATTATTATATTACGTTATTATATGAACGATATATTCTAAATGCGTGCGCTCACATTGTGAGGGCGAATTCGCGAGGTTATTCAAATGTGTAATGGAATTGTCGGTGGAATATCGTACAATATTATTATACACTACTATACACTATTACACCGCCTACTACCGCTGCTCTACAAAATTACGCCAAGAGTATATATTATAATAATCAGTAATCAGTAATCACTATTGCGTATAATAACGCAGTACTGTGTCCTGTGTATGCTTCTAGAGCATAATATCATGTAGGTAATGATTATGTATAATATGCACAGACGGTGCGTATGTGTTGCCATAATAATGTATTGCTTAGGTACTCTGCTGAACGTGTAACCAAAACATTCGCTGCTCGGGCGTTTCACAGTCATGTATACATATAATATGATAATAATTATTGTGGCTTAAGTTATAACCACGTCGGCAAAAGTATATATAATTAATGATATACGCCGTTAAATCGAACTTTCGGCGTTTGGCGCCTTCCCAGCGACGACTATATATTCAACACGGAACTTCTTGCGGAACATGCGTAAAGGTAAGTTTTTTTATTTATCGATTTGAAATACATGGATTAGGCATATTTAACCTATATACTATACATAATACATTTATATATATGTAGATTGTACGAGAAACAAAGAAAATTCGTCCATTGTTTATACATAGGTACCTCTATACAATATATACATACTATACCTGTATTTAGAATCGACGCATGATATTATGTGATAATTATTATTGTGGTATTAGGTGCCTATAGGTATCTACCTAAATATCTATACAACAAAAAATCAACTTGCAGGTAATGGTGATATTCTATTTTCCGTATTATTCAAATTAATATACACTATATTGTCTACTATAATAATAAAAATATAATTTAATATTATTATTATTATTATATATATAATATTCAAGACAATTAATATCGCATCCAATGATCAAATATAAGTAACATGTATTATCTATTTAATTGTCAATAATAATTTGCATATCGACTGGGATAATTTTTCAGTTTCTAAAATTGGTGTATACCTAGTACCGCAACAATGAATATGATGATGTATATATTATACTAAGTTACATTTTATTACAATAGTATGTTACAAGAGATATATACCTATATGTAATGCAATATAATAATTAAATAAATTCAAGTATAAAAAAATCTAGGCATAATCTGTTATAACTTATAATGTGTGGGCATATTATACTGTTTTAAATAAAAATTCAATCTAAAATATGACTATATGTAGAAGGTAATATATACAATTTACAACTTTTGTCTCTATAATGCTTCTCTTTATTATAACACATTTGTATAATATTCTATATGGATAGCTTCCGGATACCAGATATGCATTTATATAACATATTATAGTAGTGGCGGTGTATATCTTAATGTATTATATAACATAAGTACTACATATTTTTAATGGACTTTAAGTATTTTTAATCTAGTTAAATTGTATACGTCTATATATAGATATATAATATATATACAAGTGAAATATATAGTGTAATACATTTGACTGTAGTAATAAACAATAAGAATGAAAATAAAGAAATAATAAGTAATAACTGCAATAAGTAATGCTGAAATCACAATTTGTTAATTTTTTTTTTTTTAAATTTGAATTAAAAAAAAAATATACATTAATTATTATTATTCACAAACAGTACTTAATTTCTTACATTCATATGTATTGAAAACGTACATGTAAGTAAATATTAAATACAAATCGTAAATAATATTCAACATATTTAATTGCATTAAGCCATTAGCATAATATACATTAATGTTTATTCTTATGTATGTAAAACTATCGTGTCCAATTGTCAATTTAGGCTGCTATGCAGTATTGCAGTAATAGTTGCATACAAATCGAAACGGAAGAACTTTAACTCGCTCTCGTAGTCTCTTTATTATTTTTCGTCATTGTTTCTCACATAATTTATTACATCACGTTTACGTTTGACAATATATCTAGGGATGAATAAATAGTGTCTTTGCGTATATAATATATACCAACAATACCACATTACTACGACTTACGATTATATTATAAAAAAAAAAATTCCAGTGGCTTTACCTTAGCTATACCTATTTAGAAAGGTTGGGTTGGTACTTAGCATAATATATCATAATTTTCTAATCCCTTGCGATAATACTTCCGAATAATATGAATATTTTATTGCTGTTTAGTTACAGGGAAACGCAATGAACCATTATAATTTATCACGTTAGATATATAGGTGTATAAGTTTTGTATTTTAATTATAAACAAATCACTGTCGAAAGCGTTTAACGCTGAAAAATATACACCGTTACTACCTACCATATCACTCTAAAAACCGAAAAGGTATTTAAAAGTATAAAATCTATAAATGTTTGTATTTTTTTTTTTACAAGAGCTGTGATTTATTGTTTTTATTTATCGCTTTTATGTATATTTACGTGACACTCGTGACAGTAATTCGATCGTATTATATTTTCCACACACTTATCTTTAAATTCGCAGAATCTAACTACACTTTTGAGCTTTCTTATATTTTCGATTTTATCTTCTCTAAAAATGTGACAAAAATAAATAACAAACATTTTAAATATATACCATGAAAATAAAATTGTTTCAATAGTATCAATCTAATTTCTCGTTAAAACTATCAACGCATATCTAAGATTTGGATTTTTATCAACATTCGATAATGTATAACTGAGCCACAGAATTTGATTTTAAAAGAATATATTGGCTTGAAGAAGTTTATGAAGAAGAGTTTTACTATATATTATGTGTAAATATATAATATACCTATATAAATATAATATAATTTAATACAACGCATCATGCTCGTAAAATATATCAATATATGCAATCACGGTGCCCTCATCCCCCCATATATTTTATGTGTGTGTGAGTCTGTGCAGAAATCCGAGAAAATCCGGGTGATTCGAAACGCATATATATAATTATACGTGTGGTAGTAGCAGGGTGGTTAGGTAATATATATATAAATATATATACCACGTATGCCCACCGAGGACCTCTTAAAAAGGGTCCGTCCCCTCCGGGTCGTCGTTGGCAGTAAAACAATCCGAATTCCGGCGGGCGGGCGAGCTAATTACAATAATAACGGACGAATCGCGGCGGTCGTCGGGGCAAACCCGTCCGCGGGGCCGTTCCTCCTCTCGAACGGCCGCCGCTGTATAGTACAAGCGCGAGTGTATATTAAAATAATAATATTATATATCATGATGTAGGTACCCCGGTTGTTTTATTTTGTTTAATATATTACACATCTCATCCGTCGAATGCTGAACGCCTCTACGTGATACCATGATAGAGTACAATATGGCAGCGAGATGAGAGACGTTTTTATTTTTGAACCTATTCAAACGGTAATATTTGTTAGTATTCATTAATATTTAAGAACCGAACAGCTAGTGAATCTAGTCAATACGAGGTGTAAGACTTGTTTATAAAATATAATATAATGTCCACATATCAGATTTATTTCGGATTTCCTATATGCATAATCTAACATTTAAATTTAATAAACTCGACAAGCAAAACTGCTGGGCTCATGATCATCACTCGGATGTAGAATTACATGGTAGTCGGTCAAAATGTCCAGCTACAAAAATGACCTGCAAGAGGAAAGCTATTAAAATTAATGGATAATAATTTAGAATTCGTATAATTTGAATATAGTATAGGTTTATAATTACTAATTAAAATTAATATTCCAGTCATCCATGTGATTTTAAAAATGTAATAATAATATATATTATTTTACGTCTTATGAAATTTTATATCTATGAATTTATTATAATTTATAACTATTTATAGGTATCTAATATTATTATAATATTTAAAATTATAAAATAACAGCTCGTCTAAAAAAATTAATACTCATTAGTTATTTTACACGTAACCTAAATTTGTTGTTTTAATAGAAACAACTATAGTGTATACTGGTATACTATAATTTATACTGTATTATTTTAATAACTAATGAAAATATAATTTGAAATACGATAATAAGTTTGATATAATATATTTATCAATATCGGATTGTATAAAATAAGTGATATACAATCTACTCTTTGTAAATAAGTCGCTGAGTTTCTACTTTACATGTTATAGTTTGTTCGCATTTTGAACGTGAATGGTTCGGCGACAAATATCTCGGGATTCCGCAGTATAAATTGTGACCTTGTAAAATGAACGGCATTCGGTCTAAACTGGTTGTTTATTAAAGGGACAAACTTCGTCCGGTAAAGCGCGTTTGAATAAGGTTTAAATTACAAAATAAATGCACTCACAGGATTTTAGCTGGTTTGGATCGGCAGGGGACCTATAGCTATTATTATAAAGCAGTGTCTAACGTCATCCGGGGATTAAAGCAACGCTATAGAATAAGTGTATGTATTTTTCTTACACTTGTCTTTTGAAATATAACATAAAGCCTATTATACAATATGTACAATTGTATCAACTATATATAAAATAATGTAATACAAACATGCTTTGTCCAATGAACAGTACTTGTCCAGCACTGTGGTATAATTTCAATGATCCAGAAGTGTCTTAACGACGTTTATTATATAACACAGAAGATAGAACCTACCTGTAGGACCTACCCTATTGGATTTAAAATAATATAGGTATGTATGTATACAATTGATTGTTATAGTACTATCTGAATGGGGTTAACATAATAATTTATGCTATATGAAATATAATTGAAGCATTTATATTCCTTTTTCTAAGATAAAGATGGTCATGGGATGTTATGCAGATTTAGCCTCTCAGACGAGCGTATAGTTTCTTAAACATATGTGATATACCTACACACTATCACTGACGCTTTTCTACACTGCAGTTATAAGTATACAACATAATATTATGTTCAATTGTATACTCATTAAGACTATACCATAGACGTGAGTTATACTTATTTATAGTTATATATTATATATCGGTATACAAAATATATCTTATTATATTATACCCATCTTATATAATTTATTATTATTATATATGCACGAGAGTGTATAATGGATAATATGATGCAGTGTGACACTGTGAGCAACATATAGCAATACAGTATAATAATATTTTAGTCGCCAAATTGTTGTCAACGTCGCCCGTACGAATATTGCAGTAGGCATATTATAAAATATTATTACAGTGTATATATAGGCTCCTATATTATACATGTCTACTATATTCCTCGCGATGCGCACTATAGTCTCGTTATATGTTGTCCAATACACTCGCCCATTGTTACGGATATACCTACAGCCGTATGTGTATAGTGTTAGTGTACAATGTATAATGTATATTATATTATTACTATCCATTATTACAATTGTTGCAGGTTATACTGCTTATATAACTTTTATAATTTATAACTTATCTTGGGGGGACCAACGTGTAATACAGGATGTTCAGTATAGACCTGTTAAAACGTTAACTATATATAGGTATGATATATTTAAGACGTTTAAGTTAAACGATGTCCCTTGTTAAATTTTCCTTTGTTGCTATTTAAATAAACAAAAAATTTTATTTTATGTAACAGTATACCTATAATATAATAATTTTAAAATTATTTATATAGGTCATATAATAATATAATATTTATTGGAGAAGAATAACGAATACATTTTTTTTTTAAATGTCGACATGAAAATAATTTAAAAATTATAATACCCGATTAAATGATGTTATGCCAACACTTTATACTATATATAGTATATATTATTATATTTACGCCGCAAGAAGTAGTTGATTGATTATGGAACGGGCTGTTTCGCAGAAAAATACAATTTAAAAGAATATCATAATATCTGTATAATATTATACATTATTCAGTACTTGCATGGCGAGAATGAGTGAGAAAAAACAATATAACTTCATTGCAGTAAACGACGTTAACGCTGGGCGTGCGTGAAATTAACTTTTTGCCAATTTTTTGTTATATTTAATACCGTGCAACAATTGTCAGGTACTCAGTTATAATAATCTTATTAATTTTAGATTATTTGATTAATATACAATCTAAGGAAATAATTTATACCTTATAAATTAATCCAACTTTCTATAATTTATATTTTACTCAGGTATGGTGAATGGTGATTACTGATTAGTCTTAGTTGACTTATGATGGTTTGGATGGATGGATTGTTGAAAGCAATAAGTTTGTTTCAATTATATAAATATTGATGTATTATATAATTTAATTTTGTATAACTTATATAGGTATATTTTATCTGAAATTCTAAATTTTGCGGTCAGACAATTATTTAAAATATTTATGATCGATTAAATTGATAATAATTTCACTTTAAACGTAACATTTTATATTATAATATTATGATGCTTATGAATTTTTACACAACAGGAATAATACGTCAATAATTTTATTTACTGCAATAGGTATAAATATGACGTTTTTTCGATCATAGTTACAGCTAGGAGATCTACGTATTTTTAATCAATTGGGATAACTATAGTACCTAATAATACCTAGCTATATATAGGATCAATATAATTAGGTACACGTCATGTGTACAATTTGATGATGAGTTTTATTATCTATATGTTATATTGATATATTACTCGATCGCGATCGACTGGTTGGCGACCCCGTATTGGTGTATTGTGTAGAGTAATTATGTTATTGATTTGCATTTGAACATGCATATTATGTGTTCGTAGTGTTACTATGGAACTAAAAAAAATAATCAAATTTAATACATTTTTTTTAAAAATTATACCTAGTTCTAATTTTGCCTATTTTAGGTTTAGAATACATGTTTTAATTGATTAATTCGATAATGATATTCAAAATGGGGGTCGTAATTTAAAAAAATTAAAGTTGTGCAAAATAAATGAGTTAAGAAAATTGTAAGTCATAGGAATTTATGTTCCATTAGTTTAGTTTATAATGTTCTGCTGACAGAATTGAAAAATAATGTAAGGGTAACGAGTGAAAGATTACTTACCTACTCTATTACCGCGGACACATGGTATTTCATAGATTTTTATTATTATTGCCTATGACATTTAAGATTCTATTTTGTTCACATTTCATTTAAATATGCTTGTGAATATATTGCCCATAATACTAATGTTCATATTAAAAATTCTCACAATGTAACCTTTTTATTTTGCTGGTAGGTAGGGCTAGAAATCATGTTAATTACGGCAACTTTTTAATTCGTAGTAGGTAAATTGTATCTCCGAAAAAAGGATACAAACAATTAATACTGCGTGAATTGCGTCTCAGAACATTTAAAACAACATGCAAAATGAACCATATACAGTTTGAACAGCCAGGGGAAAAAGTAAAAAATTGATGGAATAATAAATAATATGAAAGAAATATAAAAAAAATATTATTCTTTTAGTGGTGTGGAAATTATCATATATCCATTCAAATATTAATACAGTTATTATATTACCATTATAGTGCTATGTCTGAAAAATGGAAGAAAAATTTTAATTTTTCAAAATATCGCTTGATGTAATTTAAGTTTGAATAAAAAATATTTAGGGTACAATTTTATTTACATATTAAAATTAAAAATGGCACACAATTTGCATCCCATATATTATATTTACATATAGTACGTTAAAAACATAATTATGTACACGTATAGTTTTAATAAAATCAATTGTAATTTGTAGGAATAAACTGTGAAGGAACGTTTTAATATTTTTATAATATCAGCACAAAATTTAATGTAAATTATATAATCCATATTCCGTATTCATACTGTAGGTAAATATAATATGTGTGTATATAATTAAATATACTATGTAACAATATGAATCATAAAATGTATTTTCTGATATAATCCTGTGATTATGATATTACTTAAAGGTATACTATATATTATAATACGATAATATTTAAAGATTATTGACCTTTTATTTTGATATTTGCGAAAACGAATTAGATATGAATGGTAATAATAATAATATGCTTGTCAGATTTTAAACGCATCTCAAACGAGCCATCTGTAATGCGTGAGGTAGCCTGTGCAGTAGACGACAAGATACCTACCAATATATAATAAGATAATATAATATATTAAATATATTATTCGTTGTAGCTCTTACTTTACGTGATCAGCCAAAATAGTTAAGTGCAAAATATTATCGAATAAAACTTTGAGGCTAGTTGACCAGTTATTCCTAATCCTATAATAATCTCATAAACGCAAACCGCCACTTTGATGGGAAAATCAGTGAGATTTACTACACTTTATTAATTATTAATTACTAATCGGATATTTATATTTTTTTAGCGGGTATCTCCTTATTACTACGTTTATTAAGTTCGTCGACCGTCGTATATCTACATTATGTACATCTATATTCGTGTACGCGTACAATATTCGTAACATGTCCGTTGACATTGATACCTATTTAGAAATTGAGTACAAATTTACTAAAAAATAATTACAAGGTACCCATACAATTAAATTGCAATTTATACCCATGGGTATAGAACATGGCAGGTAAAATAAATATACTAAAAATAATCATTAATCATAGTAAAAATAGAAGGAGATCCTAGAAAATTATAAAAGCGATTCTACCACAATATCATACTTAGAACAACAAATCAATAACATTATAGCAGTTCAAAGCAGATCTCATATTGATTTTGCCTGTGCGTATACCTGCTATGAGTAAATCACAAAAACCTGTAACTTTTAATAAATGTGTCTCTTTAATACACTAATTATTTTTGACAATAATAATTAGAAAGCCCGTTATTTGCGATTACAAACACAGTAATAACATACTTATACAACACCATACATATTTTTAACAGGTATTAGGTAATTTTTGATGTTGCAAGTACTCTCCAGTCCTCCCATTAATTTACGTCCGTGGATAGGTACTCAGCTTTAATATGGTTTTAGTTTTAATTAAAAAACTAAAACTTTTTAAATTAATGAGACATTTTTACAAAAATCAATTAATATGTTTTCTTTTTTTCTTTAAACATTTATAACTTATTGTATAATCTCTACATTATTAACTCCTGCTTCTGTGAATTGTGTTTGACAGAAACCTTATAAGATAATTTCAAATAAAATTCTTTTGGTACGAAAAATCTTTAAAAAAAAAAATTAATTAATAATATTTCATACAAATAAGTAAATAATATTATATTATATTTGTAATCATTGCAGTCTCTGCGAAGTTAATAAAAACTGCGTTATTATTGTTCAGAAATCAGAATCCATAATTAATTTTTATAATATTATTGAAACCGCATAGGTATATTTATATATTATAATTTTCTTCATATTAAAATACCATCATTTACTAGATTTACTGTTATTTCTTCAAATTTTTGACCGTGGATCATGAATAATATTTTTAAAGGTTGTCTCATATAGTTTCTAAATAAACTTTTAAATAGGAGATTTTTATTTCAGTAGACCATTTTGGGGGAAGTAAATAAGCGTTAAAATAATATGTAATTATTTTATCAGAGAACGATAATTATAGTTGATTTTCAAAATTTTCAAATTTTAATTATAAGTAACGAATTAAAAATAGTAGTAAAAATAAGTTAAAAGTTAGAATTTAATATATATTTATTTTTTTTTTTTATCAAAATTGAAGATAAATTTGTTTATATTATAATTATAAATTATAAAATGTTATAAAAGTACCTACATTTTTTCTACATTGTTAAGCATATAGCTTGTACCTTGTGTGGAAGGTAGGAAGTTATCTAGTATTAATACATACAATAATCACATATAATATGCTTTAGTTGATGATTACAGGATAACAATAAAATAAAATAGTAAAATGTAAATAATAATTATAATAATAATTTATAATTAAGATTCAAGACAATAGTCAGAAAAGTAATATCATATTTTTTATGATAGATTTTTTTTTACAAAAAATTGTTTTATCATACATTTATTTTTATATAAAAAAAAGTAAATTTATAATAGTACAAACTAATTATATAGAAACGATGGATTTTAACGTATACAGTAAAATATTAATTTGTAAAGTAGTAGGTATATAATATAAAAGCTTATTATATCTAGAATTAGTATTAACAGTATCTATTTAATCTATTTTATAGTGTTTTAATTGTTATTCTTATGTACAGCATCGTTTAATGTTTTTAATTTATTATTTTTTTTTTAATTTGTAATTTATCAATGAGATCTAAATTTAAAAAGGTACTGCAGACTTAATGTTTTTAATTCATGACGATTTTGTTCCATTCGGGTTTTTAAAAAAAACGATAATACATCACGCCATCTAGTTTTGCTGCCATGACTTATACGCCGGTTGAGGAGATGTAATATGTTCCTCCTTCTTACATGATTCTAGCAAGTAAAAACACATACATACGTTAGTTTATGTGGTTTTCAACCGATGTACCTCGAACGTCCTTGAAGTGTGCTGCGTTTTATTTTGTATGATGTATGATGTGCATAATATGTTTGGTATATTATATGGATTCGTATGTTGTGAAAATTGTGTAGAAGACGAAGTGTACCGCATTGTTATAAAGGTTGAAAACCACTAGTTTATATATTATAGTGAAAAAAATATTTTATTTTCTACACACTATAGTTAATCACGGTAAAGATTTGAAAATGTTGAATTAATATCTATCAAAAAATTAGAATAAAAAAAAGTTATACAAGAAAAAATCTTTGATTACCAGCAAAAAAATATCGTTATTCGCTAATTGACTGTAGAATGTTTAGATTTGAGAAATAAGTTGCAAAAATTGTATTTTTTTCTGTACCTACCTATATTTTCGAATCTCGTAACACAATATGTTGGCAATAATCCTTAACTTGTGACTGTTATTTAGTTATTAGGTATTTGTTGATTGCATTTTTAATTTAATCATATCAATATAAAACAACGATCTTACTCGATAACTTTATGCCTACAAGGCTACAAAGGTACAAAACTACAAAACCGAACGGATTTAACTACATCATCTACTCTATAATATTATAGACACGCTATTATATTCTTGAATAATGTACTTTTACTATAATTACGTGGTGTTTAAATTTTATCATTGTATAGTATAGTATTATATAGTGTGTACTGTGTAGTAACTAATTTAATAGTTCAGTTCTACTATACTGCAACATAAGCGTATAACCATATAGAAACTATTATGTCTTAATAATACACATGTATAATATATAGGAAATATATGATTTATTTTAGCTATTATAATTATTATTATCTAGGTAAAAAAACCCTTCACGAAGCCCAAGGTACCTATTTACTATACAACAGAGTTAGCGCAATACCATAAATCGATAGGTACTTATAGATATATTATAATAATATTATATTATATCGTGTATGTTATGTACATATTATTAGTGTATAGTGTATTAACAACGAGAGTATCAGCAGTTTATGAATTGTCATCATAGTCTATGGAAAGTGAGGACAAGCTTTGTGCAGGGATGATCGGATATTTTTTCTACGTTTGTTTACAATAGAAGTTTACCAATTGACAATTACACTTAAATTATTTTCAAGATCGAAAAATTGCAGTTACGCTCGGTAATTTTCAGGATTAATAAACCAATAATTGGTTTGTGCTAAATTATAGCCGTTGATCATATATAGTTAAAAAATATATTCAATAAAACTTATATCACTTTATAAAAACATGCAATAATAATAAACATTTATTATAAATATAATAAAAATATGAAATAGTCAATAGTATAACATCATTGTGTTACTCCATATTATCTCAAACTGTAAATAAATGCAATGCAATGCAATATTGTAATGAATTGATTAGAACTTAGAGCTATACATATATTGATAGCTGTAGTGATAATCACTTAATTTCATCTATACTATACTATCTCTCTATACTCAGTCATACTTGTGCATGTTATTGGTTATAATTGCGTTTAATTGAAGTCCCAAACCTTATAGCTATAGAATATAAGTTTCAAATCAGGTACCTATTAAATATATTTTAAATGCCCGAATATTATATTTTTCTAAAACAAAAGATACTTAACTAATGACTCAGTGATAAATATAATATAAACTTTCAACTTTGAATTATTTTAGCATACAGCAGGTACAATGTGTGTGAGGGCCGGCGTTAGGGGTGGGCGACCTGGTCCTACGCCCAGGGCGCTTGTTGAAAGCGAGGCGCCTCAATGATATAATAATATTAAAACTACGACTACTATTTACATGGGAAGGGGTGCATATTTGTTTACTCGACTAGGGCGCCAATGACTCTACTGCCGGCACTATGTGTGATAATTCAATGTTGATGCCTGATGGAATTATAATGGACTTAAAGATATTTTTCATGATTTAGCCAGAAGGTAAAGCAAAAGTTAAGCACAATCAGTTGCTTGGCCTTAAATTTAAGGAGTTCAATAATTGGTACACACTGATGTCTAATCCTTAAACACAAATTTTGTTCTAGGCGCAACTCGCCGCAACTAGTCCATACGTAGTATAATATTATTATGTACCGTGATGACTTGTTCGGTCGAAATATAACGTGGTCGTTCCCACCATGTGATAATCGATCGAGGTCCGTGCGTTTTATACAATCGCGTTTCATGTGTGAACCGTTCATGTCATAGTCATTATACATATTTGATATTGAGTTAATGCGTGGCGTGTGTGTTGAATGGAGGGGAGGAAATAAATAAATAAACACGACGAACTGTAACCGTATTAGATTCTCACATTGCAGCACTTGCACCTGTTGCCTTGCCGGAATTATTGTCATGTGTTCGTCAGTGGAAAACTTGTTCAATATACGCAGACGGGCATTTACGTAACCATATAATATATACTCGCGAGCATTTCGTTTTTCTCGTGGGATACCTACCTACCTCCTAAACACTTCTGGAACGGAAGCCATTGTGTATCCGTTCCGCGTGTACATTGTAACATACACACACACGCCGTACTCACCATACTCGCAGCAGCGTGTTGTGTATATACGCCACCGGTAAACAGATGTCATACGCGTAAGACACGCCGCCGTCGGTCGGTCGGACGAAGACGAGAAGAGCTCGCCGGCTATAAGTATTATATTTAAGTGTTCATATATACATATTATTCGTTTATGGACATGAATGTGTGTGTGTGTGTGTGTGTGTGTGTCTGTCTGTCTCATACACTTGAGTCTACGGCGGAAACGCGGAAAACCCTACGGGTAACGCCCCGCTGCGGTGATGGTGGCGTGAACGCGCACGAAACAGGAGAAGAAATTAATACTAATAACATGTCGATACACATACACATTACACACACACACACATACACACACACGCTTAATAACATGGCTATTAGTCACAATATGTTTGTATCATCTAATGAACCACCGCCACAACAACCTTCGACACATGCTCGGACTACGGACACCGTCTGTACACGAAAAACATAATATACAAACACACATCTATATACACCTGTGGCTATGTATTATATGATTATAATTATTATTATTATTGTTATATACCCGCAGTGGTTACCACCGTACATATAAGCAACGCACGCACGCACACATACACACACTCACACGATAGCATAATAATATAATATAATATGTATTACATAAATGGCCGAGTGTATTTTGCCCAATCATTATTATTATTATTTAAACGGCACACAAACAGCTGATACGCATTTTCTAAGATGTACCTAACCTACCTGCAATAAATACCGAGTGTACTGTACACTTAACTATTCGTTAAACCCAGTCACATATTTCGTGTACGTACATGACTGTCCGTATGCAGACTGCTATAGTTGCTGGGCATATGCGGACATGCGGTGACGAAACCCGCGGAACATAGACGAAACGAATTGTGACGATGGACATATATATTATGTGATATTATATCATATGTGTTTCTATACCTATATTATACGAAAATAATAATATGGTAATATTTGTATTAGGCTAATTTTATTAGATTTTTGGTAAAAATAAGTCGACGACGTGATGAACGAATCACACTGCCCATAAAAAAATGATTCATGGATAATATTATTAATATCCTAAGTCCGGCCGCTTTAAATTATAAATCTAATTAGGACTCTGAACTCATACACTTATGCATTAATAAATTAAAGAAACACAGGACTATCAAGTATTGAGGGACTAAAAAAAAAACATCAAAACCTGTGTACGTATATATATTATATTATATGATTTAATTGTGCTATAACCAATCATTTAAATTTAAATGTTGTATACATTTTTAGAACATTTCACGTTTAATGTTATGTACAAAATTACAAAATACTTTAATGTAAAAAGTTCTAGTGGTCTACAGTGGTTATATTACTCTTATTATTATGGATGATAAAATGTCCTTATACTATCATCTTATATTTTACATTAAAATCATACCTATACATTGACGTCTCAGTAATTAATTTTTTAATTTAAAATACAAAATAATAATTTTGAGTTGTACGTTGAACTTTTAAAATAATACTTCTATGCAAATAACGTTTAATTATTATATTATTTTATTGGTTCATTTAAAGTAATTATCTGCCAAGAACAGTATAATAATAATTGTACTCTTGTGTGGCCCTCTGTTGAAGACAGAAGAGGTATAATAGTGCTGCGAAGTAAGTGCGTCGGTTTCCACTTTCCATTTGCAAAGCATCTATTTATTCAGTAGAAAAACCAAAGTGTGGTCAAATATTCAAATAATATATTAAGACAGATATTATCTCTGCGATCCTTCAGACAACCCATTAACACATACACTTACCCTACCCTTAGAATTTTAATAATTATAAAGGACATATAATATGTAGATAAAAAATAATAATAATAGCATAATGGAATGTGCGATAAAATTGCATTTACGAAAATGTTTTCGTGAATGGTTCAAAAAGCTTTTGTTGTATCACTTTCATTTGGTCACTACCGGAGTGTATACATATATAATATAGGTACAATATACATAATATAATTTTCACGAACCATGTATAGCCAAACAGAAATTAACATAATCACCTCGGTTTTTATTCTCCCCTTTATCTTTTAACACGAATAAAAAATATGAGAGGGCGAACAACCCAAGTCCTTTCATCCCATTTACTGTATATATATGTATTATGTATATTGCTCGTGAATTATGGTAATGCCCATTGCGAGGTACCACCCGCAGTGATTGTATTTGTTTGTTTTTTTTAACACATCGCTTAAATCAATTATCACATTATAAATAGTTTTTGTAAACATTTCAATTTCACGCGTTTTGTGTATGGTTAGGTTCATCATATGCCACCTTCATCATAATATATTGTCTATACAATTAGTGTATAAAGAAGAAAACATATAATACCATTGTAATATACACTGAATACAAATATATAAAAGTACCAATAAACTGTGTATAGGGAATCGCAGCACACTCGAGTGTTTTGTACTCACGTGCGTGTATTATATAATATTATTATACTCTATAATATCTCAAAATCGAGAATTTGGCATTATTTATTTATTTATATACATACGCTGTAAATATTATGATAAATCATTAAAATGTGTATAACCCCTTTTTTATATTATATTATCATTTTTTTTTTATTTTTTTTTTGTTCCTCCGAAGTTAATCGAAACGGAGAATAATAATGGCCGGACGATTTAGCGAAAGTCCCGCCATCCGGTGTCAGTGTCCGGAAACTTATTTCCCCATTTGTCCCGGGCCACGATAAATTTATAGCGGGAAACATTTTCTCTCTCTCTGTCTGTCTGCGCCCTCATTTAAACTCTGTCCCTCTCTCACTCGCGTACTTTCCACCCGGCTCTTTACCCCCGGTTCACCAACAAGGGTGGAACCATAATACGTATATAGCGTGAAAGGCCGGTAATAAGACCCTCCTCTCCTTAATAAATATCAAGGATGGCCGCACGGCAAATTTATAGTTTTAGGCTTACGCAGGAATTTAATTACGAAACATTTCACCGCAGAAATTATTATAATGTGCGCTTATGATACGACGATTGCAGTGCGCCGTTTCACGATGGACCGTGCGATATTTGTTTAATTCGTTTTGTGTCGACAACACGTAACCAAGTACCCAATAACCACGACAACAGAGACGTACCTATTAAAGGTATAATACAAGAGGAGCAAAACTCTAAGAAATATTTCATATCATAAATTCACTAAATAATATGATAATGTAAAAATTATTTATGTTTTAGTTAATAGCAATGTATTTTGTTAATTATTATTTTGTCATTTAAATACTATACTGGTGCGGTAGCATAATAATAATGTCAATTTTTTGTTACAGAAAATCGAACATCCATCGACCATCATCATCACACGTTATAAAAAAAACAACATTTAAATAAATGACGAATAATTGCAAAAAAAATAAAAAATATATACCAATAATAATATTGTTTTAAGTGGTCATAAATAATATTACGAAATCTATAATAAGTAGACACCTATTTATTGCACTACGTTTTATTATACTCGTTATCCCATTGTTAATGAATATTAATTTTACTTGTAAATATATTTAGGTCATTGTAAATAAATCCATACTAATTGTAGTTTAAACATTTTACATAGACGAGTACCTATTATGATAGTTAATAACATTAAAGTATCAATTATTTTATATTTATTAACAATTATTATTTAACCATTTTTAAAATATATTGACGTTTTAGTCTTACGAGTTAATTTATTTGTTTATTTAAAATCGGACTAAGCGATGGACTAGCTCAAATGATTTTTATGTAACGTTGCAACGTTTATTGTTTTGACTGAAATGTTTTTGACCCAATATAATATAAACCTTACTATATTGTACACATTTATATATATATACTGTCAGGTACTGTATATTTATTATGTTCTGCGATGCGTAATACGCGTGTATAGTTTTTTTTTTTTACAGCTACGGTAGCATGGTCCACGCCAGCAGTATATAGGCGCAGAATTAATTACAGGCAAGGCGCTAGTGGAAAGAGGCAGGAAGTGTCATATCCTATATAGGCAGCAAATGCCGGATATCCGGTTCATCTAGTGAAATCCCCTAGTTGCTGTATATACGCTGACAATGTGTATACGAGTAGTATTACATTATATGCGCACGCTGTATGCGAGTGCACGTGTGTAATATATTATTTCCGATGCAGTAGTACAACAACAGCTTCGAAAACAGTTTCGCATATAACTAAACTGCAAATCCTATAGCAGTATAGCAGTCTTTTCAAAAATGATTACAAATTAATTGCAAATACCATATTATAATATTATTATTTTTATTCTTAATATCAGTCTTATTCGATTTTAATATTTAGTGATCTGCAAAAAATATCCGAGTCCTTTGAGAAAAATTAATAATTTTAAAAGTTCGAAAAAAAAACAGAAATTAATATACTTAAAAGTTAAAACATTATATATTTATTATAGATGTGCAAAATAGTATGTTTTGTGTTGAAGATATGGCATGCAAATTTATGCAAAATTTTACTGATTTCGTTCAACCGGAGATTATGTAATATGCAAACATCTTGATAAAGTTATATTTAGGCCACGCAAAAATAAAGTATTGCTCATATTTCATTATCATACTAAACTTAATGTTTCAGAATTTATAAACCATATTGCAGTCACCATTGCCAGCTAAACATAAAAAAGGTTTTCATTATAAATTAATTTTTTTAATGCAGTTTAGTATATTTCGTAAAATTATTAACTAGTATAGTTTATATAATAGGTATATATGCCGAATTCGTAAATAATAAATCAAAACATTTTTGCAGTTTGATTTATAAATGAATATTCGTTTTAGGTTACACATTATATGAAACAGACTAATAATTAAGAGTTAAGTATATCGAGTATTGTAATTATTGAAATAACAAAGTAAATTACTATATGCATAATATTATCTATAATTATTTTTCATTATTATTCATGTATAATATGTGTATAGAAGTATACACTATACATATAAAATAGTTGTTTATTTTAATGCTTATTGATTGATTGTTTTATTTTAATTTTAATTAAATTTATTCAGGTTTTATCTATAAAGTGCATAAAATATAAAGTAACCATTACACTACCATAATAAATAATAATAGTTAAATAATATATATTTTAAAAATAATAAATAACAAAAATATTTGACTACAATTTTTATGTACCTACTTGAATTTGGTTATTTATTTTTAATTGTTTGTTTAATTATT
Organism: Rhopalosiphum padi; assembly: GCF_020882245.1. NCBI lineage: Eukaryota > Metazoa > Arthropoda > Insecta > Hemiptera > Aphididae > Rhopalosiphum > Rhopalosiphum padi. Next base: position 50,362,591 of record NC_083599.1, read on the forward strand.
TTTTTTTAATTAGGTTTATTGGCTTCTCTGCAATGCATTACAATTAACGAGTAAAATCATTTGCTTTTAATGATTTGTTCCAATTGGAATGCTATATTCAATGTAAAATATATAATAATATAAACTACTATCTACCTTGAATAATTGTTAATTGTTATTCCGTCGGCCGGCTGTGCAAATATCTATAATAATTGTACTCTTAAGACGTTTAGTGTCTATTTAATTATAATTTAACTAAAATGAATCTATATAATAAATTTAAACACAATTTACTCATGTATAAACGTTAAAAATAATGAAAGTGAATAAAACAGTATTTATAGCTACCTATATGATATAATGTATACATATTAGTTGTATTCAAATCAAATTGTTCGCATCTCCCGTCAACAGTACAAAACAATTGTTGAACTAGACCGCTAAACAGATAATCGAATTTAGAAGTACCGTTAATAGTGTTGATACGTAACGTGAACAAAAATCATTAAAAAGGTATGGGTACATATATTATATTATTTCATCACTGCACTACATAACTGCTATAATGCATTAATATTAAATCAAATTGACATTTAAAATATTAATTTATGAAGAATGATCAAATTTCAATAATGACACATACTCGCATATTAAATATTATTATATTAAATGAACTGTTGGTAAATAGGTTATAGGTACTTATTCAAGCATGCTGGCAGAATAAAATTCCATTCGGCGCAAGATTAAATTCAGTGGTTAAATTAGTAAATATTTAGGTATACCTATACCAGCTATAGATATTAAGAATCTTTATTATTTTAACAAACAATCAGGAATATTTTATAAACTATAAAATATGCCATATTTGTATTATGCGTGATATTAAATAACATAATATACAGTTCATAAATTCCCAAGAATGGTAATGGTCCTCCACCATGCGAGAACCATTGAATTTGCTACCTATATTATATCCTGTATACAAATGAATAAAATTATAGTATATTTATTTCGTATAAACATACGTATAGGTAATAAATAATAACCAAAGGATACTGTTAAGTACCCACCTACTTATTTTCAGTAAAAAACTCGAATAACGTTTTTCGACATATTTATAATTATAATAATACTATAGGCAATAATACATAATAATAGTATTTACGCTTTACAATTTTATATTTCAAACGATGTCAAGTAAAATAAAGAAAGACAAGTCTTTTAGGATACGTGCGATAAATATAATATTTTAATATTTCTTCCACCTACCGTGGTCGTGTATGCCTATTCAAAAGGTTTTCCGCTTCGGTTATATACCTATCTATTATATTGCATGATGATATATATTCAAAAAACTATTAAGTCATTTGTTTACATTAAAATAACGGAGAAACTAATTTTTGTTTTAATACGTAATGTCTTGATTGTATAAAATGTTTTCAATTACATAATAAAAACTCTTCGCTGTATATAGATTAATAATAATAAATATAGTAGACCGTGTTATTAGAATAATAATTTATGCAGTTAAAAGAAAGGTAATACATGAATGTATATTAAAGATGGGTGGTCTAGCATATATTGTAACATAAATAATATAATATAAAATATATTATATACGTAAAGTACTATTTGCGTGTATAGATAAAACAGCGTATTCAGTCGCATAACAATTTTATAAATATGTTATGTTTTACTGGAAGTAAAAAATGAGTATGTTAAGTATATATTTATTAAAGTCAAGTATACCAGGAATGATTCTAATAACGAACGTTGAATGATACATCTAAATAGTTTTTTCATTAGCTTTGATAAAGTAAATATATAGTAAATTCATGAAAAGGATTTTTATTTTAATTCATATAATTAATGTGCCCCTTAAAAAAATAATTTCTTGCATAAATGATAATAATTATTTTAACCTAAATAATGTTAACTATACCTACTCTAATTTAAGGACAAAAACCACAAATGTATGATAAAGATATTACCCATACCAACTCATAAAAGTTATTTGTTTGTAGTTTGTATATATTTGGTACAAAATCGTAAATAATCGTGAAATAATACGAACATCAGAATATACATATATCATTACTAAGTAATGATAAATGTATATTACAAATGGTAATTTATTTAACTATTTTTTTTTTTTTGCTTCAGAAGCCATTGAACCCCTTGCTGCAATACACACTTCTTTCCGTCTTACTTTATCAACTACAATCTCCTTATAATTCTAAGTCCTAGCGTTCTTAGATCATTTAGCGCTTTATTAATCTACCGTTGCTTAGGTGTGCCTAAGGACCTCTTTCCGACAGTTTAGAACTTCTTTTGCCGTCGTGTTAGACTTGTTAGAGTGTAACAGTTAGATCTTAGTACGTGACCTAGCCAGCTTAGTCTCTTGGCTCTAATTATACTAATTTTATTTAGTTTTCCAAAGGCGTCACACATTTCCTTATTTGACCTATCTCATTACAGTACCGTACTCAGGATTTCTTTCCCGGGGGAGGGGGGCTTAAGTCCTAAAGCCCCCCCTGGATACGGCACTGTTTCATCATATGTTTGTATTAAATTATTTATCTTCGGTCCACATATTATTTTTTAGAGGAATTTTCTTTCTACTATTGCCAGTTCTCATAATCATATACATACATTATAATGAGTCTTCCTAGTCGAATTTTTGATTTCTTTGATAATAGCTTCTGTAAAATATTGATAATATAAATTAATTAATATTTACCAAAAATATTGTATTTATTATATTAACTATTAAGTATTACTAGTATTAGTATAATTAAAACCTACTAATACAATAATAACAATAATATAATTATTATTTTAAAATATTTATATTTTTTATTATAATAATATATAGTAGTTATACAATAGATTATTGTTATTAATTTTAAAGTCAATACCAACTTACTGTAGAATGGTATAAATAGGTTCATGGACTCATGGTATAATAATTAGGCATGTTACGTAAAATTAATTTAAATGTTTTGAAAACGTCAATGTGTATATTAGTATATTAAATACTACATATGTATAATATAGGTATTAGGTATACTATGTAAAAGTTTTAAGTAACCGCAATTAATATTTTTGAATTAAAACAACAATTTTGATAAAATGTCTTTTAAATTATTTTTTTTTTTTGGTTTATTATAAACTAGTGAACTAGGTATTTATGAGGATCGTTGAACCTATTCACTGTGCTAGCCTTATAAATATTTTGATTATTTTTAAGCTATTTATAGACATTATCAATTTTTTTTCTATTAATGTCTATAAAAATCTTTCAACAATATCGATTTACTTATTTAGTTGTAATTCAAAAACTAATTTCGGTATCTACTTGACATGCTCACCATATATTCTTTATTGGAATCATATAATACAATTTTCAAAATATTATTTAAAGACTTTTGAGCTATATTTAGACATTTAATATAAAAATAATGTTAATTCGATAAAAAACTTTTAAAATTTAATATTAGGTTCCTCGTAAGTTTTTCATATATCATTTAAAAAATATCAAACATTTATAGTTATAATAATTTTATAAGTGTTCAAAGTTATAATTTTGACAAAATTCCAAATCTAATAAAAGGTTCCTCAGAAGTTGTTATTGTTGGTATTGAAAAAAGTATTGAGTGCGTGAATTCATATAAGAATGTATCTATGTTAAAAAAAAGTAAAAAAGATTTCAATATAAATTAAATTAAAATTTTTATTATTCTGATATTTTTCCATTACTATAACAGTATGAAAATAATAGTATACTTGCCATTTATAAATCAAAAGTTGCAGATAACCTTTCCGCGATGTTAAATATACCTGGTTATATTTTAAATTCAGAAATGCTCATTAGCAGCTGACAAAAATATAGAAGTCTGTACATGTTGAACTCCCGATTATAAAGTATATACATATTTTCATAAAGCGCATTATACGTAGATACATAATATTATATAGATTATATATTTATAGATATATACACGCATTTCGGGTGAATTCAGTCGAAAATGACATGGACGTTTTTATGGATCGGGTCAACAAAAAGGTCAATAAAAAGGATCCGATGAACGAAATCCCGGAAGTTCCGGTTGCATTGATGCTGGGCGGGTAAAAATCCTAGTTCCGGTCTGGCGGATGTAATGACTTGCGGTGGACGCACCAAAGCTTTATAGATGACACGGTCCACTGAAGAGAGGCGACAGTCTCTGTAGCAGCAGCAGCAGCAGCAGCAGTTTCCCGAAGCATTCACATACACATACACATACAAGGGCACGAGAAGATATCGCGGACGGGTGATGGTTTGTGTGCGGCGGTAGTCCGGTTAACTAGTATATACATATATGGTTGGGGAGGGGGGTTGCAATCGGATATAGAAAAGGACAAAATCTGGTAAAGAATCCTCTTTTTTCTCCCCCGGCTCTATATACACGTCCTTTCGAGTACGCACAAAAATGTACATATAAGGGAAATATAATCGATTTTCGTTCAGCTGTCTTATTTATTTTTTCAATATGCGTACCTAATAATATTGTATACAACGAGTCCGGCCACCGTGATACCGTCCCTTACTATTATTATTACATATATTATATTATGTTTTTTATATTTATATATAAAATATGTACGTACCTATTGGCACTAGACGAGCTGCGTGCGTGTGTGAGTGTGTACATAATATTAAATACGTACCTAAACGGCGTAGATTCGATGGCTATTGCGTATTTGGGCGTAAAATATTTCGAAAGACGTGTGTATAATATAATATTTCAATATTCGTGTACAATTTGTGCCGAAATTATGTGCGGTGTCAAGAAAAAAAAATAAAATTACCGTACGCACATTTTGTGGAATAATACGTATCTATTATATTATATTATATATATTATTTTACTTATATAGTAGCTCTACACACCTTCTGCTGCAGTGCGGTTGATTCGTTTGCTCGGTTGCGAACGCAATTCTTTGTTATTTTCGACGGAGCACAGAAAACCGTTCTTTTATTATACACCGACAAGTATATTATTATGCTCAATTTTTAAGATATTCAGCAGAGGGCAATGAGCGTTAACTAGTTTCAAAGTTGATTTGTTTTACTCTACTACTGTATATGTAATATAGTTACGTGTTTTGCAAGTATAACTGATGAAAACTGTGTGGGCTTAAATAATTTTTTTGTATTGTTTTGACCTATTTTGTAATAATTATTCAGTTGCCAATTATCTAAGTATATGTATAAACAATATGTTATCAATAATTTGTTCTAATATCATAATTAGGTATACTTACCTATACCAATGTACCTTATAATGTATAATATGTATTTTAAAATTTATTGTTATTATCATTTTAAATGAATTGTATTGTTTGTTGAATTTAAACAGTATAAGACTCGTAGTCTTCATTTTAATAAATTTAACTGAAATATAGTTCTAATTACTTTTTTACTAATAATTACCTTTAAAAATATAATGTAATACTATTAATAATACTATATATCTCATTTAATGTTTTTTATGTTACGGGTTATGTGAATAGTAACTATTTATGTTTATAAATGTATTATTTGTACTCGTCTAGGCCATGGCCCGCAGGTTACGTAGTCAACGGTAACGTTACTAACTATCACAATCGTGGCACCCTTTTTTCATTTGAAATTTTTACAAATTTAAAATAGTAATAATTTCAATTTTTTTTGGCGATTGTTGTATCCTAAATCTTAATGTATCCCCAAATTCAAAATTTCTGATAACTAAAATATTGTTAAGCGTACTTTAAGTTGGTTGGTTACCAGCGTGACGTCACATTAACATTTTTAAATAAGTATAATATTCATAATTAATATTATACAAGGCAGGGCATTAACGAGTTAAAAAGTTAAGTTACTTATAACTAATTTACTTAACGAGTTACTTTTTTTTCAAAGTAACTTTTAACGAGTTAAATAAATAAAAAAGTAACTTTTAACCTAACTTATATTTTTCTGTATTAACTTAAGAGGACGCCATACCCGCATGTGTTGTCTCTGTCTTACTAACGTACATCATCATAACACATTTTCGTTCAGCAGAATACATTTTGTGATGTTAGCTTTAATATTAGAGTAAATTTATCTATTATCAAATTTAAAGTTAAGAATATTATATAGTCAATGACAAATGATTTTATTGATATTATAATTTTAAAGTGAGTTATGAACATTTTAAAGTTGTAATATTTTACATAGCTATAATTCACTTTAAAATTATAATATCAATAAAATCATATGTCATTGACTATATAATATTCTTAGCTTTAAATTTGATAATAGGTAAATTTACTCTAATATTAAAACTAACATCACAAAATGTATTCTGCTGAACGAAAATTTGTTATGATGTACGTTACTGAGACAGAGACAACACATACGGGTATGGCGTCCTCTTAATGAGTTAAAATAATTAGTTAATTTTCTCAGCTTTAAATATTATTATAATATATTAAACTATTCTCAATAATATTTTCAAAATATTTAGATTAATTTTAAGTCATTACTTATTTATACTGTCAGTATAAACTCAAAAGCTAATAAGAATTTAGTCACTAAAATTATTTATAATATAAATATTTACCCTTATAATAATATAATAAATTAAATAAATGCAATGTTTTCGATGAATACTAATACACTTACCATATAACTAATAACTATAATAGTAATTTCAATTTACAGGTGACTCGCAATAATTTGAAGTTTGTGGGATTTATTAAAAACTTCAACCTACTGAAACTGAATACTGAGTGTTAAGATGAGGTTCAAAATATTGAGAGGGCAAACAACTTATTGGTGAGAATGTAATCTGTGTCTAAATTTCGGTTTTTACGATATTTTCATTTTTAAGCAAATTATTATGAGAATTTTTAAATTGAAATATTTTAAAAATATCATCATCTCTAACAATCTACCGAGGAGACTTCAAAGAAACTGGCTAAGTATTCTTGAATAATAATAATGCAAATATACTAAATTTATAACTCGCCTAAAAATTAAAATATCATAAAATACCGACACTTAAACACAGATAACATTCTTGCAAATAAATTTGTTAATAGTTTAAATTACTCAAATAATATATTATATATATATATATATATATATTTATTTATTACTGTTTAAGAATATTTTAAGTTTAAACATATTAAGTAGGTACCTCAGTACATGTTTTCGCAAGTCTTTTAAATTTTTACATATACAATATTTTTTAAACTGTTTTATATGATGTGATAATAAAATTGGTACTGATTATTAGTGAAAAATGACAATAATCGATAAAGGGTTAATAAGATAATTATATGTGTAAAAATTGGGTAATTAAGTAAACATTCTGTTATACAATTGCCAATTGGTATCAAGAGTACTAATAAGTAGATTATTGTATTGGATTTGTTAAATTTGAGCAAATTCAATGTTCATATTTCTGCCAATTACTTAGCATATTTTTTTTTACTATTGAATCTCGATAATATGAAAATGTCGGTAATTATAGAAGTAAAATGTTGGTCAAACATGAAGCCGCCTTAATATGTGACTATATTTAAAATTTAACCCACTCAAATTTTTTAAGTTTAAATTTGGACAAAATTACTTTTTTTAACTTAAACGATAGGTATATACATTATACAGTGATGATGAAAATTATTTTGTTATAATTTAAAAATATTATTCATTGGAACTGAAATGTATGATATAATGAATATCTAACCTAACCTATGCGCAATGAAATTTTTGATTTCTTATAAGCTAATATCTATTTTACTATATGAATCTTCTTTGCTGTCTAACGATACTTGTAGAAATATTAAATTAAATTTCGAGTTACATACACTTTTATAATATGATATTAATGTAAATTAATATCATAATGTTATTAATATAATATAACTATATTATAATTAATAATACATTACCCAAGAAATCAATCTACCTTAATATTAAAAGTAAAATAATTATAATAACTATATTAAAAAAATATATATATATATATCACGAAATATACATAGTGATATTATATTGTTATATAATATATAGGCTTACAGATCGTTTCCGCTCAGAATCGTTTTTTTTTGTACACAATACTAGGTATATCATTGAATTTAAATTTAACACACCCATAATAGTGACCCACTCAACACCTATAATGAACAGCAGAGCGGTGCCCACTTGCTCACCTTTTTCAAATTATATTTTTCTAGTTCTTAATTTAAAAATTATCGTTGGTATAAATCTGTTTGTTTTTAAAATTGTTTTTTTTTTTTTAGCTTTTATTTGTGGTTAGGTTAGCATTATAGTTTATAATGTTTATATGTATACAATTTTTGTACTTTTATAGTCTTCTTTTCCGACGTGAAGGAATATAATAATAATTATTAATAATTTTATAATAAAAGTTATATATAATATATGTACATTTATGATAATTATTAATTACTCATGAACTTAAATAACTTTTATATAAATTTTCTAATTTTGAAAACTTACTCGTATTATCTAATACCTATACAGTGTTTATCAACCTTTGTATTATGGCGACGCACTATTAAAATATTTAATGTTTTGCGAACACAAAAAAAAAATAAAAAATAATGGGTAATATTCAATGTAATGTAAAATAAAAAATAACAAAGAAAAAATATAACATAACAATTAATGATAAATATCGATAACAGATTACAAATTTTAATCATCATAGAAAATGTATTAAATACCTATTAATTTTTGTAAATTGTATCAAAAATGTTTGGACATTTTGTATAATTGTATCATTGAATATACTTTGTGGCATATTTGGACTTGGCGACACGCTAGTTGTGAAATACTGATCTAATATATGGTCATATACCTAGCAGTCATCCAGTCAATATAATGTATGATAATTATATTATACCAAGGATCCAAACATTTAGCATGTATAGGTATTTATTATAAAAATTTATATTTTAATTTGGAAGTTTTCTACTTTATCTTTTATTAATAACGAAATAAGACATAGCCACGGGCTATTTACATCTACGGTCCTTCGGATATTTACAAATGATATAACATTTCAAAGAGGACAAGAATATAAATAAGTAGTGATATTGAATAAAATAAAATAACTAAAAAATAATATACCTACGAGTACTTACCTACAGTTGATTATGCCAATTAGTGAATATAAATCATAATCACAATGTAGGATTAATATACAATTTTAATAATAATGATAATATTAGTTTTATCTGTTATAGGTATAGGTTATTGGTAGATATGCGTGTAGTTAACTGAGAAGGTCGTGTGAGGACGGCCTCGTTTTAATCTACGTCGAGGCGGATGTGCATGAATATTGTACCTAATAATGTTAGAATGTACCTACCAGTAGAACTGACTAACTGAGCAATGATCCATTTTGGATAGAGATTTCATGTGGTCATGGATTTCTTGAATTTGGACGTCTATAGAATATGTAAGTGGAAATTTCCTGCTAATTAGTTATATTAACTAATAACTATACATAGTAAATAACCATCTAAATAATTATTATTGTTATTTCATTTGTAACAATATACGAGAGCAGTTCAATATGCTGTAAGCTTATATAAGTCAGGCAGTGGCGGATTAAGCAATTTGCAGTGGCGAAACTAAAGTTTTTAGTTGAGGAGACATTGAATAAAATAACGCTAATACGCTTGGATTCCTCCCTTTTTATTTTACCTATTCGATAATACATTTTTTTCGTATATGAGTAATTAATAATTCCATCGTTCAAAATGACATAAATTAAATCATCAGCCATGAGGACAAACTATAATATGAAAACAACAATATTAAGAAACACGTAGGTACCTATTGGCTATCAGTAATAGCGATTTACAGGGGACGATGGGGTGACAACGCAACGGCGATGTCGGTAATTTAGGAAATCCTAATAGCGAGACGTGTCTCATAGCGAAGATAGTAAACCCCAACTTACATTAAAATCCCCCCTGTACCCGCGTGCCAATAATTGGGAGACGTTGCATCGTAACGTCTCTTTGATATAATATAATATTTGGAATGACCGTGCGGGTCGTATCTAATCTATTTTAATAATTCTCAAAGACTATAACTGTACAACGAAAAACCAATTTTAACAAATATTAAAAGATATATCATTTTTATAATATAAATGACGTTAAAATTTGTAAATATTTTATAAAACAAAATTATTTGTCCTGTGTTCTAATTTCTTAGTGGGTAGACGTTGTCTCATTGTCTCCTATGACGCTTCGCCACTGGCAATTTGCCGCCTAAAAGCAGGACATTTGCCTCCGTCTCAAATTATAATATATAATAATATTATAAATACATTTTAATCTTCAAGTGCAGCAAATTTGCCGCTCCAATCACCTGATTATTTTTCCTGTAGGGTAACCCAACGCTGAAGTCAGGTACCTATAACAATAATGTTAGTAACTTAACGATATATACTTCATATATTATATTATAATCATAATATTATGCCTCGGTGTCTGTTTTGTTTTAAAAGAAAGCGGGAACATTACATTTCACGGGTTTAGATTATCAGCATAGTACCTATATAGCTACCACTATAAATGTTCTGTAAGGTTATTCACTAGGTATCAATAATAATAACAACAACAACAACTTACTGGCGACCGACCGATCACGATCTGGTGTTACTGATAATACATTATCAATTATCATAATCACTACGTTATCTCCTTTTTAAAATATTAAATGTTTTAACATATTGGAAAATAACGAGACATGATGTTTTAAATTTTAATACAATAAATTACATTTAATGGCAATCAATAACGTTTAATTGTTCAATGCTTTTCGTAGCCAAATCTTAACGGAACTTTGTTTATTTGTATTACTTGTTGGTGACTTCCATTAACCATATATCATTATTCATGTCTCTTGGATACCTTAACTGGTTCTTATGTACTCAACCATTCAGGTATATTACTAACAAATATTTATTTTTATTTACTGATAACTGTTTGGGATGAAACTAGGGCATATGACACCTATGGTGTTTACTGCAGTCTGCAAGCGAGCCTTGAACGCCTCATAATTTTTACATTTCATATTAATTTTATGATTAAAAATTCTTGCACACACTACGATGGTAACTGTAGAGTTAAATTGTATCAGCTGCATTTTAAGGCTACTGTAGCGATACCGCCAAAACAGTATATTTTTACTGCCACCTCTATAGTGAGTACAGACCTCAATAGATTATTATATTCAAATTTAATAGTAGTAATTATTCTAGGGTTGTCATAAGTCTCAGTTTGGTCAGGACAATATCGGTTTTGAAATATAGTGTCCCAGTGTCACGTACATGTTTTGGTACAGTCAATTTTCCAGGAATTATATTTAATTATTAATTATTATGTTATCATTTTGTTTTTACTATATATTTCTAATATAAAAAATATATACTGTTTTGATAAATAAAATAATCAAATAAATTGACCGGAAAATCTATTTTTCAATTATTTTTCTGTCTTAATGACCACTATAATTCAAAAGAAAAACTGTGCAATAACGATAGTGACAAAAATTAAAAAGGACATATTATATTGTAGTAGTACATATCAATTACATATCAAGAAAATTATTTTTTTTTTATTATATAGGTGTATATTAATTTATTAATAATGAATTATTTATTTATTTACTTAGAAAAAGATAAACAAAAAAGGAATATTTAAATACAAAAATACAATGGATCTTATTATTATCACAGAAGAAATGTGTTTCATTCTACATTCACAGTTTTTGATAAAATCGTTGTAATGAGACATAATAATTCTCCAATTTGCTTGTTAATACAATAATAATTTTTTAAGAGGTACAGATTATTAAATGCCTATACTATTTTTGTATAAGAAGTTAAATGTACTATTTATATTAAATATATTGTTATAACTTTAATTCATTATTACTACTAATAAATAGGATATTCTTATGCAATAATTCAGTATGAATTAAAATAAATTTGCTGTCAAAATTATATACATAGGTATCATACATCTACTTGTGATAAATACCATAGGTGTCAAATATCCATTTTTTATTTGAATTTATCCTTAAAAGGACACCACACTTATATGTGTTATCTCCGGCTTACAAACTTACTATATTGCAAATTTCTGTGTTGTCAGTTTTTATATTAGACTATTTTTGAAAGTTAACAGTTCACAATTTGTTCTGCTGAATGCAAATAAGCTATGTTGTACATTTGTAAGATGAAGACAAAACATGTGGGTGTGATGTCCTTTTAAGATAATTTCTATTACAGTAGAATTTCAGTAACTACTGCCGGATTAATGAGGGTTCACATAAAAACGCTTTTTTACTTATTGAAAAATAAAAAATAATTTATTTATTATTAAAAAATGAATAACCATATTGTACTTCAACGTCAACTGAATAAAAATAAAATATCTAATAGGTTTATTCGGATTTAATCTGTTATTACTTAGTTTTATCGTGTACGATAGTAACTTTATATACAAATACATATTGGTATGTATAGGTTAATATAGCTGGATTAATGGACGTATCAGATTATCGAACGGCCAGATTATCGAGATTCTACTGTACATGATATAATAATATTAATTACTTGTAGTATTTTTTGATGATTAGTTTATTATGATTTGTACAAAATTAAACATTTAAGCTGACAAATGTGGTGTTACAATTATTATATATTATAATATCTAGTATTTTTTAACTGTAAAAAATCTTATTCTATTGTATTTATTTATTTTTTTTTTTTTATACACAAGATATATTTTTACATAATTTTTAACCATTTAAACAAGCTGTTTGATATTTTGTTTTTTTTACTGAAGTGGACGTTTTACCCGTATGTGTTGTCTCTGTTTACATCATAGCAAATTTGCGTCCAGCAGAATACATTTTGTGATGTTAGTTTGATGTAAGAGTAAATTTACCTATTATAAAATTTAAAAGTAAGAATAAAAAATTTCATATGCTTTTATTGATATTACCATTTTAAAGTGAGTTATAGGTATGTAAAATATTATAACTTTAAAAATATTTTCATAACTAATTTTAAAATGATAATATCAATAAAATCATATGACATTTTTTAGATAATATTCTTACCTTTAAATTTGATTATAGGTAAATTTACTCTTACATTAAACCTAACATCACAAAATGTGTTTTGCTGAACACAAATTTGCTATGATGTACGTTAGTAAGATACAGACAACATATGCGGGTATAACATTTTCTTAATTGCTTTTCATCATTATTCATACAATCATACTTCTTTGCCAAAATATACATAATACTTCTTATTCCCATTTTCTTTCTTACTATTATAATAATTATTATCAAAAAGTTTGCAATTTATTTTATTTGATTATAATTTATTTATTTTTAAATTTTTTATTTAACTATTTTAATTTATGTAACACCAAATCATACTTTGATGGTGACTAGTTGTTAATATGCTCTTGATAAATCTAACACTACATAACTTATAACAAATCCTCAATGTTTGTTAAATGATAATTTTGAACTTCTTTTAACTTCAACTTTTTTATTTTTTCATCTTATGATAAATATTAACAGTTACTATATAGTCAACACAAATTCAAATATTTCCATTATTTTTTGGTATGGTTTACTGTATTAAGATTAGTTATTTAGAATTTAATAAATATTGTTTGTTCTAAGACACCTTTGCTCGTTAAGCTATCTATTTCTTTGTTTACCTTGTTGCTTAGTTTAAACACCAATATATAGTTGTAAACATTTTATCAAAAATAGGTTCTTATTACATTTTTTAAGACTATCTCAGTTTTATAATTTTTTATTAACATAGTTTATTGACTTTGGTATAATATTTGGGTAGTTGTTGGCTTTGTGTTTAGTATATGTATTGTTACTTAGTAAAATTTGATTTTTTTGTTATATATCCTTTCAGCTTGGATACAGTTTATCCTACTGGACTCAACTTAAAATACTACTTTAGGTGAACAGGTTTTTGTTATTTTTATAGTTAAAAAAATCAATTTAACTGTTTATCTCACCATATTTATACTATAACAATACCTTATATCGCATTAATAAGGATGTTATATCCAAATGTGTTGTCTCCATTTTACTAACAATCATCATAGCAAATTTACATTCTGCAAAAATTTTTTGTTGTTACTTATTTGCTTAAAAGTAAGAATATTATCTTAGGCATCTCATATACTTTTATTAATATAACAATTTTAAGTTTATAATATTTTACATACCTATAATTCAAAAATAATAATATAAATAGAAGTATATGAAATGTTCTAGATAAAATTTTTACATTAAAATTTAATGATAAGCAAATTCACTCCGATATTAAAGCTAACAAAAATTTTTTGTATATATGATCATTTTTTTATGCATAGATTATAAAAATATTTCCACTTTTTTTGAGTTTACGTTATTATTAAAGTCATTTGAAATTTGAAATTTTTATGTATTAAGTATTTTAAAAATATGGTTAAAGACTAAAGTACTTGAAAATATAAAATAAGGTCCTACACAATATATTTTGTTTTAATAATTATATTTAAAATACATAGACACAATTTATTTTTATAAGCATTTGACTAAATTCGTCTAAATTACGAACATTCAAACAGCAAATTTTTTTTAGTTTAAAATTTATTAAATGTGCAATTTTTATTTGCTTTATTTGCTAATGCTTGAACATTTTATAAAATTTTCTTCATAAAAGTAATTTATATTGAAACCAGAATATTTAAAAAACTATAAAAGCATTATTTTATTTACAGACATTTAATGTTAAAATTTGGATGAAATAATATATTCAAATTATGAATAATTTTATTCAGTTTTATGTTATATCTAGTTCAAAAACATTATTCTTGGAAACATAAAACTTTTACGTACGCCTATTTATAAGCTATAATTATGTTTAATACACACAAAGATGTTTTTAAATGTAATGTTTTCGTAAAAAAATTGGATTTAGTTTATATTTTAGAAAAGTTAAAATAAAAATTCCTAAAAAAAAAGGGAAAACATATAATAAATTAAGGGGAAGAAATGGGAATTTTTACACTAAATCAGTTTCGACTAAATTGATTTCTTATTTTGATACAATTCAAAATCGAATAATTGCAGAAATTTTAAATCTATGTTTATATTATTGTTTCCTGTAAATATAGTATAATTTTCAAAATATTTTGACTCTTTTTATACTATTTAAAAAAATTAAAATTAAATTTTTTTTTTATAATTTTCGACTTAAAATAATTATTATTGTTCACTGAGTAGAAATTATTGAAAATTTGTTAAAAAATTCCTTAAAGTTATTTATTTCACAATTAAAAATATTGAGCATAAATAGTCACAATATATTTTTATAAGCGTAAAGTTAGAAATTGGAAAATTTGTCAAAATTGCACACAACATTTTAACTATTTTTAGTTAGAAATTCATAAAAACTTTTTAGATTCTGAACGGAGTGAATGTATTGATTTACAATGATGTGTGTTTTTTTTAAATTTTTTTTTTTATTTTTGTGTCTGTCATCAATTTTTGGAGCAGTAATAATGCTTCGATTTTTGACTTCAGCCCCTCTTTGAAAAGGAAAATTCATCTAGTTGGTACTTTGGGGGGGTCAAAATTTCCAATAGTTTTCAAAAGCGTCGGGATAAACCCTGAAAAAATTACGGAAAAATGGGAATTTTTACGCATAACCACTTTTTGACAAAATCGATTTTTTGATTTTGCTGTAACTCAAAAACGAATCATTGTAAATACTTGGAATTTTCACCAAATGTTTATATTAGCGTTATCTATTTACGATTTTTTTTTTTGAAATGCCGATAAAAAAAATTTGGCTTTCCAAAAAATCTTTGAAATTGAATACAAGGTTTATTATAAGTTGTTCTTATTGTAGAAAAAAAAATCAAAAATTGTTGGTCACAATTTCTGTTTATAAGCATTAAAAGTTCAAATGTTTACAAAATATGTCAAAATCGTGAAAATTTGCAAGGAATTCTTAAGTTGAAAATTCATAAAATTGTTGTGATATTTACCTAAGGTTAAAAAAACCCAATACAAGGTTGTCCATAACTTATTCTTCAAATAACTGTAAAATAAAATTCAAGCGACAATATGAAAAAATATTTTATGAGTGTATGAAATTTAATTTTTTACGAAATCACGTAAAATTATGATATATTACAATTTAAATATAGGTAATAATATAATATATATTACTATTTAAATATAGGTAATATTATAATATATCCTACTAATTATTCTAGCCTGACAAATCTACTCCGTTCAGAATCGTTTTTCGTATACAATGATACCTGTCATTGCATTCAAATTTAACGGTTCATACCCACTTTGCCGAATCCCAATTCGCCGACAACTCAGTTTGCCAACAAATATACCAGTTTTAAAATATTTTTTAAATATTCCCTTTTTGCCGACGTCTTGGTTCACCGACAAATTATTAATAAAGTTTCAATTTTTACGATTCGCCGACAGTGGATGGTACATTTAAATCCGCCCCCCCCCAATTATTTATGCAAATATACACATTACACTGTTTTGTAATGGGTGTTATAGTGCCAATGTTTATGGTATGTTATTATTTCAAAAATTAATATATATATTAACATATTATATAAATATATATCTATTTTATATTCATATTTTTATACATTATATATAATTATTTATAATTCATATATTTATTTATATTTAGTTTTATGCTCTTTTACCGAATAAAAGCAATAATATTTATAAGAGAATGTTCAATATAATTAAAGAAGCTGCCTTGAGAAATGATCTGGCTTTTAAACTAAAAACAATTCAAATTGATTTTGAAATAGGAATGACTGTTGCCAAAAAAGATTTATTAAGATATTACACAGAAATAAAAGGATGCCTTTTTCATTTTGGGAAATCTATATGGCGTCAAGTACAAACATTTGGATTGGTGCACGATTATTATACACAATGATGAAGTAAAAATACTGTTCGACGAATATATGCCTTAGCTCTATGTATAATAATATAGTATAACCTACTTTTATTTTTATATAATATATCTACTGCAATGTATTAATAACCATTTATACATGACAAATTTATATATACTTTTATTTTTTAATAAGTCGGCAAATTGGGAACATGTAAATAAATAGTCGGCGAACTGGGATGTCGGCGAATTGAGAGTCGGCGAACTGGGATTCGGCAAATTGGGATTCGACGACGTGGGAAGTCACGAATTTAACACATCCATTATAGGGGCAACTTCCGAGTGCGTCCCGAAATGTCCCTTATTTAATGTTCCGAATGCGTCCGGAATAAGGTCTCGCCCAAGTGCGTCCCAAGAGAAAAAGGTCACTACTTTGACGTAGCCCAAAAATATAAATATATCTAAATAAATAAATTATATCTAGAGATTTGTTCAGTTTTGTATTTTCGTATTTTATTGACTGATCTAATTTTTTAGATATATGATTAGAAGTTTGAATCAAAACGTTTGTGTCTATTTTAATTTTTGTTAACATTTCTAAGAAGGAATATATGTCCGGATGAGGTGTGTAAAAACATGAATTCAATTTTGAATGGAAGCTTTACACATCACTACACATATTGCACGTGGTTGTCAAAGACTAGTTACGAATAGTATGTTTCTACGTATGGAAATAAATGTAAACTAACACATTGCAATATTATTAGTTATCAATGCATTTTATCCATAAAGATAAATATTGTTAGCAATAATATCGCATTGCTGCATGTGCGTGTGGAAATGGACAACAATCGGTCGACCGACTGATTATTCTCTTTTGAGACAGGTATGTTGATTTATGCTGATATTGTAACAGACTGTCTTCACTTAGAATCGTTTTTTGTAGATTATATATTTATTAAATTAAAATTTAACACCACCCATATCAGTGACGCACACTCTATATTATTTTTATAGTATAAGTTGATATATTAAGACGGTTAAGTTGTTGAAATTATGGTCAACCTGCAAGTCCAATGAAAATAATTATAATTGACGAAAAATTGTATTTATTTATAATTGAAAATTAAAAACATAATGACAATCATTTAGTGTTGTTGATAAATTAATATAATTTGTTTTCATATTATGATTGTTTAATGTATACCTATATATAATTAAAGGTTTCGTCTATATTTTTGAACATTTACAAGAGCATATATTAAATAATTTATAATATATACATATTCGAACTATATTCACAACCATATTAAAAACCATGAATTTATCACATATATTGAACACTAATCGAACACATAATGCCTAATTTAAAAGTGTTGTATGTTTATATTTTGTGTTATCTAATTTATTTTCACTTCATATAATATATCCTCCCATCATATATTTTTGTATCTTCTCTAAAATTATTTAACAAAAGAATTGCTCTGACCTTTCCAAGTTTTTAATCAAATCATCACAAAGTACATAATATCGTTAAGTTAAGTTAGGCTCAATTTTTATTTAATTTCGAATCCTAAAACTGAAATTAATTTATATTTATACGTGGCTTTCATATCACATTGTCATATGTATATTAATCATATTTTTTTAAAGCCAAAGTACACGATCTATTATCAATGGACATAATAAGTATATGTGATATACGTTTTAGATAACATGACAAATATAAAATATCAAGTCAAGAAGCCTTTAAACAATGACACTTCATTGTTGATTTTCAAAGTTATAAAATTTATTTATTTATTTAGATATTATTTGTTTTTTTAGTTATTTTAACTGCGCCATTTGCTTTTTAAGTGTTTAGGAGAGCTACTCGGGATCGAGACGGGGAAAAAACGGTCTTGGAATCTTTTATATAAGAGTTTGGCTTCTTCATGGATTGTTTTTAATTTCAGGTCTGTGCAATGCCGTAACTGGAAATTAATTTCGAGGGGTTTTAAGCTAAAAAAATTGTGTCCTGATTTTATTATAATATTGTATAGGTTATTTTATTACCGCATAATATAACACGAAAAAATTTCGGGGGGGGGGGGCTTGGGTCTGTGTAGAGATTGTGTATTATCTTAGGGCGATGTTTTGGAAGGATTATATTTTATTTAAGTTTGACTTTTTTGTACTTGCCCATAGTTGGATTCCATGTGTCCAGAATGTAGATTATCATCCATAGAGATAATTATCTTATCATAGTCTGAGACTTATGTATTTAGTGTGATTGGTTGATCGGAGACAAATGTAATGTTACAGAGAATGAGGGATAAAATAGTGACCCCAGCACTTATACTACCAATAATCGACATGGCAGACTCGTATCGTATTAGGTACGTTTAGTTAGGTATGATTTGATAAGTAGATAGAAGGCTTAAGGAAGAAATGTTCTTAGTCTATATGTAGGAGACCTTCGTGCCATACTCTATCATCTTTTATAAATGAAATATTATGGTATCTAAATAATAAAATCTTATATGAGATACCGTCTTACCGTCGATTACCGTCATGTATTCTTATTTAAATTGTACTAAATTCGAACTTTAGCGTACTTCTATATTTACAGTATTCGATCTTCAATCTCTTATTTTAAATAGCCATACAATTATGATACAATAACCATGTCAACTCTTTAGGCATAATGTCAGTTTTATTAATTTTTCATTGTTTTCCGTCTTTTTTTAAACAGGAATACAACATGCTGACTCATAACTAATCAACAAATTACAAACCATCGTCTTCAAAACTATAATACCTAGATTATCTAGTTACTGCGTTATTGTACGAAAAATAAATAAGATTTGGTATGTATTAAAATATAAGTTAAATTTATAAAGTTGACAAAATTATTAACCTTTGGTGTATATTTTTAGTACAGACCAATAAAATACGCGTGACGACGTCTGTGGCGAAACGAATAACTAATATGAGCGATCTACCTGGTAGTTCGAAAACGCGTCTAGGCGATAAATTGTTCACATGCAACATTTGCAACATGACGTTCACTCTAAGCAGCCATCTTAGTAAGCACCGGCGAACACACACAGGCGTAGAGCCGTACCCATGTGATATTTGTGATAAATCGTTTGCCGATAACAGCCATTTGATGAAGCATCGACGGACGCATGCAGTGGAAAAACCGCACACGTGTGAATTTTGCGACATGTCTTTCGCTCAAATCAGGCATTTGAACAAACACCGGCGATCACATATGGGCGATAAACCATTCCCGTGCGACATGTGTGACAAAGCGTTCGCTGATAACAGCCACTTAACAAGACACCGACGGACTCATACTGGTGAGAAACCTTACCCGTGTGGCGTGTGTGATAAGTCATTTGCTGATAGCGATGGTCTGACGAAACACTGGCGGTGGCACACGGGTGAAAGACCTTACCCTTGCAATGTGTGTGAAAAGTCGTATGCTGATAGCAGTAGTCTGACGAAGCACCGGCGGTCGCACACCGGTGAGAAGCCATACTCGTGTGATGTTTGTGACAAGTCATATTCTCAAAGTAGCCATCTAACAAAGCATCGACGGACTCACATAACTGATAAACCGTTCCCGTGCGACATGTGCTTTAAGTCGTTCACTGATAATGATTTTCTTATAAAACACCGGCGGACGCATACGGGCGAAAAACCATACCCCTGTGACGAGTGTGACATGTCGTTCGCCCAAAGTAGCAATCTGACAAAGCATCGGCGGACGCACACCGGCGAAAGACCATATCCATGTGACATATGCGATCAGTCGTTTGCTGTTAGCGCTAGTCTTACTAAGCATCGACGGACGCATACCGGCGAAAAACCATATCCGTGTGAGGTGTGCGATAAATCTTTCGCTGATAGTGGAAGTCTGACAAAGCACCGCCGGATACACACAGGTGAAAAACCTTATTTATGTGACATATGCGATAAGTCGTTCGCTATTAACGGTAATCTGACGAAGCATCGCCGGATACACACGGGTGAGAAACCTTACTTATGTGATGTATGTGATAAGTCATTTGCTGATAGCAGTGGTCTGACGAAGCATAAGCGTACGCATACGGGCGAGAAACCTTACACGTGTGACGTGTGCGAAAAGTCGTTCAGTGATAGCGGTACCCTAAAAAAGCACCGGCGAATAAAGCATACGCAACCAGAGCAATCAATTTTGGCAAACATGTTAAAAGATGTCACGACTGTATCCAACGCATGATTGTGGAAAAAATTATATTTTTAATGTTAATAATACTATTACCACGAAATCGCCAAAAGTTATATTTATTAGTATATTCACGCATTAATATAAAAGGTGAATACAAAAAGGGTAATAGGACGATCGCCCCTTCTATTTATGTTGATTCTTGATAAATTAAAATATGTATTGATTTAAAATTCTAGTTTTCAAAATTAAGTACATATACGTTGTATTTAGTTATGGTAGCATAAATACTATTAATTTAGGGCCAGATCTAGGGGGGATTATTAATAACAGTGGCATATTAGATGGGAGCTGAATTATAAAAGAACGCTAATTTTATACTTTGCCCCAGATAAGAAATATGCTTGATTTGATCCTGACTATTACACTAGATATTAAAAGGACGTAGTACCCGCATGTGTTGTCTCCGTCTTACACACGTGAGACATTGCAAATTTTTGTTCACAAGTTTCAATATTGTGCTGTTAGTTTTGATATTAGAGTGACTGACCTATTATACTATTTTATAATAAGATTATTATCCAGGGCCGCACATAGTCTTTTATTGATATTATTATTTTTAAGGAAGTTATGATCATTTAAAAATGTACAGTTTCAAAAAGATCATAACTTACTTAAAAATAATTTGCTAAATACATTTTGATAAATTTATTATTTAGTTATGGTAGTATAGGAACTATTATACTTACTATATAATATAAATGATAAATATTAGTAAGTAAATAAATTATTAACAAAGACATTAAAAATTATTTTATGTATTATGATAAATTAATTAACCAAGTATGAAACTTAATTATTATTTTTATTTTATCATTTGCGGGAGATAGCCCCTTCAATATGTATATATTTATAAGTTAATGTAGTTTCATAATTTAAAATCATACCCGACTTTTATACACTCCTAAAACCTTTTAAGATAATTATATTCTGTAATTTTTCAACAATAAATTTTTATTTATTTTTCTATGTTCCATTATTGAATATTCTGTATTCACTTTTGACAAGATGACACCAGTAAATGAACACTCCTAGTAAATGAAAATTTGTTTTTATATATTGTTATAAGTTTTTTTTTATTTTACTTTAAGCTAGAAAGTTTGTTTTATATTTATATCCATTTGTATTGAAAAGAGTTGACAACTTAACTGATAAAATATTTATTAATTGTTATTGTTTATTAAAATTTTAAAAGATATTCCTATATACTTACTTAGTTTTTATTGATTTTTAATAAATGTAATTATATACTGTTTGATAAATGAAGGGTATACAATTTTAAAATACATCTATCTATCTTATTATATAAATTGGAAAGCAGTAAAATTTAAAAAAAAATTATCTTACTTTAAATTGTTAATAGTTGTGTTCATTTACTAGAAATAAATGTTTTTATTATTTGTGTATAAGCTATTAGTATATCTTAATTGTTAAATTATATTAACACAAAAGTTAACAATGTTCGGTAAATAATCATGATATGGGGGTTTTTCTGTTGATTAAAGTGCAATGGATGTAATAAATCTTAATTAATGTTCATATATTATTTTACTTGTAATATTGATATTATATAATATTGTTAGCTAATAAAGTAAAATAAAATAAAATAATGGTTTAATTAAATATTATATTCTTACTTTTAATTGATTAGTATTTAATATTATATATGTAATCAGTGGCGGAACTAGATTATTGGATGGCCTGTGTAAACAATTTTCGTGAAGGTTCTATGAGTCTATGACTAAGACAGAATTAAAAAAAAAAACTCAGAACTTTGTCTTTCTCATGTTACATCTTTATTCTTTAATACATTCAATATAATACAGGTACTGTCATATATTTGAATTATTTAAAAGCAGGTAAATATTAAAATTAAGTTGTGAATATTTTTTTCGACTTTAGTTTTGTTTAAAAGTATTGATCAATACAGACATATTTAATTTGTTTGCAGTTTGTTTTCAATAGGTATCATGGTTAAACCACTTATATGTGTTTGAGACATAGTATTTCTGAGGCAGATATTTATTAACTTCAGTTTTGAATAAGATCTCTCAGCACTGGCCATAGTTACTGGTAAAGTGAGAAATAAATAAAATGCCTTTAATAATTCCGGGAAGCTTGTGAAAACGATTCGAGCTCGTAAGCAAATATTGTTTTTTAAGTAGGGCTGTGTTTCATGCACTAAAAAACCTTAAAATGCATTTAAAGGATTTTCCTAGAAGTGGCACAAACATTCGATAGAGACTGGCACGATGGCCTTCTCTACAAATTAAAATTATTCCTCTCAGCTCCATACTTTCTAATAATCCGATTTTACCTCTGCGATCGTACATTTCCAGTTCGACAAGGCTGAAGGCGACTCAATATCCTCTTACTTTCCAATCTTTGATAGTGTTTCACAGGGAAGTGACTTGTCGCCCGACTTATTTAATATATATATATATATCAGATATTCTAAAAACAGCAAACACGACCATAGCAACTTATGCAGATGATACAGTTATACTTGCCCCCAATTCAGACTCCGTTCAAGCTTCAACCTATCCAAAATCACCTCAACTTAATAAACACCTGAGCAACCAAGTGGAGAATTTTAATACATCCAGATAAATCCTTCAATGTGCCATTTACACTAACAATCTCCCCTCACTTCAATTTCAAGGAGTAGAGATTCCTACAACAACACAGGTAAAATATTTGGGTATTTTCTAGAAATAAAGATTAACTTTGGGTCCAAATTTAAAGTCCAAACCTTTTTTTTAAACCAAAGGTTTAAAACCTTCAATAACAATTTATATTTACGTATATTTTTTTTAGTCTCTTTCCAAAGAATCATCTTTAGGAGAGATATTAGAAAGAACATTAAAAAGAGACTAGAATTTATGTTTTGCTAAAACTTTTGGTTTGCTAATTTATTATAGTTTTGTTTTATCAGGTATGTTCTGAAATTAAAAGGTAATGAGGTGACGGTTGACGTTTTATTATAAAAGACCAAGCCGCAAACTGTATGAGTTTTGTAAGATTATTTACAGCAAGATCAATATTATCAGATGTTTTAAGCTTGACATTTAAACGTGTTGAAATTGAAGCTTGAGTGAATTTGAGTATGGAGGTATTTTACACAAATAGTAACACGACTTTATATTTCTAATAACAGTATGATATAAATTTAACATACAACTGATCTAAACATACATCATTTGACGTACCGTTTCAGAGAGTGAGTCTTGTACACGACAAGAGCCCATTATATACGTGTCATTGACGTCATATTACTCATATTGTCATACCTATGTGTGTGTGTGTGACAATAAGTATTGCTTCACATTACAATAGAAAGTTAAACTATGATACATAATATATTGACACGTGCATCCGTGTGCTTACAATGTATGCATACTGATATTAATTGTACATTTCAACAAAACGGATTTGTTGATCAACAAGATCATGGAATTTATACTTGTTAGTAGAAGAAATTAATAATTTAGGAGACTTCTGACGTGTCACAGGGGAAGCGCTTACTGTTAACATAACTGAGGAGTGATGTAGGAATTAAGTTCAAGGAGGTTTTCTGTCTTATAGTTAAGGTTATTAGGAATCTTAGCAACAAAAATATCTAATATATCTGGCACAAGTGTGTTGATGTCGGTCAGTACGTAGGACGAAGAGGAGCAATAACTTTGAAATATTTGGTTGCAGTTAAATTTTGGAGAACTATCCCTCGTGTATTATTTACACGACAAACCCATATTACAGGTATTTTGCATTATAGTCACCTCCAACTATAAAATCATGTTTTATTGTGTTAATATGGTTGGTATGAATTTAATTTGTTATATTGTGTTTAGGAGAAGAGTATTGGCTGCAATGGTAATATGGATGTTATTTAATTTAATAGCTAGACCACAAGATTGCAAAATAAGGTTGGCAGAAATTTGGAAGAAATTTATAAATGATTGACAATTTAATTAGAATAGCAGCTACACCATACACAGAGTTGACTGGTTGATTAGTTTTTTATACATTTTATTATGGAATATAGATGGCAGAATATTTGGTGAAATGGGCCCTCTTATAAGAGCAATATCTATTTGTTTATTGTGAAATATAGTTTTAAGTTCATTAATATCATTTTTTTAAAGTTAAATATTGCTATAATACTATATTTACAATGGTAAATGTTACAATGAAATTATCAAATCATTTTTAGGCTTGATGTAAAAAATTGATACTATAGTATACTATTATTATATGCATTTCTTTAAATACACACGCAAAATTTACCATTTTTAACAGGTTTTAGGAAAAAAATACAAACAGTTTTGGTACCCTAATTTAATTTTACTGTAGTTGGTGTCATAAAACACTACTATTACATACTTACATACTACTATTACATACTTATTTGTTATTACTAATATGCACATTGCACAGGACATAAATATTATTATATTATTATATAATATGTACATACGTGTATACTGTATACGTATGCTATTAGTCATTATTAGGGTACGGAAGTTGATACATTTTGCATTTTTTTTGGGGGAACTTTTTAGACGATGCTCTGCTGGTCACAAATGTGTTTCATGAGCATGTGAATCTAAACAACTAATTTTTATTTTGCACTTTTTGGTGTTTATTACTTTTTAAGTAATTTTTTGACATTTTTAGGTCATTTCCCACATTGTTAGTCATTTTTAGTTTTTACTGATTTCACATTAGTTCAATTCATATTGTTTCTTGTCGACCATTATGTCAATAACTTACTTAAAACTTTGAAATTACCACGGACTAAGATTAGTACTTATCCGATTTTATCTCACCGATTACAGTCATAGTTGTAGAGTTGAAGTGAATATTATTGTACCTAAATTTTATTATTTTTTCATAATATTTTCGAAACGCCGAAAATTAAAACGTCAGTTAGTGTTCTTTCTTGTCTACTATATTTGTTATTTTTTTTATTTAATTTTTTAGGATATTTTTTGTCATTTTTAAGTCATATTTTGAGTAATTTGTATATTTTGATAAATGTACATAGAATTTCATAGTAAAATAGAGTACAATTAAAAAAAAAAATTTTTTTATTAATTTAAAACAAATAGGTATTTGTATTTTTTAAGAACATTTTTATCATTTTTATGTCATATTTGCATATTTTTTTAAATAATTTTTTAATGTTTTTAAGATTAAGGTCATCAATTTCCGAGCACTAGTCATTAGTGGGCCTCAAAGATTTTCTTACAAAATTGGTATAGTCCGCACAACTAAAAATGTTAGGAACCACTGTAATATAACCGATTAAATTTCATATCTCATCTTATCCTATTCTAAAATGTGACATAATTAATAGGTACACCGTGTTTGTTAGTGATACTTATTGATATAAGAATCAAAGAATTATGCGACTGCTAGCTGCTGCTGCTGCAAAAAAATGGTGCCCAATTGTTCATTTATAAAATTATGACGGGGATCGATTGTGTTCGCACACGACGTTTTTTAATGAAGACCAATATTGTACATTTACTGTTTCTCAAATATCATACTTTGAGACCTACAATCTACTTTTATTTTCCATTATAGTCAGAGATGAGCAAGATACACAAAAAAATATATATACATAAATATATAATATATATTATATTGATAAAACCGTAAATACTGATTATTATAATACTATAGTAGTATAGTCAATAATACCTATAGGGTACCTATATTATAAATGTTTAATTATATAAATGTATAATAATATTCACTAGTCAGGATTTAATTTAATTTATATTGTATATTAGGTCTAAAAAACTAATAATTTATTTATTTAGTATAATATAACGTCTTGTTTTCCTTTTAAAAATACTAATTTTTCAAAAGTCACATCTGATAATTTATTCCTTTAAAAATTGACATAATTCATTTATTGGAGTAGTTAAAATCAAAAAATCAAAAATGTGGGAAGGTCGATCTCAAGAAGACTTGATGATGAATTCAAATCTGTATTCAAAATTCTTATCACTTCATTATATCAATCGGTACGTTGGAAATAGAACAGTCTATAATCCTATGTTGCATGTGTGCACCTGATTTAATAAAATTAGGGCAAACTGCACAATTTTTTTGGGGCCCTCAAGTCGAAAAAATGTTCTAGAAAATTTTTACATAGAATGTACATAGAACCTAACCTAACCTATGTTAATAATAATAAAAAAATATTTATATGTTAAAAGTGTTAAATATCAAAATACCTATCTCAAAACTCATAATTATTTGTACATTATTTCATGTACTATAAATATAATTTAGTTACTCAATTTAGTTACTTGGTCTAGTAAATTAAGGACAATGAAAAGACAATACTATATTAAAATATTAAAAATACTTAAGGATCTTATTATATAAATTTAAATTAAAATTAATTAATTTCAGTTTTCCATAAAATTATAAAAATGGAAAATAACTTATTAATTTAACAATTTATTCTATATAATTAAAATTAAATAAAAAATGACAAATTTCTATTTACATTTTATCATAAAAAAGTTTAAATTAGTTATAGGTACCTATCAAATATTTCTGATGTTCAAACAATTTTCTATTATTATTATTTTAATATTTTGTGATGGTAACTTATTAGCACTGGGGTATGGAATGACAAAAATGACCAAAATCAACTGACAATTTAGTGATAAGAATATACTAAAGTCTGAACATTGACAGTTGGTATTACATTTTTGTGGAATTAATTAAAAAAAAAAAAATTTTCTACAACTTGCAGAGCCCGGGGGCCCCCAGAAATTGGGAGCCAAGTGAGTGTGTGTTAGACAAAGACAGAAGATCATCGCTTCCAACCCCCTTAATATTTATATTTATAAAATAATTTTTGTAATTTTCAATATTAAAACAGTTTATAATATTTATATATTTTGGATTTTTTATTCCATATTTTAAGAAAATTTGGTTAATACATTGATTTTTATCATGATAAAATCTGTTACCTAATCATTAATATTTAATTATTCTAAAATATATGTATATCATATTATATCAACTTATATAACTCAAAATTCAATGTTATCTTTCTGTAATTCTGTATATCGCTCTACTCAGGATCTAAAATGATAGCTGTGCTATGCATAATCTATGATTTAAAATGATAAGTTGGTAACAAATGTTCTTAGAAATATTTTATAATTTTGTAATATTGATGGTCATGTTGAAATATTATTCTTTTATTTAATGCATCATATATGTTACTCTAAACCTAAAAACTAAAAATATATAATAATTTTAAATCAGATGAATCATATTGAATAACCCTATATTATACTACATTTGCTAATATAGTATAATAGTTGACTATATTTTGATAAAATTGCAATTTATTTACATTAAACTTAATGCTATATTTTTTTTTCATAGCAAGAACTTTTATTTAAGTTTTATGTATTTATTCTTTGTTGGTATTAGTTGCACAGAGTATATCGTCAAAATAAATTATGACATTTTCTATATCAAAAAAATAATTAGGTAAGAGTTAACTTTTAAAAATTTCTGGTATTGATGGTAAATCAAATAATGTTCTCAAAAACTTATAAAATCTAAAAGAACTACTAAAAGAGCAGTATTACTAGATTCTTTTTGCAACATCAAGTTTTTAAAACAACAACGAGATAGTGGGTATTACACAATTGTAATTATTGGCGGTATCACATTTGATGCAAGTCGTAAATAAAACAACCAGTTGCCCATTTATCTACCTATATTATATAGATACTTATGAATTTTTAGCTTGTACCTATATATGTCTGTAATTTGCATTTATGTATGAATAGTAATAATATTATATAGTATGAAATGAAAATTTCATTTGCTAAATCGTTGCGTAGCTGCTGCCACTTATATTTGGCACACAAGTCAGGAACCGCTGATCTACATAGTAAAAATAATAGGTACGATGGAATAAAATAATAATAATACATTAATATGTATTAATTTTTTATTTTTGATGGGAAGCTTAATATAATAAATTGTTATCAAATATTTTATCTATTATAATAACATTTAAGAAAAACGTACGTACAATTATTGTTTTATTTGTAGGTTTTTTCATGTATGAAATTAATTTTGTGCTCAGAAAGGAATACTTTTAGGACACCAAGAAAAGAATGCCATTTGCATTTAAACATTTTAATCATGCGTCCAAGTAATAAATAATAATGTGAAATAATATGCCAGAAATTGATTACTTATCTGATAAGTTATAATATACACTTAATGTCTTTGGAATCTTTGGATACTTTTCTTTAATCATTTGGCCACATTTATTATTGATAAGTTGTTATCTGTGAATTTGACATCGAAATGTTTATTTTATTTTAGTGTTAATGATCATAGACATTAATATTTTAATCCACCTGTTTGCAACAAATAATTTATCATTTGTTACTGAATACTTATATTCTCTACAATAATTTTGAATTGTGAATTATTTTTTTAATAGTTAATTGAATAGAAACTGTTGTATCATCATTAAAATGTGTCATAAATACTTAAACATTAAGTCATGAAGTTTACTTTATATTTAAAGTTTTATTAGTCCTAATATTTAGTGAAAATAGTATACATTATTAAGTTTAAGCGTTTATTGATGGGTGAGTTTGTATGTATATTGCACTGTCAATAATTATTAATTGGTTTAGGTAAGCGGCTAATCTATGATTTAAATAATAAGTACCTAAATACCTATATAATCTAATACTTAATAGTTTCTTTCACATAAATATATGTTAATTAAATGCCTAATGGTTTAGATGCATTAATGCATTATCAATACAAATTAAAAAATATCGAAGTCAAAAGTTAAAGATATTTGTATGTATATTTTACTCAAGTTTTAATTATTACCATATGTTTTCAAATCAGTGGTTAATTAAAATATAATGGAATATTAGACTAAATTACTGTTTTGGTAAATGTAAATCAATTTATTATTATGTCTATTTGATATAATATATGCTATTTTTCAATTCAATTTATTATGTTAATACCTACGGTAAAAATTAAATCCAAATGTTACATTCTCAATCATGAATTGGCTTTAGTCCAACATTCCTAACACACTCATACCATATTTTATTTTGTCATTACTGTAGCTTTGCCAAAATACATAATCCTAGGTATTCTTATTTATAACAAGCACTATGAAGTTCACAATCATTTTTATCAATAATAATTTTTTTCTTTCTGAGTAATATGAGGCATTACTAATTTTACTGCCTAGTTAAAACAAATAAAGTTGATATTTTAATAAGTTATTTTATTTTATTTTGTTACAGTTCATGAAGTTTTTATAGTGAATCCAAAATGACTTCTAATGAGCCATTACTTGTTCAAGCTGTATATTCATTTAAAGGAAAAAATAATGACGAGGTAAAATAATTTGTTGATATTATTAAGTTTGCGCTTATTTTCAATGTCATTTTGATATTTTGAATTTTGATTATTGCTTGTTTTATATTTTTACGAATTGCCAATAATATTTATTTGCTTAAATATTCATTGAATTGTAATATTATATTTTCATGTCTTTAATCATTTTATATCCCTTAGAGGAGACCTTGAACCAACGTTATGGTATGATTTTATTATTTTTATATATTTTATACTCATTAAGTGTTATTTATTAATTGTGTGCTTAGCTTGAAGGCGTATATAAGTGCACGGAAAACATATGATTATATTTATGTTTTATTTTATTTAAAATTTTTTTTACTTAAATTATTGTAATATCTTGCTTCTAGCTGTGTTTGAAAAAAGGAGATATTGTAATTGTCACTCAAAAAGAAGATGGTGGCTGGTGGGAAGGAACCCTTAAGGAAAAAACTGGTTGGTTTCCATCAAATTATGTCAGAGAATATAAACCACAAGGTAAACAATTAATTTTAATTAATTTATAGCTATTATATTGTACATTTTATTACAGCAGCAGAACATATTACAAACAATAAAGTGCCAAACATACCGGTAGATTTAACTGAACAGTTAAGAGCTAACCGAGCTGTAGTTGTCATGGATATTGTAGAATCTGAAAGAGCACATGTTACTGAATTGAAGACACTAATCCAAAGTTTTTTGATTCCTTTGAAAAACTCAAATATGTACTGCATTTTCAGTATAATAAAATTTAAATATAAATAATAATAACAATAATTTGATTATAGAATGAATATTGAAGAGTATAATCAATTAGTAAATAATATTGAAGAAGTTTCAAAAACTCATGAAGAGCTTTTAGAATCATTAGAACAAGTATCTGGATTACCACAGTCCGATCAAAGAATTGGTAAACTGTTTCTAAACAAAGCATCTTTTATTAGGACTGTGCATTTACAATACTGCGCTTCTCATCCTAGAGCAGTTAATATCATTGATAAATATAAGTATGGACTATTAATTATTTTGTTTTTGTTTAAATGATAAATTAATTTACTTTACATATTACATGATTTTAATAAATAAAATAAATTTTAGAGATGAATTAAATCAAATAATGGAAACACAAGGTGCAGTTAGTCCTGGAATTTTAGTACTGACTGTGTCATTAAGCAAACCATTTAGAAGATTAGACAAGTATAGTGGGATGCTTCAAGAACTGGAAAGACATCTTGAAGAAAGTCATGTTGATAGAGGTGATACTCAGCGATCCATCAGCATTTATAAAGAAATTGCGGTTAGTAGATTTTTATATCATTAAAAATAAAATACAGCTACTATGACATTGAACATGAATTTGTTCAATTGTTTTTTTTTTTGGTAGGTGAAATGTTTCCTATTTTTTAAAACTAGATGATTTGTGTCCCTGTATCACTTAATAGTTAATACTATTTGACAGTTTTGGGCAAACAGATGTATGTGTATAATAAATATTTCTTTTAATTATAATTCAACATTGTTAATTGTTATTGTTTCATAATTATCAATTTATCTTTTAATTCAGCATGTAAAAGTTATGATGGTTTTGACAAAATATCGACAGCACCTTTTTTTAAGAGCATTGTTAATTTGTTGTTGATTTATTAGTTTATAATTTGTTTTTAATAAGCAATTATGCTTTTTAGGTTGAATATATTAAATTACAATTATTTTTTATTTAAAATAAGACTTGCATGATTTCAAACAAATCTCAAACATACATTATTTTTAAAAAATTTATGAAATCAAAATATGGAATAATCCATATTTGAATAAAAAAAAACAATTTGTTTCATAAAACACCTGTGTATAATATACATTTTATAATAGCTGAAAAACTCAATTGTATAAATGTAATATTGATCAGATCATGTCTATAATATGTGTAATTAGATGGTACTGTTAAGGTATTATTCAAATAATGGGAAAATCCAAATATTGTTAAACATTTTGTAGATGCAATTCATCTGGGAGTGAAATACAATCAAACCGCAATTCACTAGTTTATTATCAATATTCATATCCCTGAACATAATTTTTCATATATTCATTAAACACATTTTTTTTACATTTAACTATTAGATTGATTTTTTCAATATTTAATTGCCTATCATCGAGAGATTAAACAAATTACTTATTTAAATAACATTTAATAACTACTTTAAATTCATAAAAAGTTGTGATCATGAAACTTTTTAATATTTTTTTATTGTTAAAATAATGTTTTCAGAATAAATTACATAAAATCAATATTTTCCTTATTTCCCTAAAATTTTATTTTTCTTTAGATTTTTCTAGTTAATTTTTTAATTTATTTATAATAGGATAATATTGAAAAAATTACATTTAATTTTCCAGAGTGTATGCTTATCAACAAGGAAACAAAAAGAATTGGAATTATCAAT
This sequence comes from Rhopalosiphum padi, assembly GCF_020882245.1. Taxonomy (NCBI): domain Eukaryota; kingdom Metazoa; phylum Arthropoda; class Insecta; order Hemiptera; family Aphididae; genus Rhopalosiphum; species Rhopalosiphum padi. The sequence goes on from NC_083599.1 coordinate 50,395,743, forward strand.
ATTAAGTGGAGTTGTACAAGGATGGGAAGGCACTGATGCATTAAGTTTAGGCGATGCAATTAAAATTGGTTCTGTTGCATTTGGCTCAGAGCATAAAGATAGATATCTTATGTTATTTTCTACTCATCTAGTTATTTTATCAGTATCCCAAAGACTAAGTTCATTTATATACGAAGTAAGCCAATGGTACAATCTTTATTATTATTTTCTTAACACAGCACTTAAATTACATTTACTGCCTTTATTTGTCCATTATTATTATTTTTATATGAGTTATAGAAAATTTCCACAATCTGATAGTTGTTAACTGCAAATCTTGATTGGTTTTAAATACAAATTTTTAATTTATTAATATTTATAAATTTTACGGTCAATTATTTGTATGTTAACTAACTTTATATTTTGTGGATTGATAGGTATCTGTAACATGTATGAAAATCGTTATTTAAAATCAATATTAATGTTAAATTTACTATTTTTTTGATACCAATGATAATAATCTCTAAACTTTCAGTCCTTGTCCTTTATTAATAACCGCCATATGTCAACATTTAATAATCATGTGAACTGAATCTTGCCATTTTAGTGAATATTGACATACAATAGAGATAATTAATATTCACTATTGCACATAAATATATTAAATAATCATCTTTAATTCATTTAAAAAACTTTATACTCAATTGTGATTGAAATAAAGATCAAGGCTTTTCTGTTTTACTCATTGGAAAAGCAAAGACAGTAAATGTTGGTATATTGTTTTTGAATATATAGTATTCAGATTTTGAAAAAAAAAATATTGCTTTGTTATTACTTTAATTATCAATAATCAATTGTTATTTGTTAAATAAAATGCAAATATATATAGCTATAGTTATATTTATGTGTCTTTTTAAGGGTAAACTACCATTAAGTGGAATTTGTGTCAAAAAATTAGATAATAATGGTGCCATTAAAAATGCTTTCGAAATATCTGGTAAGAAATAATTTTTAATCCAGTAATCATTGTTTTTGAAACGAAAGTTTTTTTTTTTGAATACAAATAACATATTTTTTAGGTCCTTTAATTGATCACATTGTCGCCGTTTGCCAGTCCAAAGAAGAGCAAATTGATTGGATACAAAAAATTAACAAGCAATTAGGAAATAAGTGCGTCCCTAATACTACATCTAGTAAATCAGTAAGTCTAAGCCTTGGTCGCCTTAGTGATTATTTCGCACATTTAGTATGCAAGGGTGTTATAACTAGATCACTTTTGAAATTAATTCTTTATACACAGTACATAAATAATATTGATACATCAAAAGTTGTTAGGCGTTATACTAATGAACATAGTGATTTTTATTCTCCTTGTAAAAGTAAACAACAATGTCTAGAAGGAACACAGTATGATGACAAATCTAATGTATCAAATAGTTATGATATTTCATCACCAAGACATTGTTCGTCAATGGTTCTTAAAGAAGATGGAAAAATTATATATGGGAAAAAGCTGTTGTTCACTCCGATTCAAACCAAAGCCTGTCAAGATCTAACTATGTCGACGTTGTATAAGGAAGATATGACTGATAATTATAATCAACATTTCTTGAACTACGAATCTAATATTGAAAATTTAAAACCAAAACATTTGACAATTCCATTGCTAAATACAGATAATAAAGATGACATTTATTTATCAGATAATCAGGATAGTACATTTTCCTTGTGTGATTTAAAAACATCTTACTGTTATGATAACAGTGGTGAAGATGAAAAAGATACAGAAATAAGTCAAGATTTTCAATATTTTAATTTCAAAGATCATAACAGTTTAAGGTCGTCTGATTCTGGGTTGGCTGATATCACAATTCCTATTGCACAGCAGTCACCATTACCACCTACTGAAACATCTAGTAGCAATTCTGAAAATTTGTGTAAATGTACTTCATCATTACATATCAACTCTTGTATTTTTGAAGACATAGATTCATTGTCATTGAATAATAAAGCTTCTATGCCACTAGACAAAGGTGTTACATTTCGTTCTGAACTTTATGCACATTGGTGGCTCAAAAAAAAGCTACAGGCACCTCCTGGCAGTTGTGATTCAGGCAAGATATTAATTTATATTTGACTGTGATTGTGTTGCTAGTTGTGTCACACACATTATACAGTTTGAAACTAACATCTGACATTTGCTGAGTTGATTTTTTTTTACAAATATTCTTTTATTATACAACAGATGCAAAGTAAGATAATTGATTGTATGCAGTAGCGGCTTGTATTGGTTTGACTTGGTAATGAAAAAAAAAAAAATGTATATACCTGCCTAAACTCAATTTCACAACAAAAAAAAATCAATTAATTTCATAATGAAAATGTTGGGATAATCTGGCTAATTTGGCCTTGTAACCATCACGGCAACCAAATTATATATACATACATAATACATATACCAAGTGTTTGATCATTATATAGTTTATACAATTAAATTATCTAATCACTGTATAAAATACTATAGTATACATTTTTTCTATAAATATAATATTTTGGTTCTTTATTTAAATTCTCCTTGTTTTGTTTTTCGTATTTACCAAAAGAGTGCGATTACTGTCGCACAAGAATTCAAGTCGCTACTGATTGTTGTCTATGTAAAACTTAAATTATTTTCTCTTTTTTTTATTTTGTCATTATTGTAGTGTTTAATAATTTAGCTTTTAAAAATTATAAAATATGTTATAAATGCCTAGAATCACATAGCCTATCGTTTCAGACTTAATTTTTCCACCAATGTGTATTAAATTATTTAAATAGTGATTTTAATGCTATAATACACGATGCTATTAGCATACATTTTAACATAACTTAATTATCCATGCTTATACAACCCTACCTTTAATAATGAACTAACAAAAATAATTTAATATTTTAAAATTGAATGAATAATAAATATTTACTATTTAAATTTTTCATGCTAATTGCTGTGGTTAATATTTCTTTTTAACTGTAAAATAAATGTATTTTTAATTATTATTTGTATAACTTATTATATAAATTTAATATTACATTATCAGTGTTGTATGTAAATCTTCATGGTTTTTGATTTCAAATATATTTTTTTTTTAGATGGAAAAAGGTAATAGATTAGCTTGGGATGTGACAAGACTTAGACCCATTCCACCACTTCAATTTTATCACAACATTAATGAAAAAAATATCTGTGTAACTAAAAGATGTAAGTATATATAACTATGGATTTTTAAAGTAATGAACTGTGTTCCTTATCCTTTATTATAAAAAGTTTTCTTATCCCTCTCTGTGCATCTTGTACTCGTAATATTGATATGTAACATCAGTGTGATAGAATTTATAGCTAAATCTCTCTTAGCAAAGGTATCATAATTTAAATTGTTAAATAATTACAATAATAATGTTACATTATTACAAACATAATGCATTCATTTCACATTATTTTATTTATTTTTTACAAATTCTTCTGTAACAACTGTAACAACTGTTAAAATGTAAACTTGTGTGGGGTCTTAAAATCTAACAATGTGTTTGTTGGCAATTTTTAAATTATAATTAACTAAAATTAACTTTTATCTTATAAAAGTATATCCTAAAAATCTATTTTTCACTATATAAAATCCAAAGTTAGTGTGCAAATTATAATAGAAATAATCTCTTTCACTAGTTATTAATATTAGTTATCTCCTTTACAGCAATCCCTTTCCTCATAGCTTTATATATGTTTCTAATATTCCTATTAATATACTGATTATAGTTGCTATTACCACTATATTATATTTTTAAATTACATTTTAAAATAATGTTATTTTTACAACCTAAATTTGGACTTAGGGTAATTTAATTGTCTTAATTAAAAATGTTAATTATAAATAAAATGAAAATGTTTTCTTTCTAATATAGCTGAAAGAACATTTGAAGATGATGGGAAAGTCTTGAGAGTATTTGAAGCATTTTGTTCAAATACAAAATCACGACATGCCAGTTCAGGTGATCATTCTTTGTTATTGTTGTAAATTATGATATGAAACAACATTAATAGTTAAATAATACTTATATACAAATTTATTATAATTTCTGTACCATTAATGATTTTATAAGGCTGTGAATAATGTTTTTTGGCATTAAATAGTATTATAACTGATACGTTAAAATAATACTAAAACTCTTTTTCCTGTTAAGTAAAATTTTGAAAATTTAAAAATTATTGCTTGGTACTAATATTAATGTACTTTTATGTATGAATCAGTTTGTTTTTATTTATTTATTTATCATTATCATTATTATTATTATTATTATTATTATTATTATTATTATTATTATTATCCTGTACAAAATTATAATCAAAAAATGTATGCTTAATATGGATAAATATTAAATTTAGAAGTAGTTAGATACAAGTTTACAGTTGCATGTGTTATATTTAAACTATTGATGGGAAAATATAAATTTATTACAGTATTGTATTGCAGGAATTTAAATTGAAAATCTGCCATTGAATGTTACTTCTCAGACGTTAGGTAAATTCAAAAGGACTTGAACCCAATTAGTTAATAAAATAAACATGTTAATTATGGTTGAAATATACAAGGTTATTGCATAATATATATAATCAAATATTTGATGATAAAAACAAAAATGGCAGCGTAAACGGGTAACATATTTAATTGATTAAAATCAATTTTTATGCCAGTGTATTTTTCATGATAATAAAAATTGATATATTTTGTAATTTGTGATATCCCTTTACGCAGCCATTTTGTATCTCATGATAATAATAATTCTTGTCGATATGCAATAACCTGTATATTTCAATCATGATGTTAATTATAATTTTATACTATTTACTATATTGTACATTTTTATAAATTGTTTAAATAATTAAATATATATATATGTCTGTACTACAATAAATTAATTTATAAAATCATAGTGTTATATTTTAAAGAAAATTATAAAAATAACATTTGTAATTATAGCGTTGATTCATTTTTTTCTAAATAATTCAATAGCACTTAGTAGTTGATTATGATATTTCGATGAAATTTTTTGTTTATAGGTGGCATAACACAACAATTTAGCCTCTTCATTTAATTAAGTACCAACTATATTCAATTTCCTTTTCAAAACGGGGTTGAAGTTAAAAATCAAAGCACTATTACTACTACAAAACGTGATGAAAGACACAAAAATAAAATAATAATAATAAAAAAACACACATCATTGTAAAATCAATACATTCATCACTCCGTTCAGAATCTAAAAGTTGAAAAATTTATTTAAATTAAAAAAGAATTTTTGGATTACGGAAATACCAAGAATAATAAGAAAACTTAACCCCCTCTAACCAAGTCTGAAGCCATCCCTGGCGCGTTCCCTGTGATACATACCGCTTATTGTGAGTGGACCGATCCCACTCAATCCTTTAAAACATATGAATTATTTCACCCAATAAAATCTTACCTAAAATTATCGGGAATATTACGTGAGTTGAATATTTAACATGGTTAATGGTCAAATAATATTTTATAAAACATGTGTTTGATAGTGGTACGCTAGCACAGCTGCCCAATCTCACAGATATATCTGTAGTATAGATAACAACTCCTTCAAAATATCCATCTTATAATGTATTTCCATTGAAAGTAGTTATTGACGAAAAACCGTGTTATTTGGAAATTATTTTTATCACTGAGGGTGAGAAAGACTACTTTATATATATTTCTAGTTCTAATTGTTCACGCTTAATACGCTCACAAAATACTCTGGGTTAAAATTCAGTATATTTTTATGAACGGTGTTTCGTTAGTTTCGATAACCAAAATTTGAAATACAAATTAAGTAGAGAGGCGGTGTCAGAAAGGCATAACCTTTTATGTGGTATACATAAACCTTTACTCCTCATAATACCTACTGCCGATATAGTAATCAAATTTATTGCTTAGTAAAATGTTCAACGTAACCCATTAGTAATATATGTAGAATATATGTAGCCACAAAAGAGTTTGATGCAAAAAGACGCACAGACAGTTGGGAAAAGTTGGAGGAAAATTTATTACCGACGAAAGAGGAATTTTTTAGCATGCTCAAGAAACAGCATATCGACGATACGGAGTATAGACGTGCTATGTTTGAACATGCAGTCAAAGCCTACATATAGCACGTCTATACTCCGTATCGTATGGGATCACTTCGGTTGCACAACGTTGGGAGGGTATAGCGATCTCTACCACAAAATCAATGTGATGCTGTTGACTAATATTTTTGATAATGTTCACGATTTATGTTTGGAAACGTAAAATTTAGATCCCGCTTTCTATTGTACAGCGCCGGGATTTGGCTTTGACTGCATGTTCAAAAACACTTCAATGAAGTTTGAGCTGCTTAGTGATTATAATATGTTATTATTATTTGAAAATGGTTAGTGAATTATTTTTTTAACACGAATAAAAATATTTATTTATACATTTTTTTAGGTATATGAAAGGGATTAGTACAAGCGAATAAGCATAATCGTAAATTTGGTGAAATTACTGGAGGGGCTGAGCAATATATACTCATTACGTCTACATAATGCTAAGTCCTGTAATTTAAACTTCTGGGGGAGCTTAGTCCCCTTGAGCCCCCCCCAAGATTTCGCCTATGCGTATATATGCTTTGGTAAGGCTAGTACTGAAAAAATTGCGGAATATGATAGGGAAAAAGACAAATCAAGGTTGGTGTATCAAGAATGTAAGAGCATAATTTTATTTATTAACGACATTTTATTTTTTTTTATTTTTAGGTAATGATTTGTATGCGCGGGGAATATCTCAATATATGCCAAAAAGCTAGGAATGACTGAGAACTAAGAATGTGTTCTTAAGTTGATGAACAACACAGTGTTTAGTGAGTTAATATATTATATTATAAACAATATACATTTAAATTTTTAAACTTTTGAACTTCATTTTTAATTTTTTTTTCAAGTTAAACGATGGAGTATACGAGAAAGAGAATACAAATAGAGATAGTGTCAAATGAAAGTAGAGTGCAAAAACTTCTTAACAAAACAATGTTTAAATACGCAACTTTTTATAGTGAGAATCTGAGTGTTATAACACTAGAGATTAAATTTATATGTTTCTGTACACCTATTTATAAAGGTATAAATATTCATAATATAATACATTTTCTATGATAAGTTGAGTTAAACGATGTAGAAAATTGAATATTAGGCCATAATTTGTTAATACTTTTTTATCATTTCTTTTATTTTGTCTATCATATTGTAAATACATAATACCATACATATTTAATTTAATAACCTAATATATAATGTAAATGTTGACATATATAAAATATATAGGCATAAATATAAAAAAAAATCATTGTTAAAATATAATATTTTCATGATTATTGAATAATAATAAAAAAAAAAAAACAATGTATACAAATATAAATTTTAACAATACTTTTTAAACCATTTCCATACTTGGCTAATACTTTATAAAATGTACATTGTTTAGGATCAGTGGCGTAGTTACAGGGGCAAAGGGGGTGCTGGCTCGTTCAACCTCCTCTAAAAAATTAACTTTTAAAATATGGTAATTTAAAATTACTGTATATTGAAGTTGTATAGTATTAAGTTCTACATTGTATCATTTATTTTATTATTTTCATTTACTGAAATTAATTACTAATTACTACCTATATACTTGTGTATTTGACATGATATAATCCATGATTATTATGAACAATTTTGAAATTCTGCCCCCCACCCCAACTAAAATTCTTAGCTACGCCATTGTTTAGGATTAAATTCCATTTGGAAAATACAGTAAAGTAAAGCTTTGTAATCGAATATTTGTTCAATGCAGGGTAGCCCAATTCTTCGATGTTTATGATTGGGATGTTTTGTATAATTTCGTTAAAAAGTTGTTTTTTTGTTAATATTTGACAAGACGGATTTGAATTTTTATGAATTTAATATTATACTTAGCTCCCATACTTAACATAACCGTAATTTATAGATATTCGACGATAATAATGTTCAGCTATTTGTTAGTTTTTCGAATTTTAGTCTTGTGTAAAGTATGCATTTGAAAATTCAATGTTTCTATATCTAGAATATACATCTCTTTAATCATGTACATATTCTTTTTTCAAAAAGTTATTGAATGTCGACGATAATTAATAATAATATAGTTTATCTTTATAATAAGTTTCAATATTATTAAGTTGATTTATTATAAAGGGTATTTGTTTTTTTTTTAAAGCTCTAAAGAATTTGACGTTGCTTATAAGCAGAGCTCGGAAGTTATAGCACTAAAAAAAATAATTTTTAGCGCTTAAATATGCACATAAAAACATAAAATCATCGCTATAAATAGCACTAAAAATTGGAAAATATGCAAAATAAAATTTTCAACAAATTTTTTTAAACATGAATTTTAAGATATATTTAATTTTACAGATTTTTAATTTTTTTCATAGAATATGAACAACATACATATCGACAGGAATACGACTGCAGCACAATAATACAACTAATCCAATGATAGTGCGATAGTACGATGTGACTGACACGGTTTTAAAAATAAACAATTTATTGGAAATGAACGGAATTGTCCGATTTAATCGACAATAACAACGGTCTAAGCCCTAAGGCCGTTTATTTCGGATGCGTACCATTTTAAAATATAACAATTTTTTTCGTTCACATATTCGTTGGTGGCTGTTGGGTAGGTTAACTAAATTTAGATTTTAAAAATATGCTCCTATAGTATGTATTTACATGAAAATATACCCAAAAATAGCACTAAAAACCTTAAATTGGCAAAATAGCAGTAAAAACCATAAATATGCAAAAAATAGTAAAATAAAATTTGATATAGATTAGAGATAGAAAAACAACTATTAAACACATTAAAAAAAAATGATTTACATGAAAAATACTTACAAAGAAATTGGGTGGCTATATAGCTACAGATGGAGCTAATGTTATGGTTGGTAAAAAATCAGGAGTAGTAATTCGATTACGTAAGAAATATCCAAAACTTTTTACTTAGCATTGCTTTAATCATAGGCTTGAACTATCAGTATCTGATACAATAAAAGACGTACAAGGAATCGATCATTTTAAATGCTTTATAGATAATTATATAGTTTGTACCGGAACCTAACGGATAAAACTGAATGGAACCGTGTTAGCAAAATTCTTCATGAAAAAATCAAAGAAATGAAAAATGAAACGTTCAAATCATACTTGAGTGGTCTCACTGCGATGGATAATACCGATTATTCGTAATGGAAAGCCACAAGGCTCATGAAGAGGCCTCGTGTTCAGATACCACCTCTCCGTAAGGAAGACACTCCGTACGGCACCTGGGCACGCAGCGAACAAGAAAAAGCCGAAATATACGCTCGGAATCTTGAACATGTATTTATGCCAAATACTATTGACTCTGAGCTTGACATTTTGCAATGCCAGCCGCTTAATGCGACACGTGAAAAAAATCAAACATTTCTCGCCGTTGGAAATTGCTAAAGAAATTGATAACAACTTAAACCCAAAAAAATCACCAGGCTATGATGAAATTAGTCCAAAAATACTGAAAGAACTTCCAAAGAAGGCTATCATTCATCTTACACACATATTCAATGCTATTTTGCGCACGGAATACATTCCAGAACAATGAAAACGGGCACAAGTGATCATGTTGCTCAAACCAGGAAAACCACCTGAAAATGTTACATCATACCGACCGATATCACTCCTACCAAGTTTATATAAACTTTTAGAGAAACTTCTGCTTAAACGTCTAAAACCGATTATAGAGGAAACAAATCTTATACCAGAACATCAGTTTGGATTTCGCAACGGGCATTCGACGGTCGATCAAGTGCATCGAGTTACTAATGTGATTAGTAAAGCTCTTGAAGAAAAAAGTACTGCTGTGGAGTATTCCTTGACGTATCCCAGACTTTTGACAAAGTCTGGCACAAAGGATTACTCATCAAACTGCGTGATCAGCTGTCACATACCTGGTATGCTCTTTTGAATCATACTTGACCGACCGTCAATTTCGAGTCACACACGAAGAAGTGACATATCAGCTGGAGTACCGCAAGGTAGTGTTTTAGGACCTATCCTGTACCTACTCTATACGGCTGATAAACCAAACGATGACAACACAACATTAGCTATGTTTGCCGACGATACGGCAAATTTATCAACACGTAATAGTCAGCTCACTGCAACTGATAACTTACAGAAGTCGATTGACAATATCTTTGCCTGGATAAGACGTTGGAAAATTAGGATCAATGGCGATAAATCGGTGCACGTTAACTATACGTTACACAAAACCGAAAATATCCAATTAGTACTGAATCAAACACCAGTCCCACAAAAAGGTTCAACAAAATATCTTGGAATGCACCTTGACTCTCGTCTAAACTGAAAACACCATGTCCGTCAGAAAAAAATTCAGATTAAAGAAAAAATGCGAAAACTTTATTGTTTAGTCGGACCCTTCTCTGAATTAACCATCGAAAACAAACGTCTACTGTATGTAGCAATTATAAAACCGTTCTGGATTTATGGTATTCAACTGTGGGGTTGTGCCAGTAAATCTAACATCGATGTAATACAACGCTGTCAAAACATTGCCCTTCGGACCATCACTGCAGCATACCGGTTCGAAAGAAACAACGCAATTCACCGTGAATAGCAGACGAAATCCAAAGGTTTGCTTGCAACCACGAGACGAGGCTAGATCACCATGTCAATGGCCATTCAATTATTAGATAACTTCAAGGACATCAGACGTCTTAAGCGTCTTAAACCATACGACTTAGTTTAAGATTTTAGATTAAGGCAGGAGCCACTTCATTGGAAGTGACTCCATCAACGTGTAATATATATATATTTATATCTAGTATGTAAAATATGTATAACTGTTAAACATATTTATAAAGACCTTTGGGTCGTTTAAATAATAAAGCCTCAGGGCTTTTGAATAAAAAAAAAAATATAGTTTGTACAGTCAATCACCAAAACATTCTCGTGCTTTGGAAGTTTGTTGCCAAGAACTAACCACCCTGAAGATACTATCTAGAAATATAATCAATCCCGCAGACCTTAATATCCTGAAATATAATCATAACCGCAGAAAATACTATCCCGAAATATAATTAATCCCGCAGAATATTTTATCCCGAAATATAACCAATCCCGCAGACTATTTTATCCTGAAATATAATTAATCCCCCAGAACATACCTTTTGTCACATACTCCGATTACTCGAAATATTCCATGAATGAACACATGAAATATTTAATAATACTTTATTTAACACGCGGTGTCCAGTGGTAATCGAGTCACACGATCACCACCACTGATCCCCAGTTGGAGTTTTAATCCTCCTTATATATTGATTACATTATGTTTTGTTTGTCTTAACCTAGTTATCTTATTGACTAAGCATGAATTAAATTATTGTTTTCTTACCCTAGATACAATATGTTATATTGAATTGTTATAATTGTTATTTTGACCTACTTGTGCGTTTGTTTAATTTAGTAGAAACAGTAATGCAATTTTATTTATTACCTACGGCTCTCTACTAATAGGCCAAAAACCTATGATTGAATATTTAATCTAATTATTAAATACTAGCATTTCTTATTTAAATATATATTTACTTTTAAAGATAATACAACACTTCCGAAAAACAATTGATCCCACAGAATATTTTAACCCAAAGTATAATAAATCCCACAGACTATGAATTATGTTTGAATGATGATAATGTAGATAATATGATAAAACTTTTTAACTATTGATCCCACAGAATATTTCATCCCGAGATATAATCAATCCCAAAGACTATATTATTCCGAAATATAATCAAGCAAGCTGACTTTATTATACTGAAATATAATTAACCCCCGTAACATACCATCCCTCAATACAATTGATCCCACCCATTATTTTATCCTGAAATTTAATTAATCCCTTAGAATATTTCATCCAAAAGAATATTTTATTCCGAAATATAATCAACCCCGCTGACTATACTATCTCGAAATATAATCAACCCTGTTGACTATAATATCCTGAAATATAATTAATCCCTATGAACATACCTTCCTGAAATACAATTGATACCTCAGAATATTTTCGCCCAGAGTATATTAAATCCCGTAGACTATACTATCCTCCCCGCATGGGGTACCCTTTTTGGGTAACGGGTGTGACATCCCCGCGGACCTCAGTTAACCGGTGACGGTGCAGCCTGAAGACCCTGAACCGTCTTAGGTAAGTAGGCGGACACTAAGATCTCGTCGCTGAAGCACCATCACCACAATGTTGGGCATTGTTTAATGAAGGTTTCTCGATGGGCCAACTTACTTCTAAACAAGCTTCAAAAAACTTGCAAAAAATTTCTAAACACGCCTCGGAAACTGATTAAGGATAACAGAAATGGAAACGGAAACAGGAAAACCATCAGGAATTTACGGTTTGGTACATGGAATATTAGAACCATCTTCAAACCAAGAGCATTGAAAATAATTATTGATGAGATAACAAAATATAATTTGCAAATTGTAGCATTACAAGAGATGAGATGCTTTGTAATGGCAGCATCAAACATCAAACAACAAACTTTTACAGTGGATGTGGGGATGAGAGGCACGAATTGGGAGTTTTATGATAAACGATAGACTATTACATAACGTCAATAAATTTGAAGCCATGAATGAATGAATACGCTTCAAAACGCCGTCAAAAAATTAATGGCCAGAATATAATAATCATTAATTGCCACACTCCGACAGAAGATAAAGACAAAGAAACAAAAGACGCTTTCTTTGAAGAACTGGAAAGGACATAAGATTCACTACCCCCAACATACCATCTCGAAATACAATTGATCCAACAGAATATTTTAACCCGAAATATAATTAACCCCACATAAGATTTTATCCCGAAATATAATAAACCCCGCAGAATATTTCATCCCAAAAACTTATAATCACACAGAATATTTTATGCTGATATTTAATTAATCCCGCAGAAAATTTAATCCCGAATTATAATCAATTCTGTAGAATTTATTATCATAAATTATAATCAATCCCTCAGATTATATTAAATCAAAATATAATTACTCCGCTGACTATATTTTCCTGAAATATAAATAATACCCCATAACATATCATCGTCAAATACAATTGATCCCACAAAATATTTTATCCTGAAATATAATCATCCAAGCTGACTAAATTATCTCGAAATACAATATTCCCTTAGAATAATTCCTCCAGAAATACTATTAATACATTAGTAAATATTACCTGAAATACAATTAATCCCCCATAACATACTATCCTGAAATACAATTGATCCAAAAGAATATTTTATCCTGTAATTTAATTTATCCCGCAGAAAATTTAATCCCGAAATACAATTGTTGCCACACAATAATTTATTCTGAAATTTAATTAATCCCGCTGAATATTTCATCCCGAAATACTATTAATCCCGCAAAATATTTCGTTCCGAAATACTTATGATCCCACAAAACATGTTATCCTGACATTTAATTATACCCGCAGAATATTTTTAACCAATAGAATATTTATCCCGAATTATATTTAACGCCGCAAAATATTTCATCACGAAATACTATTGATCCCAAAGAATATTTTATCCTGAAATATAATTAATCCATTAGAATATTTATCCCGACATATAATCAATCCCAAAGACTGTATTATCCTGAAATATAATCAATCCCACGTAACATACCATCCCGAAATACAATTGACCCCGCAAAATAATTCATCCCAAAATACTTATAATCCCACAGAATATTTTATGCTGATATTTAATTAATCCCGCAGATAATTTCATCCCGAAATACAATTGATGCCACAGAATAATTTATTCTGAAATTTAATAAATCCCGCAGAATATTTCATCCCGAAATACATTTGTTCCCACAGAATAATTTATTCTGACATTTAATTATTCCCGCAGAATATTTTTAACCCATAGAATATTTTATCCCGAAATATAATTAACGCCGCAAAATATTTCATCCTTAAATACTATTGATCCAAAAGAATATTTTATCCTGAAATATAAGTATTCCCCCATAACATACCATCCTGTAATTTAATTTATCCCGCAGAAAAATAATCCCGAAATACATTTTTTCCCAAAGAATATTTTATTCTGAAATTTTATTTATCCCGCAGAAAATTTAATCCCGAAATATAATTGATGGCACAGAATAATTTATTCTGAAATTTTATTACACCCGCAGAATATTTCATCTCGAAATACTATTAATCCCGCAGAATACTTCGTTCCGAAATACTTATGATCCCGCGGAATATTTTATCCTGACATTTAATTATTCCCGCAGAATATTTCATACCGAAATACATTTGTTCCCACAGAATATTTTATCCTGAAATTTTATTTATCCCGCAGAAAATTTATTCCCGAAATACTATTGATGCCACAGAATATTTCATCCCGAAATAAATTTGTTCCCACAGAATATTTTGACCTGTAATTTAATTTATCCCGCAGAAAATTAATCCCGAAATACAATTGATGCCACAGAATAATTTATTCTGAAATCTAATTAATCCCTCAGAATATTTAATCCCGAAATATAATTGATGCCACAGAATAATTTATTCTGAAATTTTATTACACCCGCAGAATATTTCATCCCGAAATACTGTTAATCCCGCAGAATATTTCGTTCCGAAATACTATTAATTCCACAGAATATTTCGTTCCGAAATACTAATGATCCCACTGAATATTTTATCCTGACATTTAATTATTCCCGCAGCATATTTTTAACCCATAGAATATTTTATCCCGAAATATAAGTAACCCCACATAATATATTATCTCGAAATCTAATTAATCCCGCAGAATATTTCATACCGAAATACATTTGTTCCCACAGAATATTTTAACCTGTAATTTAATTTATCCCGCAGAAAATTTAATCCCGAAATTTAATTGATGCCACAGAATAATTTATTCTGAAATCTAATTAATCCCGCATAATATTTCATACCGAAATACATTTGTTCCCACAGAATATTTTAACCTGTAATTTAATTTATCCCGCAGAAAAATAATCCCGAAATACATTTTTTCCCAAAGAATATTTTATCCTTTAATTTTATTTATCCCGCAGAAAATTTAATCTCGAAATATAATTGATGCCACAGAATAATTTATTCTGAAATTTTATTACACCCGCAGAATATTTCATCCCGAAATACTAATAATCCCGCAGAATATTTCGTTCCGAAATACTATTAATTCCACAGAATATTTCGTTCCGAAATACTAATGATCCCACTGAATATTTTATCCTGACATTTAATTATTCCCGCAGAATATTTTTAACCCATAGAATATTTTATCCCGAAATATAAGTAACCCCACATAATATATTATCTCGAAATATAATTTACCCCGCAGAATATTTCATCCCGAAATACATTTGTTCCCACAGAATATTTTGACCTGTAATTTAATTTATCCCGCAGAAAATTAATCCCGAAATACAATTAATGCCACAGAATAATTTATTCTGAAATTTAATTAATCCCGCAGAATATTTCATACCGAAATACATTTGTTCCCACAGAATATTTTAACCTGTAATTTAATTTATCCCGCAGAAAAATAATCCCGAAATACATTTTTTCCCAAAGAATATTTTATTCTGAAATTTTATTTATCCCGCAGAAAATTTAATCCCGAAATATAATTGATGGCACAGAATAATTTATTCTGAAATTTTATTACACCCGCAGAATATTTCATCTCGAAATACTATTAATCCCGCAGAATACTTCGTTCCGAAATACTTATGATCCCGCGGAATATTTTATCCTGACATTTAATTATTCCCGCAGAATATTTCATACCGAAATACATTTGTTCCCACAGAATATTTTATCCTGAAATTTTATTTATCCCGCAGAAAATTTATTCCCGAAATACTATTGATGCCACAGAATATTTCATCCCGAAATAAATTTGTTCCTACAGAATATTTTGACCTGTAATTTAATTTATCCCGCAGAAAATTAATCCCGAAATACAATTGATGCCACAGAATAATTTATTCTGAAATCTGATTAATCCCTCAGAATATTTAATCCCGAAATATAATTGATGCCACAGAATAATTTATTCTGAAATTTTATTACACCCGCAGAATATTTCGTTCCGAAATACTATTAATTCCGCAGAATATTTCGTTCCGAAATACTATTAATTCCGCAGAATATTTCGTTCCGAAACACTATTAATTCCACAGAATATTTCGTTCCGAAATACTAATGATCCCACAGAATAATTTATTCTGACATTTAATTATTCCCGCAGAATATTTTTAACCCATAGAATATTTTATCCCGAAATATAATTAACGCCGCAAAATATTTCATCCTTAAATACTATTGATCCAAAAGAATATTTTATCCTGAAATATAAGTATTCCCCCATAACATACCATCCTGAATTACAATTGATCCAACAGAATATTTTATCTTGAAATATAATTAATCCCGCAGAATATATTAACCAACAGAATATTTTATCCTGAAATATAATTAATCTCTTAGAACATTTCATCCCGAAATACTATTGATCGCTCTGTATATTTTATCCTGAAATATAATTAATAATACATATTATGATATTATGTTATTAAATATGAATTCAAACTTATCTAATATTGATCATCTTCTAAACCTAAATAATGTTAAATCTACTTATGCAGATTATATAAATACTATCGTTTTACGTGATTTTTCCATCTTTTAAATAAATATTAGTAGTATTAGTGCTCATTTTAATGATCTTGCAATTTTGCTAGGCTTAGTTGTAAGTTATTTTGATATTTTCGTGTTATTTGAAACATGTATTTTAATTTACTACCGATTCAAGTTAAATGGTTATACAACTATAAATTCTTAAGGTATTTTTAACAAAAGTGATGGAGTTACAGTCTTATTTAGACAATCCATTAATGTATTACAAATTGAAAAGCAAATATTATTAAACTATAATTCAATACAACTTATATTTCAAATAGACAAGTTAGTATTTTCAACTATTTGTATTTATAGATCTTAAAATGATATCTTGGAATAAATTTCTTAAAAGTTTAGAATTAACTTTACCTCAAATTAAACAACGCTATAAAAATATTTTATGTTGACACATAAATATTGATATAATGCTTAATTCTAATATTAGTAATGAATATTTAAATATTATGGCGAGAAATGGATTTTTGCATTGCATTATTGATTGTACTAGAGTAACTAATCATTCAAAAATGAACATTGTTCATATTTTTGTTAGAAACATTGATTCTAATACAGTAATATCTAATGTTTTAAGGTGTGATATAACTGACCGTTATTCTACAATTTTAATTATATCCAATATTATTAATAATGAAAAAATTAATCGTAACAATTATATAGTAAATAAGATAGATATTAACCACTTAAATGTATTAATTAGAATTGAGAATGGATATTCTTGTTTGAATTATGATAATGTAGATGATATGACTAAAGTTTTTAACTATTGATCCCACAGTATATTTTATCCTGAAATATAATTATACCATTAGAATATTTCATCCCAAAGACTATATTATTCAGAAATATAATCAAGCAAGCTGACTTTATTATCTCGAAATACAATATTCCCTTAGAATAATTCATCCCGAAATACTATTATTCCCGCAGAATATATTAGACTGACATTTAATTATTCCCGCAAAATATTTTTAACCCATAGAATATTTTATCCCGAAATATAATTAATCCCTCATAACATACCATCCTCAAATACAATTGATCCAAAAGAATATTTTATCCTGTAACTTTATTTATCCCGCAGAAAATTTAATCCCGAAATATAATTGATGCCACAGAATAATTTATTCTGAGATTTTATTAATCCCGCAGAATATTTCATCCCGAAATACTATTATTCCCGCAGAATATTTCGTTCCGAAATACTTATGATCCCACTGAATATTTTATCCTGACATTTAATTATTCCCGCAGAATATTTTTAACCCATAGAATATTTTATCCCGAAATATAATTAACGCCGCAAAATATTTCATCTGAAATACAATTGATGCCACAGAATATTTCATCCCGAAATAAATTTGTTCCCACAGAATATTTTGACCTGTAATTTAATTTATTCCGCAGAAAATTAATCCCGAAATACAATTGATGCCACAGAATAATTTATTCTGAAATTTAATTAATCCCGCAGAATATTTCATCCCGAAATACTATTAATCCCGCAGAATATTTCGTTCCGAAATACTATTAATTCCACAGAATATTTCGTTCCGAAATACTATTAATTCCGCAGAATATTTCGTTCCGAAATACTAATGATCCCACTGAATATTTTATCCTGACATTTAAATATTCCCGCAGAATATTTTTAACCCATAGAATATTTTATCCCGAAATATAATTAACGCCGCAAAATATTTCATCTGAAATTTAATTAATCAAGCAGAATATTTCATACCGAAATACATTTGTTCCCACAGAATATTTTAACCTGTAATTTAATTTATCCCGCAGAAAAATAATCCCGAAATACATTTTTTCCCAAAGAATATTTTATCCTGAAATTTTATTTATCCCGCAGAAAATTTAATCCCGAAATATAATTGATGCCACAGAATAATTTATTCTGAAATCTATTTAATCCCGCAGAATAATTCATACCGAAATACATTTGTTCCCACAGAATATTTTAACCTGTAATTTAATTTATCCCGCAGAAAAATAATCCCGAAATACATTTGTTCCCACAGAACATTTTGACCTGTAATTTAATTTATCCCGCAGAAAATTAATCCCGAAATACAATTGATGCCACAGAATAATTTATTCTGAAATTTAATTAATCCCACAGAATATTTTAACCTGTAATTTAATTTATCCCGCAGAAAAATAATCCCGAAATACATTTTTTCCCAATGAATATTTTATCCTGATATTTTATTTATCCCGCAGAAAATTTAATCCCGAAATATAATTGATGCCACAGAATAATTTATTCTGAGATTTTATTAATCCCGCAGAATATTTCATCCCGAAATACTATTATTCCCGCAGAATATTTCGTTCCGAAATACTAATGATCCCACTGAATATTTTATCCTGACATTTTATTATTCCCGCAGAATATTTTTAACCCATAGAATATTTTATCCCGAAATATAATTAACGCCGCAAAATATTTCATCTGAAATACAATTGATCCAAAAGAATATTTTATCCTGAAATATAAGTATTCCCCCATAACATACCATCCTGAATTACAATTGATCCAACAGAATATTTTATCTTGAAATATAATTAATCCCGCAGAATATATTAACCAACAGAATATTTTATCCTGAAATATAATTAATCTCTTAGAACATTTCATCCCGAAATACTATTGATCGCTCTGTATATTTTATCCTGAAATATAATTAATAATACATATTATGATATTATGTTATTAAATATGAATTCAAACTTATCTAATATTGATCATCTTCTAAACCTAAATAATGTTAAATCTACTTATGCAGATTATATAAATACTATCGTTTTACGTGATTTTTCCATCTTTTAAATAAATATTAGTAGTATTAGTGCTCATTTTAATGATCTTGCAATTTTGCTAGGCTTAGTTGTAAGTTATTTTGATATTTTCGTGTTATTTGAAACATGTATTTTAATTTACTACCGATTCAAGTTAAATGGTTATACAACTATAAATTCTTAAGGTATTTTTAACAAAAGTGATGGAGTTACAGTCTTATTTAGACAATCCATTAATGTATTACAAATTGAAAAGCAAATATTATTAAACTATAATTCAATACAACTTATATTTCAAATAGACAAGTTAGTATTTTCAACTATTTGTATTTATAGATCTTAAAATGATATCTTGGAATAAATTTCTTAAAAGTTTAGAATTAACTTTACCTCAAATTAAACAACGCTATAAAAATATTTTATGTTGACACATAAATATTGATATAATGCTTAATTCTAATATTAGTAATGAATATTTAAATATTATGGCGAGAAATGGATTTTTGCATTGCATTATTGATTGTACTAGAGTAACTAATCATTCAAAAATGAACATTGTTCATATTTTTGTTAGAAACATTGATTCTAATACAGTAATATCTAATGTTTTAAGGTGTGATATAACTGACCGTTATTCTACAATTTTAATTATATCCAATATTATTAATAATAAAAAAATTAATCGTAACAATTATATAGTAAATAAGATAGATATTAACCACTTAAATGTATTAATTAGAATTGAGAATGGATATTCTTGTTTGAATTATGATAATGTAGATGATATGACTAAAGTTTTTAACTATTGATCCCACAGTATATTTTATCCTGAAATATAATTATACCATTAGAATATTTCATCCCAAAGACTATATTATTCAGAAATATAATCAAGCAAGCTGACTATATTATCTCGAAATACAATATTCCCTTAGAATAATTCATCCCGAAATACTATTATTCCCGCAGAATATATTAGACTGACATTTAATTATTCCCGCAAAATATTTTTAACCCATAGAATATTTTATCCCAAAATATAATTAATCCCTCATAACATACCATCCTCAAATACAATTGATCCAAAAGAATATTTTATCCTGTAACTTTATTTATCCCGCAGAAAATTTAATCCCGAAATATAATTGATGCCACAGAATAATTTATTCTGAGATTTTATTAATCCCGCAGAATATTTCATCCCGAAATACTATTATTCCCGCAGAATATTTCGTTCCGAAATACTTATGATCCCACTGAATATTTTATCCTGACATTTAATTATTCCCGCAGAATATTTTTAACCCATAGAATATTTTATCCCGAAATATAATTGATGCCACAGAATAATTTATTCTGAAATTTTATTACACCCGCAGAATTTTTCATCCCGAAATACTATTAATCCCGCAGAATATTTCGTTCCGAAATACTATTAATTCCGCAGAATATTTCGTTCCGAAATACTAATGATCCCACTGAATATTTTATCCTGAAATTTTATTTATCCCGCAGAAAATTTAATCCCGAAATATAATTGATGCCACAGAATAATTTATTCTGAGATTTTATTAATCCCGCAGAATATTTCATCCCGAAATACTATTATTCCCGCAGAATATTTCGTTCCGAAATACTAATGATCCCACTGAATATTTTATCCTGACATTTAATTATTCCCGCAGAATATTTTTAACCCATAGAATATTTTATCCCGAAATATAAGTAACCCCACATAATATATTATCTCGAAATATAATTAACCCCGCAGAATATTTCATCCCGAAATACATTTGTTCCCACAGAATATTTTGACCTGTAATTTAATTTATCCCGCAGAAAATTAATCCCGAAATACAATTGATGCCACAGAATAATTAATTCTGAAATTTAATTAATCCCGATATACAATTGATGCCACAGAATAATTTATTCTGAAATCTAATTAATCCCGCAGAATATTTCATACCGAAATACATTTGTTCCCACAGAATATTTTAACCTGTAATTTAATTTATCCCACAGAAAATTTAATCCCGAAATTTAATTGATGCCACAGAATAATTTATTCTGAAATCTAATTAATCCCGCAGAATATTTCATACCGAAATACATTTGTTCCCACAGAATATTTTAACCTGTAATTTAATTTATCCCGCAGAAAAATAATCCCGATATACATTTTTTCCCAAAGAATATTTTATCCTTTAATTTTATTTATCCCGCAGAAAATTTAATCCCGAAATATAATTGATGGCACAGAATAATTTATTCTGAAATTTTATTACACCCGCAGAATATTTCATCTCGAAATACTATTAATCCCGCAGAATACTTCGTTCCGAAATACTTATGATCCCACTGAATATTTTATCCTGACATTTAATTATTCCCGCAGAATATTTTTAACCCATAGAATATTTTATCCCGAAATATAATTAACGCCGCAAAATATTTCATCTGAAATACAATTGATACCACAGAATATTTCATCCCGAAATAAATTTGTTCCCACAGAATATTTTGACCTGTAATTTAATTTATCCCGCAGAAAATTAATCCCGAAATACAATTGATGCCACAGAATAATTAATTCTGAAATTTAATTAATCCCGATATACAATTGATGCCACAGAATAATTTATTCTGAAATCTAATTAATCCCGCAGAATATTTCATACCGAAATACATTTGTTCCCACAGAATATTTTAACCTGTAATTTAATTTATCCCACAGAAAATTTAATCCCGAAATTTAATTGATGCCACAGAATAATTTATTCTGAAATCTAATTAATCCCGCAGAATATTTCATACCGAAATACATTTGTTCCCACAGAATATTTTAACCTGTAATTTAATTTATCCCGCAGAAAAATAATCCCGATATACATTTTTTCCCAAAGAATATTTTATCCTTTAATTTTATTTATCCCGCAGAAAATTTAATCCCGAAATATAATTGATGGCACAGAATAATTTATTCTGAAATTTTATTACACCCGCAGAATATTTCATCTCGAAATACTATTAATCCCGCAGAATACTTCGTTCCGAAATACTTATGATCCCACTGAATATTTTATCCTGACATTTAATTATTCCCGCAGAATATTTTTAACCCATAGAATATTTTATCCCGAAATATAATTAACGCCGCAAAATATTTCATCTGAAATACAATTGATACCACAGAATATTTCATCCCGAAATAAATTTGTTCCCACAGAATATTTTGACCTGTAATTTAATTTATCCCGCAGAAAATTAATCCCGAAATACAATTGATGCCACAGAATAATTTATTCTGAAATTTAATTAATCCCGCAGAATATTTCATACCGAAATACATTTGTTCCCACAGAATATTTTAACCTGTAATTTAATTTATCCCGCAGAAAAATAATCCCGAAATACATTTTTTCCCAAAGAATATTTTATCCTGAAATTTTATTTATCCCCCAGAAAATTTAATCCCGAAATATAATTGATGGCACAGAATAATTTATTCTGAAATCTAATTAATCCCGCAGAATATTTCATACCGAAATACATTTGTTCCCACAGAATATTTTAACCTGTAATTTAATTTATCCCGCAGAAAAATAATCCCGAAATACATTTTTTCCCAAAGAATATTTTATTCTGAAATTTTATTTATCCCGCAGAAAATTTAATCCCGAAATATAATTGATGGCACAGAATAATTTATTCTGAAATTTTATTACACCCGCAGAATATTTCATCTCGAAATACTATTAATCCCGCAGAATACTTCGTTCCGAAATACTTATGATCCCGCGGAATATTTTATCCTGACATTTAATTATTCCCGCAGAATATTTCATACCGAAATACATTTGTTCCCACAGAATATTTTATCCTGAAATTTTATTTATCCCGCAGAAAATTTATTCCCGAAATACTATTGATGCCACAGAATATTTCATCCCGAAATAAATTTGTTCCCACAGAATATTTTGACCTGTAATTTAATTTATCCCGCAGAAAATTAATCCCGAAATACAATTGATGCCACAGAATAATTTATTCTGAAATCTAATTAATCCCTCAGAATATTTAATCCCGAAATATAATTGATGCCACAGAATAATTTATTCTGAAATTTTATTACACCCGCAGAATATTTCATCCCGAAATACTGTTAATCCCGCAGAATATTTCGTTCCGAAATACTATTAATTCCACAGAATATTTCGTTCCGAAATACTAATGATCCCACTGAATATTTTATCCTGACATTTAATTATTCCCGCAGCATATTTTTAACCCATAGAATATTTTATCCCGAAATATAAGTAACCCCACATAATATATTATCTCGAAATCTAATTAATCCCGCAGAATATTTCATACCGAAATACATTTGTTCCCACAGAATATTTTAACCTGTAATTTAATTTATCCCGCAGAAAATTTAATCCCGAAATTTAATTGATGCCACAGAATAATTTATTCTGAAATCTAATTAATCCCGCATAATATTTCATACCGAAATACATTTGTTCCCACAGAATATTTTAACCTGTAATTTAATTTATCCCGCAGAAAAATAATCCCGAAATACATTTTTTCCCAAAGAATATTTTATCCTTTAATTTTATTTATCCCGCAGAAAATTTAATCTCGAAATATAATTGATGCCACAGAATAATTTATTCTGAAATTTTATTACACCCGCAGAATATTTCATCCCGAAATACTAATAATCCCGCAGAATATTTCGTTCCGAAATACTATTAATTCCACAGAATATTTCGTTCCGAAATACTAATGATCCCACTGAATATTTTATCCTGACATTTAATTATTCCCGCAGAATATTTTTAACCCATAGAATATTTTATCCCGAAATATAAGTAACCCCACATAATATATTATCTCGAAATATAATTTACCCCGCAGAATATTTCATCCCGAAATACATTTGTTCCCACAGAATATTTTGACCTGTAATTTAATTTATCCCGCAGAAAATTAATCCCGAAATACAATTAATGCCACAGAATAATTTATTCTGAAATTTAATTAATCCCGCAGAATATTTCATACCGAAATACATTTGTTCCCACAGAATATTTTAACCTGTAATTTAATTTATCCCGCAGAAAAATAATCCCGAAATACATTTTTTCCCAAAGAATATTTTATTCTGAAATTTTATTTATCCCGCAGAAAATTTAATCCCGAAATATAATTGATGGCACAGAATAATTTATTCTGAAATTTTATTACACCCGCAGAATATTTCATCTCGAAATACTATTAATCCCGCAGAATACTTCGTTCCGAAATACTTATGATCCCGCGGAATATTTTATCCTGACATTTAATTATTCCCGCAGAATATTTCATACCGAAATACATTTGTTCCCACAGAATATTTTATCCTGAAATTTTATTTATCCCGCAGAAAATTTATTCCCGAAATACTATTGATGCCACAGAATATTTCATCCCGAAATAAATTTGTTCCTACAGAATATTTTGACCTGTAATTTAATTTATCCCGCAGAAAATTAATCCCGAAATACAATTGATGCCACAGAATAATTTATTCTGAAATCTGATTAATCCCTCAGAATATTTAATCCCGAAATATAATTGATGCCACAGAATAATTTATTCTGAAATTTTATTACACCCGCAGAATATTTCGTTCCGAAATACTATTAATTCCGCAGAATATTTCGTTCCGAAATACTATTAATTCCGCAGAATATTTCGTTCCGAAACACTATTAATTCCACAGAATATTTCGTTCCGAAATACTAATGATCCCACTGAATATTTTATCCTGACATTTAAATATTCCCGCAGAATATTTTTAACCCATAGAATATTTTATCCCGAAATATAAGTAACCCCACATAATATATTATCTCGAAATATAATTAACCCCGCAGAATATTTCATCCCGAAATACATTTGTTCCCACAGAACATTTTGACCTGTAATTTAATTTATCCCGCAGAAAATTAATCCCGAAATACAATTGATGCCACAGAATAATTTATTCTGAAATTTAATTAATCCCGCAGAATATTTCATCCTGAAATACTATTAATCCCGCAGAATATTTCGTTCCGAAATACTATTAATTCCGCAGAATATTTCGTTCCGAAATACTAATGATCCCACTGAATATTTTATCCTGACATTTAATTATTCCCGCAGAATATTTCATACCGAAATACATTTGTTCCCACAAAATATTTTATCCTGAAATTTTATTTATCCCGCAGAAAATTTAATCCCGAAATACTATTGATGCCACAGATTATTTCATACCGAAATACATTTGTTCCCACAGAATATTTTAACCTGTAATTTAATTTATCCCGCAGAAAAATAATCCCGAAATACATTTTTTCCCAAAGAATATTTTATCCTGAAATTTTATTTATCCCGCAGAAAATTTAATCCCGAAATATAATTGATGCCACAGAATAATTTATTCTGAGATTTTATTAATCCCGCAGAATATTTCATCCCGAAATACTATTATTCCCGCAGAATATTTCGTTCCGAAATACTAATGATCCCACTGAATATTTTATCCTGACATTTAATTATTCCCGCAGAATATTTTTAACCCATAGAATATTTTATCCCGAAATATAAGTAACCCCACATAATATATTATCTCGAAATATAATTTACCCCGCAGAATATTTCATCCCGAAATACATTTGTTCCCACAGAACATTTTGACCTGTAATTTAATTTATCCCGCAGAAAATTAATCCCGAAATACAATTGATGCCACAGAATAATTTATTCTGAAATTTAATTAATCCCACAGAATATTTTAACCTGTAATTTAATTTATCCCGCAGAAAAATAATCCCGAAATACATTTTTTCCCAAAGAATATTTTATCCTGATATTTTATTTATCCCGCAGAAAATTTAATCCCGAAATATAATTGATGCCACAGAATAATTTATTCTGAGATTTTATTAATCCCGCAGAATATTTCATCCCGAAATACTATTATTCCCGCAGAATATTTCGTTTCGAAATACTAATGATCCCACTGAATATTTTATCCTGACATTTAATTATTCCCGCAGAATATTTTTAACCCATAGAATATTTTATCCCGAAATATAATTAACGCCGCAAAATATTTCATCTGAAATACAATTGATACCACAGAATATTTCATCCCGAAATAAATTTGTTCCCACAGAATATTTTGACCTGTAATTTAATTTATCCCGCAGAAATATAATCCCGAACTACAATTGATGCCACAGAACAATTTATTCTGAAATTTAATTAATCCCGCAGAATATTTCATACCGAAATACATTTGTTCCCACAGAATATTTTAACCTGTAATTTAATTTATCCCGCAGAAAAAAAATCCCGAAAAACATTTTTTCCCAAAGAATATTTTATCCTGAAATTTTATTTATCCCGCAGAAAATTTAATCCCGAAATATAATTGATGGCACAGAATAATTTATTCTGAAATTTTATTACACCCGCAGAATATTTCATCTCGAAATACTATTAATCCCGCAGAATATTTTGTTCCGAAATACTTATGATCCCGCGGAATATTTTATCATGACATTTAATTATTCCCGCAGAATATTTCATACCGAAATACATTTGTTCCCACAGAATATTTTATCCTGAAATTTTATTTATCCCGCAGAAAATTTAATCCCGAAATACTATTGATGCCACAGAATATTTCATACCGAAATACATTTGTTCCCACAGAATATTTTAACCTGTAATTTAATTTATCCCGCAGAAAATTTAATCCCGAAATATAATTGATGCCACAGAATAATTTATTCTGAAATTTAATTAATCCCACAGAATATTTTAACCTGTAATTTAATTTATCCCGCAGAAAAATAATCCCGAAATACATTTTTTCCCAAAGAATATTTTATCCTGATATTTTATTTATCCCGCAGAAAATTTAATCCCGAAATATAATTGATGCCACAGAATAATTTATTCTGAAATTTTATTACACCCGCAGAATATTTCATCCCGAAATACTATTAATCCCGCAGAATATTTCGTTCCGAAATACTATTAATTCCAAAGAATATTTCGTTCCGAAATACTAATGATCCCACTGAATATTTTATCCTGACATTTAATTATTCCCGCAGAATATTTTTAACCCATAGAATATTTTATCCCGAAATATAAGTAACCCCACATAATATTTTATCTCGAAATATAATTTACCCCGCAGAATATTTCATCCCCAAATACATTTGTTCCCACAGAACATTTTGACCTGTAATTTAATTTATCCCGCAGAAAATTTAATCCCGAAATACTATTGATGCCACAGAATATTTCATACCGAAATACATTTGTTCCCACAGAATATTTTAACCTGTAATTTAATTTATCCCGCAGAAAATTTAATCCCGAAATATAATTGATGCCACAGAATAATTTATTCTGAAATTTAATTAATCCCACAGAATATTTTAACCTGTAATTTAATTTATCCCGCAGAAAAATAATCCCGAAATACATTTTTTCCCAAAGAATATTTTATCCTGATATTTTATTTATCCCGCAGAAAATTTAATCCCGAAATATAATTGATGCCACAGAATAATTTATTCTGAAATTTTATTACACCCGCAGAATATTTCATCCCGAAATACTATTAATCCCGCAGAATATTTCGTTCCGAAATACTATTAATTCCAAAGAATATTTCGTTCCGAAATACTAATGATCCCACTGAATATTTTATCCTGACATTTAATTATTCCCGCAGAATATTTTTAACCCATAGAATATTTTATCCCGAAATATAAGTAACCCCACATAATATTTTATCTCGAAATATAATTTACCCCGCAGAATATTTCATCCCCAAATACATTTGTTCCCACAGAACATTTTGACCTGTAATTTAATTTATCCCGCAGAAAATTAATCCCGAAATACAATTGATGCCACAGAATAATTTATTCTGAAATTTAATTAATCCCACAGAATATTTTAACCTGTAATTTAATTTATCCCGCAGAAAAATAATCCCGAAATACATTTTTTCCCAAAGAATATTTTATCCTGATATTTTATTTATCCCGCAGAAAATTTAATCCCGAAATATAATTGATGCCACAGAATAATTTATTCTGAGATTTTATTAATCCCGCAGAATATTTCATCCCGAAATACTATTATTCCCGCAGAATATTTCGTTCCGAAATACTAATGATCCCACTGAATATTTTATCCTGACATTTAATTATTCCCGCAGAATATTTTTAACCCATAGAATATTTTATCCCGAAATATAATTAACGCCGCAAAATATTTCATCTGAAATACAATTGATACCACAGAATATTTCATCCCGAAATAAATTTGTTCCCACAGAATATTTTGACCTGTAATTTAATTTATCCCGCAGAAAATTAATCCCGAAATACAATTGATGCCACAGAATAATTTATTCTGAAATTTAATTAATCCCGCAGAATATTTCATACCGAAATACATTTGTTCCCACAGAATATTTTAACCTGTAATTTAATTTAACCCGCAGAAAAATAATCCCGAAATACATTTTTTCCCAAAGAATATTTTATCCTGAAATTTTATTTATCCCCCAGAAAATTTAATCCCGAAATATAATTGATGGCACAGAATAATTTATTCTGAAATCTAATTAATCCCGCAGAATATTTCATACCGAAATACATTTGTTCCCACAGAATATTTTAACCTGTAATTTAATTTATCCCGCAGAAAATTTAATCCCGAAATATAATTGATGCCACAGAATAATTTATTCTGAAATCTAATTAATCCCGCAGAATATTTCATACCGAAATACATTTGTTCCCACAGAATATTTTAACCTGTAATTTAATTTATCCCGCAGAAAAATAATCCCGAAATACAATTGATGCCACAGAATAATTTATTCTGAAATTTAATTAATCCCACAGAATATTTTAACCCGAAATACTATTAATCCCGCAGAATATTTTGTTCCGAAATACTATTAATTCCACAGAATATTTCGTTCCGAAATACTAATGACCCCACTGAATATTTTATCCTGACATTTAATTATTCCCGCAGAATATTTTTAACCCATAGAATATTTTATCCCGAAATATAAGTAACCCCACATAATATATTATCTCGAAATATAATTTACCCCGCAGAATATTTCATCCCGAAATACATTTGTTCCCACAGAATATTTTATCCTGAAATTTTATTTATCCCGCAGAAAATTTAATCCCGAAATATAATTGATGCCACAGAATAATTTATTCTGAGATTTTATTAATCCCGCAGAATATTTCATCCCGAAATACTATTATTCCCGCAGAATATTTCGTTCCGAAATACTAATGATCCCACTGAATATTTTATCCTGACATTTAATTATTCCCGCAGAATATTTTTAACCCATAGAATATTTTATCCCGAAATATAAGTAACCCCACATAATATATTATCTCGAAATATAATTTACCCCGCAGAATATTTCATCCCGAAATACATTTGTTCCCACAGAACATTTTGACCTGTAATTTAATTTATCCCGCAGAAAATTAATCCCGAAATACAATTGATGCCACAGAATAATTTATTCTGAAATTTAATTAATCCCACAGAATATTTTAACCTGTAATTTAATTTATCCCGCAGAAAAATAATCCCGAAATACATTTTTTCCCAAAGAATATTTTATCCTGATATTTTATTTATCCCGCAGAAAATTTAATCCCGAAATATAATTGATGCCACAGAATAATTTATTCTGAGATTTTATTAATCCCGCAGAATATTTCATCCCGAAATACTATTATTCCCGCAGAAAAATAATCCCGAAATACATTTTTTCCCAAAGAATATTTTATCCTGATATTTTATTTATCCCGCAGAAAATTTAATCCCGAAATATAATTGATGCCACAGAATAATTTATTCTGAGATTTTATTAATCCCGCAGAATATTTCATCCCGAAATACTATTATTCCCGCAGAATATTTCGTTTCGAAATACTAATGATCCCACTGAATATTTTATCCTGACATTTAATTATTCCCGCAGAATATTTTTAACCCATAGAATATTTTATCCCGAAATATAATTAACGCCGCAAAATATTTCATCTGAAATACAATTGATACCACAGAATATTTCATCCCGAAATAAATTTGTTCCCACAGAATATTTTGACCTGTAATTTAATTTATCCCGCAGAAATATAATCCCGAACTACAATTGATGCCACAGAATAATTTATTCTGAAATTTAATTAATCCCGCAGAATATTTCATACCGAAATACATTTGTTCCCACAGAATATTTTAACCTGTAATTTAATTTATCCCGCAGAAAAAAAATCCCGAAAAACATTTTTTCCCAAAGAATATTTTATCCTGAAATTTTATTTATCCCGCAGAAAATTTAATCCCGAAATATAATTGATGGCACAGAATAATTTATTCTGAAATTTTATTACACCCGCAGAATATTTCATCTCGAAATACTATTAATCCCGCAGAATATTTTGTTCCGAAATACTTATGATCCCGCGGAATATTTTATCATGACATTTAATTATTCCCGCAGAATATTTCATACCGAAATACATTTGTTCCCACAGAATATTTTATCCTGAAATTTTATTTATCCCGCAGAAAATTTAATCCCGAAATACTATTGATGCCACAGAATATTTCATACCGAAATACATTTGTTCCCACAGAATATTTTAACCTGTAATTTAATTTATCCCGCAGAAAATTTAATCCCGAAATATAATTGATGCCACAGAATAATTTATTCTGAAATTTAATTAATCCCACAGAATATTTTAACCTGTAATTTAATTTATCCCGCAGAAAAATAATCCCGAAATACATTTTTTCCCAAAGAATATTTTATCCTGATATTTTATTTATCCCGCAGAAAATTTAATCCCGAAATATAATTGATGCCACAGAATAATTTATTCTGAAATTTTATTACACCCGCAGAATATTTCATCCCGAAATACTATTAATCCCGCAGAATATTTCGTTCCGAAATACTATTAATTCCAAAGAATATTTCGTTCCGAAATACTAATGATCCCACTGAATATTTTATCCTGACATTTAATTATTCCCGCAGAATATTTTTAACCCATAGAATATTTTATCCCGAAATATAAGTAACCCCACATAATATTTTATCTCGAAATATAATTTACCCCGCAGAATATTTCATCCCCAAATACATTTGTTCCCACAGAACATTTTGACCTGTAATTTAATTTATCCCGCAGAAAATTTAATCCCGAAATACTATTGATGCCACAGAATATTTCATACCGAAATACATTTGTTCCCACAGAATATTTTAACCTGTAATTTAATTTATCCCGCAGAAAATTTAATCCCGAAATATAATTGATGCCACAGAATAATTTATTCTGAAATTTAATTAATCCCACAGAATATTTTAACCTGTAATTTAATTTATCCCGCAGAAAAATAATCCCAAAATACATTTTTTCCCAAAGAATATTTTATCCTGATATTTTATTTATCCCGCAGAAAATTTAATCCCGAAATATAATTGATGCCACAGAATAATTTATTCTGAAATTTTATTACACCCGCAGAATATTTCATCCCGAAATACTATTAATCCCGCAGAATATTTCGTTCCGAAATACTATTAATTCCAAAGAATATTTCGTTCCGAAATACTAATGATCCCACTGAATATTTTATCCTGACATTTAATTATTCCCGCAGAATATTTTTAACCCATAGAATATTTTATCCCGAAATATAAGTAACCCCACATAATATTTTATCTCGAAATATAATTTACCCCGCAGAATATTTCATCCCCAAATACATTTGTTCCCACAGAACATTTTGACCTGTAATTTAATTTATCCCGCAGAAAATTAATCCCGAAATACAATTGATGCCACAGAATAATTTATTCTGAAATTTAATTAATCCCACAGAATATTTTAACCTGTAATTTAATTTATCCCGCAGAAAAATAATCCCGAAATACATTTTTTCCCAAAGAATATTTTATCCTGATATTTTATTTATCCCGCAGAAAATTTAATCCCGAAATATAATTGATGCCACAGAATAATTTATTCTGAGATTTTATTAATCCCGCAGAATATTTCATCCCGAAATACTATTATTCCCGCAGAATATTTCGTTCCGAAATACTAATGATCCCACTGAATATTTTATCCTGACATTTAATTATTCCCGCAGAATATTTTTAACCCATAGAATATTTTATCCCGAAATATAATTAACGCCGCAAAATATTTCATCTGAAATACAATTGATACCACAGAATATTTCATCCCGAAATAAATTTGTTCCCACAGAATATTTTGACCTGTAATTTAATTTATCCCGCAGAAAATTAATCCCGAAATACAATTGATGCCACAGAATAATTTATTCTGAAATTTAATTAATCCCGCAGAATATTTCATACCGAAATACATTTGTTCCCACAGAATATTTTAACCTGTAATTTAATTTAACCCGCAGAAAAATAATCCCGAAATACATTTTTTCCCAAAGAATATTTTATCCTGAAATTTTATTTATCCCCCAGAAAATTTAATCCCGAAATATAATTGATGGCACAGAATAATTTATTCTGAAATCTAATTAATCCCGCAGAATATTTCATACCGAAATACATTTGTTCCCACAGAATATTTTAACCTGTAATTTAATTTATCCCGCAGAAAATTTAATCCCGAAATATAATTGATGCCACAGAATAATTTATTCTGAAATCTAATTAATCCCGCAGAATATTTCATACCGAAATACATTTGTTCCCACAGAATATTTTAACCTGTAATTTAATTTATCCCGCAGAAAAATAATCCCGAAATACAATTGATGCCACAGAATAATTTATTCTGAAATTTAATTAATCCCACAGAATATTTTAACCCGAAATACTATTAATCCCGCAGAATATTTTGTTCCGAAATACTATTAATTCCACAGAATATTTCGTTCCGAAATACTAATGACCCCACTGAATATTTTATCCTGACATTTAATTATTCCCGCAGAATATTTTTAACCCATAGAATATTTTATCCCGAAATATAAGTAACCCCACATAATATATTATCTCGAAATATAATTTACCCCGCAGAATATTTCATCCCGAAATACATTTGTTCCCACAGAATATTTTATCCTGAAATTTTATTTATCCCGCAGAAAATTTAATCCCGAAATATAATTGATGCCACAGAATAATTTATTCTGAGATTTTATTAATCCCGCAGAATATTTCATCCCGAAATACTATTATTCCCGCAGAATATTTCGTTCCGAAATACTAATGATCCCACTGAATATTTTATCCTGACATTTAATTATTCCCGCAGAATATTTTTAACCCATAGAATATTTTATCCCGAAATATAAGTAACCCCACATAATATATTATCTCGAAATATAATTTACCCCGCAGAATATTTCATCCCGAAATACATTTGTTCCCACAGAACATTTTGACCTGTAATTTAATTTATCCCGCAGAAAATTAATCCCGAAATACAATTGATGCCACAGAATAATTTATTCTGAAATTTAATTAATCCCACAGAATATTTTAACCTGTAATTTAATTTATCCCGCAGAAAAATAATCCCGAAATACATTTTTTCCCAAAGAATATTTTATCCTGATATTTTATTTATCCCGCAGAAAATTTAATCCCGAAATATAATTGATGCCACAGAATAATTTATTCTGAGATTTTATTAATCCCGCAGAATATTTCATCCCGAAATACTATTATTCCCGCAGAAAAATAATCCCGAAATACATTTTTTCCCAAAGAATATTTTATCCTGATATTTTATTTATCCCGCAGAAAATTTAATCCCGAAATATAATTGATGCCACAGAATAATTTATTCTGAGATTTTATTAATCCCGCAGAATATTTCATCCCGAAATACTATTATTCCCGCAGAATATTTCGTTTCGAAATACTAATGATCCCACTGAATATTTTATCCTGACATTTAATTATTCCCGCAGAATATTTTTAACCCATAGAATATTTTATCCCGAAATATAATTAACGCCGCAAAATATTTCATCTGAAATACAATTGATACCACAGAATATTTCATCCCGAAATAAATTTGTTCCCACAGAATATTTTGACCTGTAATTTAATTTATCCCGCAGAAATATAATCCCGAACTACAATTGATGCCACAGAATAATTTATTCTGAAATTTAATTAATCCCGCAGAATATTTCATACCGAAATACATTTGTTCCCACAGAATATTTTAACCTGTAATTTAATTTATCCCGCAGAAAAAAAATCCCGAAAAACATTTTTTCCCAAAGAATATTTTATCCTGAAATTTTATTTATCCCGCAGAAAATTTAATCCCGAAATATAATTGATGGCACAGAATAATTTATTCTGAAATTTTATTACACCCGCAGAATATTTCATCTCGAAATACTATTAATCCCGCAGAATATTTTGTTCCGAAATACTTATGATCCCGCGGAATATTTTATCATGACATTTAATTATTCCCGCAGAATATTTCATACCGAAATACATTTGTTCCCACAGAATATTTTATCCTGAAATTTTATTTATCCCGCAGAAAATTTAATCCCGAAATACTATTGATGCCACAGAATATTTCATACCGAAATACATTTGTTCCCACAGAATATTTTAACCTGTAATTTAATTTATCCCGCAGAAAATTTAATCCCGAAATATAATTGATGCCACAGAATAATTTATTCTGAAATTTAATTAATCCCACAGAATATTTTAACCTGTAATTTAATTTATCCCGCAGAAAAATAATCCCGAAATACATTTTTTCCCAAAGAATATTTTATCCTGATATTTTATTTATCCCGCAGAAAATTTAATCCCGAAATATAATTGATGCCACAGAATAATTTATTCTGAAATTTTATTACACCCGCAGAATATTTCATCCCGAAATACTATTAATCCCGCAGAATATTTCGTTCCGAAATACTATTAATTCCAAAGAATATTTCGTTCCGAAATACTAATGATCCCACTGAATATTTTATCCTGACATTTAATTATTCCCGCAGAATATTTTTAACCCATAGAATATTTTATCCCGAAATATAAGTAACCCCACATAATATTTTATCTCGAAATATAATTTACCCCGCAGAATATTTCATCCCCAAATACATTTGTTCCCACAGAACATTTTGACCTGTAATTTAATTTATCCCGCAGAAAATTTAATCCCGAAATACTATTGATGCCACAGAATATTTCATACCGAAATACATTTGTTCCCACAGAATATTTTAACCTGTAATTTAATTTATCCCGCAGAAAATTTAATCCCGAAATATAATTGATGCCACAGAATAATTTATTCTGAAATTTAATTAATCCCACAGAATATTTTAACCTGTAATTTAATTTATCCCGCAGAAAAATAATCCCAAAATACATTTTTTCCCAAAGAATATTTTATCCTGATATTTTATTTATCCCGCAGAAAATTTAATCCCGAAATATAATTGATGCCACAGAATAATTTATTCTGAAATTTTATTACACCCGCAGAATATTTCATCCCGAAATACTATTAATCCCGCAGAATATTTCGTTCCGAAATACTATTAATTCCAAAGAATATTTCGTTCCGAAATACTAATGATCCCACTGAATATTTTATCCTGACATTTAATTATTCCCGCAGAATATTTTTAACCCATAGAATATTTTATCCCGAAATATAAGTAACCCCACATAATATTTTATCTCGAAATATAATTTACCCCGCAGAATATTTCATCCCCAAATACATTTGTTCCCACAGAACATTTTGACCTGTAATTTAATTTATCCCGCAGAAAATTAATCCCGAAATACAATTGATGCCACAGAATAATTTATTCTGAAATTTAATTAATCCCACAGAATATTTTAACCTGTAATTTAATTTATCCCGCAGAAAAATAATCCCGAAATACATTTTTTCCCAAAGAATATTTTATCCTGATATTTTATTTATCCCGCAGAAAATTTAATCCCGAAATATAATTGATGCCACAGAATAATTTATTCTGAGATTTTATTAATCCCGCAGAATATTTCATCCCGAAATACTATTATTCCCGCAGAATATTTCGTTCCGAAATACTAATGATCCCACTGAATATTTTATCCTGACATTTAATTATTCCCGCAGAATATTTTTAACCCATAGAATATTTTATCCCGAAATATAATTAACGCCGCAAAATATTTCATCTGAAATACAATTGATACCACAGAATATTTCATCCCGAAATAAATTTGTTCCCACAGAATATTTTGACCTGTAATTTAATTTATCCCGCAGAAAATTAATCCCGAAATACAATTGATGCCACAGAATAATTTATTCTGAAATTTAATTAATCCCGCAGAATATTTCATACCGAAATACATTTGTTCCCACAGAATATTTTAACCTGTAATTTAATTTATCCCGCAGAAAAATAATCCCGAAATACATTTTTTCCCAAAGAATATTTTATCCTGAAATTTTATTTATCCCCCAGAAAATTTAATCCCGAAATATAATTGATGGCACAGAATAATTTATTCTGAAATCTAATTAATCCCGCAGAATATTTCATACCGAAATACATTTGTTCCCACAGAATATTTTAACCTGTAATTTAATTTATCCCGCAGAAAATTTAATCCCGAAATATAATTGATGCCACAGAATAATTTATTCTGAAATCTAATTAATCCCGCAGAATATTTCATACCGAAATACATTTGTTCCCACAGAATATTTTAACCTGTAATTTAATTTATCCCGCAGAAAAATAATCCCGAAATACAATTGATGCCACAGAATAATTTATTCTGAAATTTAATTAATCCCACAGAATATTTTAACCCGAAATACTATTAATCCCGCAGAATATTTTGTTCCGAAATACTATTAATTCCACAGAATATTTCGTTCCGAAATACTAATGACCCCACTGAATATTTTATCCTGACATTTAATTATTCCCGCAGAATATTTTTAACCCATAGAATATTTTATCCCGAAATATAAGTAACCCCACATAATATATTATCTCGAAATATAATTTACCCCGCAGAATATTTCATCCCGAAATACATTTGTTCCCACAGAACATTTTGACCTGTAATTTAATTTATCCCGCAGAAAATTAATCCCGAAATACAATTGATGCCACAGAATAATATATTCTGAAATTTAATTAATCCCACAGAATATTTTAACCTGTAATTTAATTTATCCCGCAGAAAAATAATCCCGAAATACATTTTTTCCCAAAGAATATTTTATCCTGATATTTTATTTATCCCGCAGAAAATTTAATCCCGAAATATAATTGATGCCACAGAATAATTTATTCTGAGATTTTATTAATCCCACAGAATATTTTAACCTGTAATTTAATTTATCCCGCAGAAAAATAATCCCGAAATACATTTGTTCCCACAGAATATTTTGACCTGTAATTTAATTTATCCCGCAGAAAATTAATCCCGAAATACAATTGATGCCACAGAATTATTTTATCCTGAAATTTTATTTATCCCGCAGAAAATTTAATCCCGAAATATAATTGATGCCACAGAATAATTTATTCTGAGATTTTATTAATCCCGCAGAATATTTCATCCCGAAATACTATTATTACCGCAGAATATTTCGTTCCGAAATACTAATGATCCCACTGAATATTTTATCCTGACATTTAATTATTCCTGCAGAATATTTTTAACCCATAGAATTTTTTATCCCGAAATATAATTAACGCCGCAAAATATTTCATCTGAAATACAATTGATACCACAGAATATTTCATCCCGAAATAAATTTGTTCCCACAGAATATTTTGACCTGTAATTTAATTTATCCCGCAGAAAAATAATCCCGAAATACATTTTTTCCCAAAGAATATTTTATCCTGAAATTTTATTTATCCCGCAGAAAATTTAATCCCGAAAAATAATTGATGCCACAGAATAATTTATTCTGACATTTAATTATTCCCGCAGAATATTTCATCCCGAAATACTATTAATCCCGCAGAATATTTCGTTCCGAAATACTTATGATCCCAATGAATATTTTATCCTGACATTTAATTATTCCCGCAGAATATTTCATACCGAAATACATTTGTTCCCACAGAATATTTTATCCTGAAATTTTATTTATCCCGCAGAAAATTTAATCCCGAAAAATAATTGATGCCACAGAATAATTTATTCTGACATTTAATTATTCCCGCAGAATATTTCATCCCGAAATACTATTAATCCCGCAGAATATTTCGTTCCGAAATACTTATGATCCCAATGAATATTTTATCCTGACATTTAATTATTCCCGCAGAATATTTCATACCGAAATACATTTGTTCCCACAGAATATTTTATCCTGAAATTTTATTTATCCCGCAGAAAATTTAATCCCGAAAAATAATTGATGCCACAGAATAATTTATTCTGACATTTAATTATTCCCGCAGAATATTTTTAACCCATAGAATATTTTATCCCGAAATATAATTAACGCCGCAAAATATTTCATCCTTAAATACTATTGATCCAAAAGAATATTTTATCCAATAAATATAAGTATTCCCCCATAACATACCATCCTGAATTACAATTGATCCAACAGAATATTTTATCTTGAAATATAATTAATCCCGCAGAATATATTAACCAACAGAATATTTTATCCTGAAATATAATTAATCTCTTAGAACATTTCATCCCGAAATACTATTGATCGCTCTGTATATTTTATCCTGAAATATAATTAATAATACATATTATGATATTATGTTATTAAATATGAATTCAAACTTATCTAATATTGATCATCTTCTAAACCTAAATAATGTTAAATCTACTTATGCAGATTATATAAATACTATCGTTTTACGTGATTTTTCCATCTTTTAAATAAATATTAGTAGTATTAGTGCTCATTTTAATGATCTTGCAATTTTGCTAGGCTTAGTTGTAAGTTATTTTGATATTTTCGTGTTATTTGAAACATGTATTTTAATTTACTACCGATTCAAGTTAAATGGTTATACAACTATAAATTCTTAAGGTATTTTTAACAAAAGTGATGGAGTTACAGTCTTATTTAGACAATCCATTAATGTATTACAAATTGAAAAGCAAATATTATTAAACTATAATTCAATACAACTTATATTTCAAATAGACAAGTTAGTATTTTCAACTATTTGTATTTATAGATCTTAAAATGATATCTTGGAATAAATTTCTTAAAAGTTTAGAATTAACTTTACCTCAAATTAAACAACGCTATAAAAATATTTTATGTTGACACATAAATATTGATATAATGCTTAATTCTAATATTAGTAATGAATATTTAAATATTATGGCGAGAAATGGATTTTTGCATTGCATTATTGATTGTACTAGAGTAACTAATCATTCAAAAATGAACATTGTTCATATTTTTGTTAGAAACATTGATTCTAATACAGTAATATCTAATGTTTTAAGGTGTGATATAACTGACCGTTATTCTACAATTTTAATTATATCCAATATTATTAATAATGAAAAAATTAATCGTAACAATTATATAGTAAATAAGATAGATATTAACCACTTAAATGTATTAATTAGAATTGAGAATGGATATTCTTGTTTGAATTATGATAATGTAGATGATATGACTAAAGTTTTTAACTATTGATCCCACAGTATATTTTATCCTGAAATATAATTATACCATTAGAATATTTCATCCCACAGAATATTTCATCCCGAAATATAAGTAACCCCACATAATATTTTATCTCGAAATATAATTTACCCCGCAGAATATTTCATCCCCAAATACATTTGTTCCCACAGAACATTTTGACCTGTAATTTAATTTATCCCGCAGAAAAATAATCCCGAAATACATTTTTTCCCAAAGAATATTTTATCCTGAAATTTTATTTATCCCCCAGAAAATTTAATCCCGAAATATAATTGATGGCACAGAATAATTTATTCTGAAATCTAATTAATCCCGCAGAATATTTCATACCGAAATACATTTGTTCCCACAGAATATTTTAACCTGTAATTTAATTTATCCCGCAGAAAATTTAATCCCGAAATATAATTGATGCCACAGAATAATTTATTCTGAAATCTAATTAATCCCGCAGAATATTTCATACCGAAATACATTTGTTCCCACAGAATATTTTAACCTGTAATTTAATTTATCCCGCAGAAAAATAATCCCGAAATACAATTGATGCCACAGAATAATTTATTCTGAAATTTAATTAATCCCACAGAATATTTTAACCCGAAATACTATTAATCCCGCAGAATATTTTGTTCCGAAATACTATTAATTCCACAGAATATTTCGTTCCGAAATACTAATGACCCCACTGAATATTTTATCCTGACATTTAATTATTCCCGCAGAATATTTTTAACCCATAGAATATTTTATCCCGAAATATAAGTAACCCCACATAATATATTATCTCGAAATATAATTTACCCCGCAGAATATTTCATCCCGAAATACATTTGTTCCCACAGAACATTTTGACCTGTAATTTAATTTATCCCGCAGAAAATTAATCCCGAAATACAATTGATGCCACAGAATAATATATTCTGAAATTTAATTAATCCCACAGAATATTTTAACCTGTAATTTAATTTATCCCGCAGAAAAATAATCCCGAAATACATTTTTTCCCAAAGAATATTTTATCCTGATATTTTATTTATCCCGCAGAAAATTTAATCCCGAAATATAATTGATGCCACAGAATAATTTATTCTGAGATTTTATTAATCCCACAGAATATTTTAACCTGTAATTTAATTTATCCCGCAGAAAAATAATCCCGAAATACATTTGTTCCCACAGAATATTTTGACCTGTAATTTAATTTATCCCGCAGAAAATTAATCCCGAAATACAATTGATGCCACAGAATTATTTTATCCTGAAATTTTATTTATCCCGCAGAAAATTTAATCCCGAAATATAATTGATGCCACAGAATAATTTATTCTGAGATTTTATTAATCCCGCAGAATATTTCATCCCGAAATACTATTATTACCGCAGAATATTTCGTTCCGAAATACTAATGATCCCACTGAATATTTTATCCTGACATTTAATTATTCCTGCAGAATATTTTTAACCCATAGAATTTTTTATCCCGAAATATAATTAACGCCGCAAAATATTTCATCTGAAATACAATTGATACCACAGAATATTTCATCCCGAAATAAATTTGTTCCCACAGAATATTTTGACCTCTAATTTAATTTATCCCGCAGAAAAATAATCCCGAAATACATTTTTTCCCAAAGAATATTTTATCCTGAAATTTTATTTATCCCGCAGAAAATTTAATCCCGAAAAATAATTGATGCCACAGAATAATTTATTCTGACATTTAATTATTCCCGCAGAATATTTCATCCCGAAATACTATTAATCCCGCAGAATATTTCGTTCCGAAATACTTATGATCCCAATGAATATTTTATCCTGACATTTAATTATTCCCGCAGAATATTTCATACCGAAATACATTTGTTCCCACAGAATATTTTATCCTGAAATTTTATTTATCCCGCAGAAAATTTAATCCCGAAAAATAATTGATGCCACAGAATAATTTATTCTGACATTTAATTATTCCCGCAGAATATTTTTAACCCATAGAATATTTTATCCCGAAATATAATTAACGCCGCAAAATATTTCATCCTTAAATACTATTGATCCAAAAGAATATTTTATCCAATAAATATAAGTATTCCCCCATAACATACCATCCTGAATTACAATTGATCCAACAGAATATTTTATCTTGAAATATAATTAATCCCGCAGAATATATTAACCAACAGAATATTTTATCCTGAAATATAATTAATCTCTTAGAACATTTCATCCCGAAATACTATTGATCGCTCTGTATATTTTATCCTGAAATATAATTAATAATACATATTATGATATTATGTTATTAAATATGAATTCAAACTTATCTAATATTGATCATCTTCTAAACCTAAATAATGTTAAATCTACTTATGCAGATTATATAAATACTATCGTTTTACGTGATTTTTCCATCTTTTAAATAAATATTAGTAGTATTAGTGCTCATTTTAATGATCTTGCAATTTTGCTAGGCTTAGTTGTAAGTTATTTTGATATTTTCGTGTTATTTGAAACATGTATTTTAATTTACTACCGATTCAAGTTAAATGGTTATACAACTATAAATTCTTAAGGTATTTTTAACAAAAGTGATGGAGTTACAGTCTTATTTAGACAATCCATTAATGTATTACAAATTGAAAAGCAAATATTATTAAACTATAATTCAATACAACTTATATTTCAAATAGACAAGTTAGTATTTTCAACTATTTGTATTTATAGATCTTAAAATGATATCTTGGAATAAAT
Source organism: Rhopalosiphum padi (assembly GCF_020882245.1). Lineage (NCBI taxonomy): Eukaryota > Metazoa > Arthropoda > Insecta > Hemiptera > Aphididae > Rhopalosiphum > Rhopalosiphum padi. Next base: position 50,439,045 of record NC_083599.1, read on the forward strand.
TTCTTAAAAGTTTAGAATTAACTTTACCTCAAATTAAACAACGCTATAAAAATATTTTATGTTGACACATAAATATTGATATAATGCTTAATTCTAATATTAGTAATGAATATTTAAATATTATGGCGAGAAATGGATTTTTGCATTGCATTATTGATTGTACTAGAGTAACTAATCATTCAAAAATGAACATTGTTCATATTTTTGTTAGAAACATTGATTCTAATACAGTAATATCTAATGTTTTAAGGTGTGATATAACTGACCGTTATTCTACAATTTTAATTATATCCAATATTATTAATAATGAAAAAATTAATCGTAACAATTATATAGTAAATAAGATAGATATTAACCACTTAAATGTATTAATTAGAATTGAGAATGGATATTCTTGTTTGAATTATGATAATGTAGATGATATGACTAAAGTTTTTAACTATTGATCCCACAGTATATTTTATCCTGAAATATAATTATACCATTAGAATATTTCATCCCACAGAATATTTCATCCCGAAATATAAGTAACCCCACATAATATTTTATCTCGAAATATAATTTACCCCGCAGAATATTTCATCCCCAAATACATTTGTTCCCACAGAACATTTTGACCTGTAATTTAATTTATCCCGCAGAAAATTTAATCCCGAAATACTATTGATGCCACAGAATATTTCATACCGAAATACATTTGTTCCCACAGAATATTTTAACCTGTAATTTAATTTATCCCGCAGAAAATTTAATCCCGAAATATAATTGATGCCACAGAATAATTTATTCTGAAATTTAATTAATCCCACAGAATATTTTAACCTGTAATTTAATTTATCCCGCAGAAAAATAATCCCAAAATACATTTTTTCCCAAAGAATATTTTATCCTGATATTTTATTTATCCCGCAGAAAATTTAATCCCGAAATATAATTGATGCCACAGAATAATTTATTCTGAAATTTTATTACACCCGCAGAATATTTCATCCCGAAATACTATTAATCCCGCAGAATATTTCGTTCCGAAATACTATTAATTCCAAAGAATATTTCGTTCCGAAATACTAATGATCCCACTGAATATTTTATCCTGACATTTAATTATTCCCGCAGAATATTTTTAACCCATAGAATATTTTATCCCGAAATATAAGTAACCCCACATAATATTTTATCTCGAAATATAATTTACCCCGCAGAATATTTCATCCCCAAATACATTTGTTCCCACAGAACATTTTGACCTGTAATTTAATTTATCCCGCAGAAAATTAATCCCGAAATACAATTGATGCCACAGAATAATTTATTCTGAAATTTAATTAATCCCACAGAATATTTTAACCTGTAATTTAATTTATCCCGCAGAAAAATAATCCCGAAATACATTTTTTCCCAAAGAATATTTTATCCTGATATTTTATTTATCCCGCAGAAAATTTAATCCCGAAATATAATTGATGCCACAGAATAATTTATTCTGAGATTTTATTAATCCCGCAGAATATTTCATCCCGAAATACTATTATTCCCGCAGAATATTTCGTTCCGAAATACTAATGATCCCACTGAATATTTTATCCTGACATTTAATTATTCCCGCAGAATATTTTTAACCCATAGAATATTTTATCCCGAAATATAATTAACGCCGCAAAATATTTCATCTGAAATACAATTGATACCACAGAATATTTCATCCCGAAATAAATTTGTTCCCACAGAATATTTTGACCTGTAATTTAATTTATCCCGCAGAAAATTAATCCCGAAATACAATTGATGCCACAGAATAATTTATTCTGAAATTTAATTAATCCCGCAGAATATTTCATACCGAAATACATTTGTTCCCACAGAATATTTTAACCTGTAATTTAATTTATCCCGCAGAAAAATAATCCCGAAATACATTTTTTCCCAAAGAATATTTTATCCTGAAATTTTATTTATCCCCCAGAAAATTTAATCCCGAAATATAATTGATGGCACAGAATAATTTATTCTGAAATCTAATTAATCCCGCAGAATATTTCATACCGAAATACATTTGTTCCCACAGAATATTTTAACCTGTAATTTAATTTATCCCGCAGAAAATTTAATCCCGAAATATAATTGATGCCACAGAATAATTTATTCTGAAATCTAATTAATCCCGCAGAATATTTCATACCGAAATACATTTGTTCCCACAGAATATTTTAACCTGTAATTTAATTTATCCCGCAGAAAAATAATCCCGAAATACAATTGATGCCACAGAATAATTTATTCTGAAATTTAATTAATCCCACAGAATATTTTAACCCGAAATACTATTAATCCCGCAGAATATTTTGTTCCGAAATACTATTAATTCCACAGAATATTTCGTTCCGAAATACTAATGACCCCACTGAATATTTTATCCTGACATTTAATTATTCCCGCAGAATATTTTTAACCCATAGAATATTTTATCCCGAAATATAAGTAACCCCACATAATATATTATCTCGAAATATAATTTACCCCGCAGAATATTTCATCCCGAAATACATTTGTTCCCACAGAACATTTTGACCTGTAATTTAATTTATCCCGCAGAAAATTAATCCCGAAATACAATTGATGCCACAGAATAATATATTCTGAAATTTAATTAATCCCACAGAATATTTTAACCTGTAATTTAATTTATCCCGCAGAAAAATAATCCCGAAATACATTTTTTCCCAAAGAATATTTTATCCTGATATTTTATTTATCCCGCAGAAAATTTAATCCCGAAATATAATTGATGCCACAGAATAATTTATTCTGAGATTTTATTAATCCCACAGAATATTTTAACCTGTAATTTAATTTATCCCGCAGAAAAATAATCCCGAAATACATTTGTTCCCACAGAATATTTTGACCTGTAATTTAATTTATCCCGCAGAAAATTAATCCCGAAATACAATTGATGCCACAGAATTATTTTATCCTGAAATTTTATTTATCCCGCAGAAAATTTAATCCCGAAATATAATTGATGCCACAGAATAATTTATTCTGAAATCTAATTAATCCCGCAGAATATTTCATACCGAAATACATTTGTTCCCACAGAATATTTTAACCTGTAATTTAATTTATCCCGCAGAAAAATAATCCCGAAATACAATTGATGCCACAGAATAATTTATTCTGAAATTTAATTAATCCCACAGAATATTTTAACCCGAAATACTATTAATCCCGCAGAATATTTTGTTCCGAAATACTATTAATTCCACAGAATATTTCGTTCCGAAATACTAATGACCCCACTGAATATTTTATCCTGACATTTAATTATTCCCGCAGAATATTTTTAACCCATAGAATATTTTATCCCGAAATATAAGTAACCCCACATAATATATTATCTCGAAATATAATTTACCCCGCAGAATATTTCATCCCGAAATACATTTGTTCCCACAGAAAATTTTGACCTGTAATTTAATTTATCCCGCAGAAAATTAATCCCGAAATACAATTGATGCCACAGAATAATATATTCTGAAATTTAATTAATCCCACAGAATATTTTAACCTGTAATTTAATTTATCCCGCAGAAAAATAATCCCGAAATACATTTTTTCCCAAAGAATATTTTATCCTGATATTTTATTTATCCCGCAGAAAATTTAATCCCGAAATATAATTGATGCCACAGAATAATTTATTCTGAGATTTTATTAATCCCACAGAATATTTTAACCTGTAATTTAATTTATCCCGCAGAAAAATAATCCCGAAATACATTTGTTCCCACAGAATATTTTGACCTGTAATTTAATTTATCCCGCAGAAAATTAATCCCGAAATACAATTGATGCCACAGAATTATTTTATCCTGAAATTTTATTTATCCCGCAGAAAATTTAATCCCGAAATATAATTGATGCCACAGAATAATTTATTCTGAGATTTTATTAATCCCGCAGAATATTTCATCCCGAAATACTATTATTACCGCAGAATATTTCGTTCCGAAATACTAATGATCCCACTGAATATTTTATCCTGACATTTAATTATTCCTGCAGAATATTTTTAACCCATAGAATTTTTTATCCCGAAATATAATTAACGCCGCAAAATATTTCATCTGAAATACAATTGATACCACAGAATATTTCATCCCGAAATAAATTTGTTCCCACAGAATATTTTGACCTCTAATTTAATTTATCCCGCAGAAAAATAATCCCGAAATACATTTTTTCCCAAAGAATATTTTATCCTGAAATTTTATTTATCCCGCAGAAAATTTAATCCCGAAAAATAATTGATGCCACAGAATAATTTATTCTGACATTTAATTATTCCCGCAGAATATTTCATCCCGAAATACTATTAATCCCGCAGAATATTTCGTTCCGAAATACTTATGATCCCAATGAATATTTTATCCTGACATTTAATTATTCCCGCAGAATATTTCATACCGAAATACATTTGTTCCCACAGAATATTTTATCCTGAAATTTTATTTATCCCGCAGAAAATTTAATCCCGAAAAATAATTGATGCCACAGAATAATTTATTCTGACATTTAATTATTCCCGCAGAATATTTTTAACCCATAGAATATTTTATCCCGAAATATAATTAACGCCGCAAAATATTTCATCCTTAAATACTATTGATCCAAAAGAATATTTTATCCTGAAATATAAGTATTCCCCCATAACATACCATCCTGAATTACAATTGATCCAACAGAATATTTTATCTTGAAATATAATTAATCCCGCAGAATATATTAACCAACAGAATATTTTATCCTGAAATATAATTAATCTCTTAGAACATTTCATCCCGAAATACTATTGATCGCTCTGTATATTTTATCCTGAAATATAAATAATAATACATATTATGATATTATGTTATTAAATATGAATTCAAACTTATCTAATATTGATCATCTTCTAAACCTAAATAATGTTAAATCTACTTATGCAGATTATATAAATACTATCGTTTTACGTGATTTTTCCATCTTTTAAATAAATATTAGTAGTATTAGTGCTCATTTTAATGATCTTGCAATTTTGCTAGGCTTAGTTGTAAGTTATTTTGATATTTTCGTGTTATTTGAAACATGTATTTTAATTTACTACCGATTCAAGTTAAATGGTTATACAACTATAAATTCTTAAGGTATTTTTAACAAAAGTGATGGAGTTACAGTCTTATTTAGACAATCCATTAATGTATTACAAATTGAAAAGCAAATATTATTAAACTATAATTCAATACAACTTATATTTCAAATAGACAAGTTAGTATTTTCAACTATTTGTATTTATAGATCTTAAAATGATATCTTGGAATAAATTTCTTAAAAGTTTAGAATTAACTTTACCTCAAATTAAACAACGCTATAAAATTATTTTATGTTGACACATAAATATTGATATAATGCTTAATTCTAATATTAGTAATGAATATTTAAATATTATGGCGAGAAATGGATTTTTGCATTGCATTATTGATTGTACTAGAGTAACTAATCATTCAAAAATGAACATTGTTCATATTTTTGTTAGAAACATTGATTCTAATACAGTAATATCTAATGTTTTAAGGTGTGATATAACTGACCGTTATTCTACAATTTTAATTATATCCAATATTATTAATAATGAAAAAATTAATCGTAACAATTATATAGTAAATAAGATAGATATTAACCACTTAAATGTATTAATTAGAATTGAGAATGGATATTCTTGTTTGAATTATGATAATGTAGATGATATGACTAAAGTTTTTAACTATTGATCCCACAGTATATTTTATCCTGAAATATAATTATACCATTAGAATATTTCATCCCACAGAATATTTCATCCCGAAATATAATCAATCTCAAAGACTATATTATTCCGAAATATAATCAAGCGAGCTGACAATATTATCTCGAAATACAATATTCCCTTAGAATTATTCATCCCGAAATACTATTATTTCTGCAGAATATTTCGTTCCGAAATACTTATGATCCCACTGAATATTTTATTCTGACATTTAATTATTCCCGCAGAATATTTTTAACCCATAGAATATTTTATTCCGAAATATAATTAACGCCGCAAAATATTTCATCCCTAAATACTATTGATCCCAAAGAATATTTTATCCTGATATATACTTTATCCATTAGTATATTTCATCCCGAATTTTAATCAATTCCACAGAATTTATTATCCCAAAATATAATCAACCCCACTGACTATATTATCCTGAAATATAATTAATCCTCCATAACATACCATACTGAAATACAATTGATCCTACAGAATATTTTATCCTGACATTTAATTTTTCCCGCAGAATATTTTTAACCCATAGAATATTTTATCCCGAAATATAATAAACGCTGCAAAATATTTCATCCCTAAATACTATTGATCCCACAGAATATTTTATCCTGTCATTTAATTTATCCCGCAGAAAATTAAATTCCGAAATACAATTGATGCCACAGAATAATTTATTCTGAAATTTTATTAATCCCGCAGAATATTTCATCCCGAAATATAATTAACGCCACAAAATATTTCATCACGAAATACTAATGATCCAATGAAGATTTTATACTGAAATATAATTAATCCCTCATAACATACCAACCTCAAATATAATTGATCCAATAGAATATTTTATCCTGACATTTACTTATTCCCGCAGAATATTTTTAACCTACAGAATATTTTATCCCGAAATATAATTAACCCCGCAGAATATTTCATCCCGAAATATTTAAGATACCACAGAATATTTTATGCTGATATTTAATTAATCCCGCAGACAATTTAATAACGAAATACAATTGATGCCACAGAATAATTTATTCTGAAATTTTATTAATCCCGCAGAAAATTTCATCCCAAAATACTATAAACCCCGCAAAATATTTCATCCCGAAATCAAAGAATATTCTATCCTGAAATATAATTAATCCCCTATAACATTCCATTCCGAAATACATTTGTTCCCACAGAATATTTTATCCTGAAATATAATTAATCCCTAAGAACTTACCATCCTGAAATACAATTGATACCTCAGAATATTTTAGCACAGAGTATATGAAATCCCGCAGACTATTCTATCCTCCCCCGCATGAGGTACCCTTTTTGGGTAACGGGTGTGACAACCCCGCGGACCTCAGTTAACCGGTGATGGACGATGGTGCAGCTTGAAGACCCTCGAAACGTCTTAGGTAAGTAGGCTGACAATAAGATCTCGTCGCTGAAGCACCATCACCACAATGTTGGGCATTCATTAATGAAGGTTTCTCGATGGGCCAACTTACTTCTAAACAAACTTCAAAAAACTTGCAAAAAATAAACACGCCTCAGACACTGATTATGGATAACAGAAATGGAAACGGAAACAGGAAAACCATCAGGAACTTACGGTTTGGTACATGGAATATTAGAACCATCTTCAAACCAGGAGCGACAAAGTAGTTGTCATTTATTCTATGATTGTTTTCAATCATCCTGCTTCTCTGAGTTTGATGGATATATCTTTCTATTTTGATGAATTTTTTCAATTGGTCATAAAAAAAAAGGTTTTCTCCTTTTCTTGTGAGATCCATCAAGTTGAAATTTAAGCATCTTTGATTTGGTTTACTAATAAAGCGGTTTAACTTGCATCAGAATTTTCATATGTTAGCTGATCCAACAAATTAGTAATCAAGTATACTTTGATTTTATTCAATCATCCTGCCTCTTCGTGTTTGATTGATTTATCGTTCTTTATGATAAATTGTTTCAATTGGTGATCAAAAAAAGTTTTTTTCCTTTACCACAAGTAAAGATGTGCAAGGTCGAAGTGAAAGGCAATCAAGTGTCCCATCAAATTGAAATTTAAGCATCAATGATTTGGATTTCCAATAAAGTGGATTAACTTTGAACAGAATTTTAATTTTTTTGCTGATCCAACAAATTAGTAATCAAGTATACTTTGATTTTATTCAATCATCCTGCCTCTTTGTGTTTGATTGATTAATCGTTATTTATGATAAATTGTTTCAATTGGTGATCAAAAAAAGTTTTTTTCCTCTACCACAAGTAAAAATGTGCAAGGTCGAAGTGAAAGGCAATCAAGTGTCCCATCAAATTGAAATTTAAGCATCATTGATTTGGTTTACTAATAAAGCGGTTTAACTTGCATCAGAATTTTCATTTGTTTGCTGATCCAACAAATTAGTAATCAAGTATTCTTAGATTTTATTCTATCATCATTCTTCATCGAGTTTGATGGATTTATCGTTCTAGTTTGTTGAATTTTTTCAATTGCTCATAAAAATAAGGATTTATGGTTAATCCTCTTAATGTTATTGTGAATCAAGATGTGCAAGGTCAAAGTGAAAGGCATTCAAGAGTTTCATCAAGTTGAAATTTAAGCATCTTTGATTTGGTTTACTAATAAAGCGGTTTAACTTGCATCAGAATTTTCATATGTTAGCTGATCCAACAAATTAGTAATCAAGTATTCTTATATTTTATTCAATCATCTTTCTTCATCAAGTATGATGGATTTATCGTTCTATTTTGTTGAGTTTTTTCAATTAGTCATCAAAAAAAAGGTTTTTCCTATTCTTGTGATATTCTATCAAGTTGAAATTTAAGCATCTTTGATTTGGTTTACTAATAAAGCGGTTTAACTTGCATCAGAATTTTCATACGTTTGCTGATCCAACAAATTAGTAATCAAGTATTCTTTGATTTTATTCAATCATCTTTTTTCATCGAGTGTGATGTATTTATCGTTCTATTTTGTTGAATTTCTTCAATTGGTCATCAAAAAAAAAATGTTTTTTCTTTTTCTTGTGAGATCCATCAAGTTGAAATTTAAGCATCTTTGATTTGGTTTACTAAAAAAGCGGTTTAACTTGCATCAGAATTTTCATTTGTTAGCTGATCCAATAAAGAAGTTATCATTTTTTCTATGATTGTCTTCAATCATCCTGCTTCTTCGAGTTTGATAGATATATCTTTTGATTTTGTTGAATTTCTTCAATTGCTCATAAAAAAAGGATTTATAGTTAAACATCTTAATGTTATTGTGAATCAAGATGTGCAAGGTCAAAGTGAAAGGCATTCAAGAGTTTCATCAAGTTGAAATTTAAGCATCAATGATTTGGATTTCCAATAAAGCGGATTAACTTTGAACAGAATTTTCATTTGCTTACTGATGATCCAACAAATTAGTAATCAAGTATACTTTTTTATTTTATACTATCCTCTTTCTTTATCGAGGTTGATGGATTTATCGTTCTATTTTGTTGAGTTTTTTCAATTAGTCATCAAAAAAAAGGTTTTTTCCTATTCTTGTGATATTCCATCAAGTTGAAATTTAAGCATCTTTGATTTGGTTTACTAATAAAGCGGATTAACTTTGAACAGAATTTTCATTTGTTTGCTGATCCAACAAATTAGTAATCAAGTATTCTTTGATTTTATTCAATCATCCTGCCTCTTCGTGTTTGATTGATTTATCGTTCTTTTTTGATAAATTGTTTCAATTGGTCATCAAAAAAAGGTTTATTCCTTTACCACAAGTAAAGATGTGCAAGGTCGAAGTGAAAGGCAATCAAGAGTCCCATCAAATTGGAATTTAAGCATCAATGATTTGGATTTCCAATAAAGCGGATTAACTTTGAACAGAATTTTCATTTGCTTACTGATGATCCAACAAATTAGTAATCAAGTATACTTTTTTATTTTATACTATCCTCTTTCTTTATCGAGGTTGATGGATTAATCGTTCTATTTTGTTGAATTTCTTCAATTGGTCATCAAAAAAAAAGGTTTTTTTCCTTTTCTTGTGAGAACCATCAAGTTGAAATTTAAGCATCTTTGATTTTGTTTACTAATATAGCGGTTTAACTTGCATCAGAATTTTCATACGTTAGCTGATCCAACAAATTAGTAATCAAGTATTGTTTGATTTTATTCAATGTTCTTTAATCATCAAGTTTGATGGATTTATCTTTCGATTTTGTTGAATTTCTTTAATTGCTCATAAAAAAAAGAATTTATAGTTAAACCTCTTATTGTTATTGTGAATCAAGATGTGCAAGGTCGAAGTGAAAGGCAATCAAGAGTCCCATCAAATTGGAATTTAAGCATCAATGGTTTGGAGTTTCAATAAAGCGGATTAACTTTGAACAGAATTTTCATTTGCTTACTGATCCAACAAATTAGTAATCAAGTATACTTTGATTTTATACTATCCTCTTTCTTTATCGAGTTTGATGGATTGATCGTTCTATTTTGTTGAATTTCTTCAATTGGTCATCAAAAAAAAGGTTTTTTCCTTTTCTTGTGAGATTTATCAAGTTGAAATTTAAGCATCTTTGATTTGGTTTACTAATAAAGCGGTTTAACTTGCATCAGAATTTTCATACGTTGCTGATCCAACAAATTAGTAATCAAGTATTCTTTGATTTTATTCAATCATCCTGCCTCTTCGTGTTTGATTGATTTATCGTTCTTTATGATAAATGGTTTCAATTGGTGATCAAAAAAATTTTTTTTCCTTTACCACAAGTAAAGATGTGCAAGGTCGAAGTGAAAGGCAATCAAGTGTCCCATCAAATTGAAATTAAAGCATCAATGATTTTGATTTCCAATAAAGCGGATTAACTTTGAACAGAATTTTCATTTGTTTGCTGATCCAACGAATTAGTAATCAAGTATTCTTAGATTTTATTCAATCATCTTTCTTCATCGAGTGTGATGTATTTATCGTTCTATTTCGTTGAATTTCTTCAATTGGTAATCAAAAAAAGGTTTTTTCCTTTAACACAAGTAAAGATGTGCAAGGTCGAAGTGAAAGGCAATCAATAGTCCCATCAAATTGAAATTTAAGCATCTTTGATTTGGTTTACTAATAAAGCGGTTTAACTTGCATCAGAATTTTCATATGTTAGCTGATCCAACAAATTAGTAATCAAGTATACTTTGATTTTATTCAATCATCCTGCCTCTTCGTGTTTGATTGATTTATCGTTCTTTATGATAAATTGTTTCAATTGGTGATCAAAAAAAGTTTTTTTTCTTTACCACAAGTAAAGATGTGCAAGGTCGAAGTGAAAGGCAATCAAGTGTCCCATCAAATTGAAATTTAAGCATCATCGATTTGTTTTCCTTATAAAGCGGATTAACTTTGAACAGAATTTTCATTTGTTTGCTGATCCAACAAATTAGTAATCAAGTATACTTTGATTTTATTCAATCATCCTGCCTCTTCGTGTTTGATTGATTTATCGTTCTTTTTTGATAAATTGTTTCAATTGGTCATCAAAAAAAGGTTTATTCCTTTACCACAAGTAAAGATGTGCAAGGTCGAAGTGAAAGGCAATCAAGAGTCCCATCAAATTGGAATTTAAGCATCAATGATTTGGATTTCCAATAAAGCGGATTAACTTTGAACAGAATTTTCATTTGCTTACTGATGATCCAACAAATTAGTAATCAAGTATACTTTTTTATTTTATACTATCCTCTTTCTTTATCGAGGTTGATGGATTAATCGTTCTATTTTGTTGAATTTCTTCAATTGGTCATCAAAAAAAAAGGTTTTTTTCCTTTTCTTGTGAGAACCATCAAGTTGAAATTTAAGCATCTTTGATTTTGTTTACTAATATAGCGGTTTAACTTGCATCAGAATTTTCATACGTTAGCTGATCCAACAAATTAGTAATCAAGTATTGTTTGATTTTATTCAATGTTCTTTAATCATCAAGTTTGATGGATTTATCTTTCGATTTTGTTGAATTTCTTTAATTGCTCATAAAAAAAAGAATTTATAGTTAAACCTCTTATTGTTATTGTGAATCAAGATGTGCAAGGTCGAAGTGAAAGGCAATCAAGAGTCCCATCAAATTGGAATTTAAGCATCAATGGTTTGGAGTTTCAATAAAGCGGATTAACTTTGAACAGAATTTTCATTTGCTTACTGATCCAACAAATTAGTAATCAAGTATACTTTGATTTTATACTATCCTCTTTCTTTATCGAGTTTGATGGATTGATCGTTCTATTTTGTTGAATTTCTTCAATTGGTCATCAAAAAAAAGGTTTTTTCCTTTTCTTGTGAGATTTATCAAGTTGAAATTTAAGCATCTTTGATTTGGTTTACTAATAAAGCGGTTTAACTTGCATCAGAATTTTCATACGTTGCTGATCCAACAAATTAGTAATCAAGTATTCTTTGATTTTATTCAATCATCCTGCCTCTTCGTGTTTGATTGATTTATCGTTCTTTATGATAAATGGTTTCAATTGGTGATCAAAAAAATTTTTTTTCCTTTACCACAAGTAAAGATGTGCAAGGTCGAAGTGAAAGGCAATCAAGAGTCCCATCAAATTGAAATTAAAGCATCAATGATTTTGATTTCCAATAAAGCGGATTAACTTTGAACAGAATTTTCATTTGTTTGCTGATCCAACGAATTAGTAATCAAGTATTCTTAGATTTTATTCAATCATCTTTCTTCATCGAGTGTGATGTATTTATCGTTCTATTTCGTTGAATTTCTTCAATTGGTAATCAAAAAAAGGTTTTTTCCTTTAACACAAGTAAAGATGTGCAAGGTCGAAGTGAAAGGCAATCAATAGTCCCATCAAATTGAAATTTAAGCATCTTTGATTTGGTTTACTAATAAAGCGGTTTAACTTGCATCAGAATTTTCATATGTTAGCTGATCCAACAAATTAGTAATCAAGTATACTTTGATTTTATTCAATCATCCTGCCTCTTCGTGTTTGATTGATTTATCGTTCTTTATGATAAATTGTTTCAATTGGTGATCAAAAAAAGTTTTTTTTCTTTACCACAAGTAAAGATGTGCAAGGTCGAAGTGAAAGGCAATCAAGTGTCCCATCAAATTGAAATTTAAGCATCATCGATTTGTTTTCCTTATAAAGCGGATTAACTTTGAACAGAATTTTCATTTGTTTGCTGATCCAACAAATTAGTAATCAAGTATACTTTGATTTTATTCAATCATCCTGCCTCTTCGTGTTTGATTGATTTATCGTTCTTTTTTGATAAATTGTTTCAATTGGTCATCAAAAAAAGGTTTATTCCTTTACCACAAGTAAAGATGTGCAAGGTCGAAGTGAAAGGCAATCAAGAGTCCCATCAAATTGGAATTTAAGCATCAATGATTTGGATTTCCAATAAAGCGGATTAACTTTGAACAGAATTTTCATTTGCTTACTGATGATCCAACAAATTAGTAATCAAGTATACTTTTTTATTTTATACTATCCTCTTTCTTTATCGAGGTTGATGGATTTATCGTTCTATTTTGTTGAGTTTTTTCAATTAGTCATCAAAAAAAAGGTTTTTTCCTATTCTTGTGATATTCCATCAAGTTGAAATTTAAGCATCTTTGATTTTGTTTACTAATATAGCGGTTTAACTTGCATCAGAATTTTCATACGTTAGCTGATCCAACAAATTAGTAATCAAGTATTGTTTGATTTTATTCAATGTTCTTTAATCATCAAGTTTGATGGATTTATCTTTCGATTTTGTTGAATTTCTTTAATTGCTCATAAAAAAAAGAATTTATAGTTAAACCTCTTATTGTTATTGTGAATCAAGATGTGCAAGGTCGAAGTGAAAGGCAATCAAGAGTCCCATCAAATTGGAATTTAAGCATCAATGGTTTGGAGTTTCAATAAAGCGGATTAACTTTGAACAGAATTTTCATTTGCTTACTGATCCAACAAATTAGTAATCAAGTATACTTTGATTTTATACTATCCTCTTTCTTTATCGAGTTTGATGGATTGATCGTTCTATTTTGTTGAATTTCTTCAATTGGTCATCAAAAAAAAGGTTTTTTCCTTTTCTTGTGAGATTTATCAAGTTGAAATTTAAGCATCTTTGATTTGGTTTACTAATAAAGCGGTTTAACTTGCATCAGAATTTTCATACGTTGCTGATCCAACAAATTAGTAATCAAGTATTCTTTGATTTTATTCAATCATCCTGCCTCTTCGTGTTTGATTGATTTATCGTTCTTTATGATAAATGGTTTCAATTGGTGATCAAAAAAATTTTTTTTCCTTTACCACAAGTAAAGATGTGCAAGGTCGAAGTGAAAGGCAATCAAGAGTCCCATCAAATTGAAATTAAAGCATCAATGATTTTGATTTCCAATAAAGCGGATTAACTTTGAACAGAATTTTCATTTGTTTGCTGATCCAACGAATTAGTAATCAAGTATTCTTATATTTTATTCAATCATCTTTCTTCATCAAGTATGATGGATTTATCGTTCTATTTTGTTGAATTTCTTCAATTGGTCATCAAAAAAAAAAATGTTTTTTCTTTTTCTTGTGAGATCCATCAAGTTGAAATTTAAGCATCTTTGATTTGGTTTACTAAAAAAGCGGTTTAACTTGCATCAGAATTTTCATTTGTTAGCTGATCCAATAAAGAAGTTATCATTTTTTCTATGATTGTCTTCAATCATCCTGCTTCTTCGAGTTTGATAGATATATCTTTTGATTTTGTTGAATTTCTTCAATTGCTCATAAAAAAAGGATTTATAGTTAAACATCTTAATGTTATTGTGAATCAAGATGTGCAAGGTCAAAGTGAAAGGCATTCAAGAGTTTCATCAAGTTGAAATTTAAGCATCATCGATTTGTTTTCCTTATAAAGCGGATTAACTTTGAACAGAATTTTCATTTGTTTGCTGATCCAACAAATTAGTAATCAAGTATACTTTGATTTTATTCAATCATCCTGCCTCTTCGTGTTTGATTGATTTATCGTTCTTTTTTGATAAATTGTTTCAATTGGTCATCAAAAAAAGGTTTATTCCTTTACCACAAGTAAAGATGTGCAAGGTCGAAGTGAAAGGCAATCAAGAGTCCCATCAAATTGGAATTTAAGCATCAATGATTTGGATTTCCAATAAAGCGGATTAACTTTGAACAGAATTTTCATTTGCTTACTGATGATCCAACAAATTAGTAATCAAGTATACTTTGATTTTATTCAATGTTCTTTAATCATCAAGTTTGATGGATTTATCTTTCGATTTTGTTGAATTTCTTTAATTGCTCATAAAAAAAAGAATTTATAGTTAAACCTCTTATTGTTATTGTGAATCAAGATGTGCAAGGTCGAAGTGAAAGGCAATCAAGAGTCCCATCAAATTGGAATTTAAGCATCAATGGTTTGGAGTTTCAATAAAGCGGATTAACTTTGAACAGAATTTTCATTTGCTTACTGATCCAACAAATTAGTAATCAAGTATACTTTGATTTTATACTATCCTCTTTCTTTATCGAGTTTGATGGATTGATCGTTCTATTTTGTTGAATTTCTTCAATTGGTCATCAAAAAAAAGGTTTTTTCCTTTTCTTGTGAGATTTATCAAGTTGAAATTTAAGCATCTTTGATTTGGTTTACTAATAAAGCGGTTTAACTTGCATCAGAATTTTCATACGTTGCTGATCCAACAAATTAGTAATCAAGTATTCTTTGATTTTATTCAATCATCTTTCTTCATCGAGTGTGATGTATTTATCGTTCTATTTCGTTGAATTTCTTCAATTGGTAATCAAAAAAAGGTTTTTTCCTTTAACACAAGTAAAGATGTGCAAGGTCGAAGTGAAAGGCAATCAAGAGTCCCATCAAATTGGAATTAAAGCATCAATGATTTGGATTTCCAATAAAGCGGATTAACTTTGGACAGAATTTTCATACGTTGCTGATCCAACAAATTAGTAATCAAGTATTCTTTGATTTTATTCAATCATCCTGCCTCTTTGTGTTTGATTGATTAATCGTTATTTATGATAAATTGTTTCAATTGGTGATCAAAAAAAGTTTTTTTCCTTTACCACAAGTAAAAATGTGCAAGGTCGAAGTGAAAGGCAATCAAGTGTCCCATCAAATTGAAATTTAAGCATCATTGATTTGGTTTACTAATAAAGCGGTTTAACTTGCATCAGAATTTTCATTTGTTTGCTGATCCAACAAATTAGTAATCAAGTATTCTTAGATTTTATTCTATCATCATTCTTCATCGAGTTTGATGGATTTATCGTTCTAGTTTGTTGAATTTTTTCAATTGCTCATAAAAATAAGGATTTATGGTTAATCCTCTTAATGTTATTGTGAATCAAGATGTGCAAGGTCAAAGTGAAAGGCATTCAAGAGTTTCATCAAGTTGAAATTTAAGCATCTTTGATTTGGTTTACTAATAAAGCGGTTTAACTTGCATCAGAATTTTCATATGTTAGCTGATCCAACAAATTAGTAATCAAGTATTCTTATATTTTATTCAATCATCTTTCTTCATCAAGTATGATGGATTTATCGTTCTATTTTGTTGAGTTTTTTCAATTAGTCATCAAAAAAAAGGTTTTTCCTATTCTTGTGATATTCTATCAAGTTGAAATTTAAGCATCTTTGATTTGGTTTACTAATAAAGCGGTTTAACTTGCATCAGAATTTTCATACGTTTGCTGATCCAACAAATTAGTAATCAAGTATTCTTTGATTTTATTCAATCATCTTTTTTCATCGAGTGTGATGTATTTATCGTTCTATTTTGTTGAATTTCTTCAATTGGTCATCAAAAAAAAAATGTTTTTTCTTTTTCTTGTGAGATCCATCAAGTTGAAATTTAAGCATCTTTGATTTGGTTTACTAAAAAAGCGGTTTAACTTGCATCAGAATTTTCATTTGTTAGCTGATCCAATAAAGAAGTTATCATTTTTTCTATGATTGTCTTCAATCATCCTGCTTCTTCGAGTTTGATAGATATATCTTTTGATTTTGTTGAATTTCTTCAATTGCTCATAAAAAAAGGATTTATAGTTAAACATCTTAATGTTATTGTGAATCAAGATGTGCAAGGTCAAAGTGAAAGGCATTCAAGAGTTTCATCAAGTTGAAATTTAAGCATCAATGATTTGGATTTCCAATAAAGCGGATTAACTTTGAACAGAATTTTCATTTGCTTACTGATGATCCAACAAATTAGTAATCAAGTATACTTTTTTATTTTATACTATCCTCTTTCTTTATCGAGGTTGATGGATTTATCGTTCTATTTTGTTGAGTTTTTTCAATTAGTCATCAAAAAAAAGGTTTTTTCCTATTCTTGTGATATTCCATCAAGTTGAAATTTAAGCATCTTTGATTTGGTTTACTAATAAAGCGGTTTAACTTGCATCAGAATTTTCATACGTTTGCTGATCCAACAAATTAGTAATCAAGTATTCTTTGATTTTATTCAATCATCCTGCCTCTTCGTGTTTGATTGATTTATCGTTCTTTTTTGATAAATTGTTTCAATTGGTCATCAAAAAAAGGTTTATTCCTTTACCACAAGTAAAGATGTGCAAGGTCGAAGTGAAAGGCAATCAAGAGTCCCATCAAATTGGAATTTAAGCATCAATGATTTGGATTTCCAATAAAGCGGATTAACTTTGAACAGAATTTTCATTTGCTTACTGATGATCCAACAAATTAGTAATCAAGTATACTTTGATTTTATACTATCCTCTTTCTTTATCGAGTTTGATGGATTGATCGTTCTATTTTGTTGAATTTCTTCAATTGGTCATCAAAAAAAAGGTTTTTTTCCTTTTCTTGTGAGATTTATCAAGTTGAAATTTAAGCATCTTTGATTTGGTTTACTAATAAAGCGGTTTAACTTGCATCAGAATTTTCATACGTTGCTGATCCAACAAATTAGTAATCAAGTATACTTTGATTTTATTCAATGTTCTTTAATCATCAAGTTTGATGGATTTATCTTTCGATTTTGTTGAATTTCTTTAATTGCTCATAAAAAAAAGAATTTATAGTTAAACCTCTTATTGTTATTGTGAATCAAGATGTGCAAGGTCGAAGTGAAAGGCAATCAAGAGTCCCATCAAATTGGAATTTAAGCATCAATGGTTTGGAGTTTCAATAAAGCGGATTAACTTTGAACAGAATTTTCATTTGCTTACTGATCCAACAAATTAGTAATCAAGTATACTTTGATTTTATACTATCCTCTTTCTTTATCGAGTTTGATGGATTGATCGTTCTATTTTGTTGAATTTCTTCAATTGGTCATCAAAAAAAAGGTTTTTTCCTTTTCTTGTGAGATTTATCAAGTTGAAATTTAAGCATCTTTGATTTGGTTTACTAATAAAGCGGTTTAACTTGCATCAGAATTTTCATACGTTGCTGATCCAACAAATTAGTAATCAAGTATTCTTTGATTTTATTCAATCATCTTTCTTCATCGAGTGTGATGTATTTATCGTTCTATTTCGTTGAATTTCTTCAATTGGTAATCAAAAAAAGGTTTTTTTCCTTTAACACAAGTAAAGATGTGCAAGGTCGAAGTGAAAGGCAATCAAGAGTCCCATCAAATTGGAATTAAAGCATCAATGATTTGGATTTCCAATAAAGCGGATTAACTTTGAACAGAATTTTCATACGTTGCTGATCCAACAAATTAGTAATCAAGTATTCTTTGATTTTATTCAATCATCCTGCCTCTTTGTGTTTGATTGATTAATCGTTATTTATGATAAATTGTTTCAATTGGTGATCAAAAAAAGTTTTTTTCCTTTACCACAAGTAAAAATGTGCAAGGTCGAAGTGAAAGGCAATCAAGTGTCCCATCAAATTGAAATTTAAGCATCATTGATTTGGTTTACTAATAAAGCGGTTTAACTTGCATCAGAATTTTCATTTGTTTGCTGATCCAACAAATTAGTAATCAAGTATTCTTAGATTTTATTCTATCATCATTCTTCATCGAGTTTGATGGATTTATCGTTCTAGTTTGTTGAATTTTTTCAATTGCTCATAAAAATAAGGATTTATGGTTAATCCTCTTAATGTTATTGTGAATCAAGATGTGCAAGGTCAAAGTGAAAGGCATTCAAGAGTTTCATCAAGTTGAAATTTAAGCATCTTTGATTTAGTTTACTAATAAAGCGGTTTAACTTGCATCAGAATTTTCATATGTTAGCTGATCCAACAAATTAGTAATCAAGTATTCTTATATTTTATTCAATCATCTTTCTTCATCAAGTATGATGGATTTATCGTTCTATTTTGTTGAGTTTTTTCAATTAGTCATCAAAAAAAAGGTTTTTCCTATTCTTGTGATATTCTATCAAGTTGAAATTTAAGCATCTTTGATTTGGTTTACTAATAAAGCGGTTTAACTTGCATCAGAATTTTCATACGTTTGCTGATCCAACAAATTAGTAATCAAGTATTCTTTGATTTTATTCAATCATCTTTTTTCATCGAGTGTGATGTATTTATCGTTCTATTTTGTTGAATTTCTTCAATTGGTCATCAAAAAAAAAATGTTTTTTCTTTTTCTTGTGAGATCCATCAAGTTGAAATTTAAGCATCTTTGATTTGGTTTACTAAAAAAGCGGTTTAACTTGCATCAGAATTTTCATTTGTTAGCTGATCCAATAAAGAAGTTATCATTTTTTCTATGATTGTCTTCAATCATCCTGCTTCTTCGAGTTTGATAGATATATCTTTTGATTTTGTTGAATTTCTTCAATTGCTCATAAAAAAAGGATTTATAGTTAAACATCTTAATGTTATTGTGAATCAAGATGTGCAAGGTCAAAGTGAAAGGCATTCAAGAGTTTCATCAAGTTGAAATTTAAGCATCAATGATTTGGATTTCCAATAAAGCGGATTAACTTTGAACAGAATTTTCATTTGCTTACTGATGATCCAACAAATTAGTAATCAAGTATACTTTTTTATTTTATACTATCCTCTTTCTTTATCGAGGTTGATGGATTTATCGTTCTATTTTGTTGAGTTTTTTCAATTAGTCATCAAAAAAAAGGTTTTTTCCTATTCTTGTGATATTCCATCAAGTTGAAATTTAAGCATCTTTGATTTGGTTTACTAATAAAGCGGTTTAACTTGCATCAGAATTTTCATACGTTTGCTGATCCAACAAATTAGTAATCAAGTATTCTTTGATTTTATTCAATCATCCTGCCTCTTCGTGTTTGATTGATTTATCGTTCTTTTTTGATAAATTGTTTCAATTGGTCATCAAAAAAAGGTTTATTCCTTTACCACAAGTAAAGATGTGCAAGGTCGAAGTGAAAGGCAATCAAGAGTCCCATCAAATTGGAATTTAAGCATCAATGATTTGGATTTCCAATAAAGCGGATTAACTTTGAACAGAATTTTCATTTGCTTACTGATCCAACAAATTAGTAATCAAGTATACTTTGATTTTATACTATCCTCTTTCTTTATCGAGTTTGATGGATTGATCGTTCTATTTTGTTGAATTTCTTCAATTGGTCATCAAAAAAAAGGTTTTTTCCTTTTCTTGTGAGATTTATCAAGTTGAAATTTAAGCATCTTTGATTTGGTTTACTAATAAAGCGGTTTAACTTGCATCAGAATTTTCATACGTTGCTGATCCAACAAATTAGTAATCAAGTATACTTTGATTTTATTCAATGTTCTTTAATCATCAAGTTTGATGGATTTATCTTTCGATTTTGTTGAATTTCTTTAATTGCTCATAAAAAAAAGAATTTATAGTTAAACCTCTTATTGTTATTGTGAATCAAGATGTGCAAGGTCGAAGTGAAAGGCAATCAAGAGTCCCATCAAATTGGAATTTAAGCATCAATGGTTTGGAGTTTCAATAAAGCGGATTAACTTTGAACAGAATTTTCATTTGCTTACTGATCCAACAAATTAGTAATCAAGTATACTTTGATTTTATACTATCCTCTTTCTTTATCGAGTTTGATGGATTGATCGTTCTATTTTGTTGAATTTCTTCAATTGGTCATCAAAAAAAAGGTTTTTTCCTTTTCTTGTGAGATTTATCAAGTTGAAATTTAAGCATCTTTGATTTGGTTTACTAATAAAGCGGTTTAACTTGCATCAGAATTTTCATACGTTGCTGATCCAACAAATTAGTAATCAAGTATTCTTTGATTTTATTCAATCATCTTTCTTCATCGAGTGTGATGTATTTATCGTTCTATTTCGTTGAATTTCTTCAATTGGTAATCAAAAAAAGGTTTTTTCCTTTAACACAAGTAAAGATGTGCAAGGTCGAAGTGAAAGGCAATCAAGAGTCCCATCAAATTGGAATTAAAGCATCAATGATTTGGATTTCCAATAAAGCGGATTAACTTTGAACAGAATTTTCATACGTTGCTGATCCAACAAATTAGTAATCAAGTATTCTTTGATTTTATTCAATCATCCTGCCTCTTTGTGTTTGATTGATTAATCGTTATTTATGATAAATTGTTTCAATTGGTGATCAAAAAAAGTTTTTTTCCTTTACCACAAGTAAAAATGTGCAAGGTCGAAGTGAAAGGCAATCAAGTGTCCCATCAAATTGAAATTTAAGCATCATTGATTTGGTTTACTAATAAAGCGGTTTAACTTGCATCAGAATTTTCATTTGTTTGCTGATCCAACAAATTAGTAATCAAGTATTCTTAGATTTTATTCTATCATCATTCTTCATCGAGTTTGATGGATTTATCGTTCTAGTTTGTTGAATTTTTTCAATTGCTCATAAAAATAAGGATTTATGGTTAATCCTCTTAATGTTATTGTGAATCAAGATGTGCAAGGTCAAAGTGAAAGGCATTCAAGAGTTTCATCAAGTTGAAATTTAAGCATCTTTGATTTGGTTTACTAATAAAGCGGTTTAACTTGCATCAGAATTTTCATATGTTAGCTGATCCAACAAATTAGTAATCAAGTATTCTTATATTTTATTCAATCATCTTTCTTCATCAAGTATGATGGATTTATCGTTCTATTTTGTTGAGTTTTTTCAATTAGTCATCAAAAAAAAGGTTTTTCCTATTCTTGTGATATTCTATCAAGTTGAAATTTAAGCATCTTTGATTTGGTTTACTAATAAAGCGGTTTAACTTGCATCAGAATTTTCATACGTTTGCTGATCCAACAAATTAGTAATCAAGTATTCTTTGATTTTATTCAATCATCTTTTTTCATCGAGTGTGATGTATTTATCGTTCTATTTTGTTGAATTTCTTCAATTGGTCATCAAAAAAAAAATGTTTTTTCTTTTTCTTGTGAGATCCATCAAGTTGAAATTTAAGCATCTTTGATTTGGTTTACTAAAAAAGCGGTTTAACTTGCATCAGAATTTTCATTTGTTAGCTGATCCAATAAAGAAGTTATCATTTTTTCTATGATTGTCTTCAATCATCCTGCTTCTTCGAGTTTGATAGATATATCTTTTGATTTTGTTGAATTTCTTCAATTGCTCATAAAAAAAGGATTTATAGTTAAACATCTTAATGTTATTGTGAATCAAGATGTGCAAGGTCAAAGTGAAAGGCATTCAAGAGTTTCATCAAGTTGAAATTTAAGCATCAATGATTTGGATTTCCAATAAAGCGGATTAACTTTGAACAGAATTTTCATTTGCTTACTGATGATCCAACAAATTAGTAATCAAGTATACTTTTTTATTTTATACTATCCTCTTTCTTTATCGAGGTTGATGGATTTATCGTTCTATTTTGTTGAGTTTTTTCAATTAGTCATCAAAAAAAAGGTTTTTTCCTATTCTTGTGATATTCCATCAAGTTGAAATTTAAGCATCTTTGATTTGGTTTACTAATAAAGCGGTTTAACTTGCATCAGAATTTTCATACGTTTGCTGATCCAACAAATTAGTAATCAAGTATTCTTTGATTTTATTCAATCATCCTGCCTCTTCGTGTTTGATTGATTTATCGTTCTTTTTTGATAAATTGTTTCAATTGGTCATCAAAAAAAGGTTTATTCCTTTACCACAAGTAAAGATGTGCAAGGTCGAAGTGAAAGGCAATCAAGAGTCCCATCAAATTGGAATTTAAGCATCAATGATTTGGATTTCCAATAAAGCGGATTAACTTTGAACAGAATTTTCATTTGCTTACTGATGATCCAACAAATTAGTAATCAAGTATACTTTTTTATTTTATACTATCCTCTTTCTTTATCGAGGTTGATGGATTAATCGTTCTATTTTGTTGAATTTCTTCAATTGGTCATCAAAAAAAAAGGTTTTTTTCCTTTTCTTGTGAGAACCATCAAGTTGAAATTTAAGCATCTTTGATTTTGTTTACTAATATAGCGGTTTAACTTGCATCAGAATTTTCATACGTTAGCTGATCCAACAAATTAGTAATCAAGTATTGTTTGATTTTATTCAATGTTCTTTAATCATCAAGTTTGATGGATTTATCTTTCGATTTTGTTGAATTTCTTTAATTGCTCATAAAAAAAAGAATTTATAGTTAAACCTCTTATTGTTATTGTGAATCAAGATGTGCAAGGTCGAAGTGAAAGGCAATCAAGAGTCCCATCAAATTGGAATTTAAGCATCAATGGTTTGGAGTTTCAATAAAGCGGATTAACTTTGAACAGAATTTTCATTTGCTTACTGATCCAACAAATTAGTAATCAAGTATACTTTGATTTTATACTATCCTCTTTCTTTATCGAGTTTGATGGATTGATCGTTCTATTTTGTTGAATTTCTTCAATTGGTCATCAAAAAAAAGGTTTTTTCCTTTTCTTGTGAGATTTATCAAGTTGAAATTTAAGCATCTTTGATTTGGTTTACTAATAAAGCGGTTTAACTTGCATCAGAATTTTCATACGTTGCTGATCCAACAAATTAGTAATCAAGTATTCTTTGATTTTATTCAATCATCCTGCCTCTTCGTGTTTGATTGATTTATCGTTCTTTATGATAAATGGTTTCAATTGGTGATCAAAAAAATTTTTTTTCCTTTACCACAAGTAAAGATGTGCAAGGTCGAAGTGAAAGGCAATCAAGAGTCCCATCAAATTGAAATTAAAGCATCAATGATTTTGATTTCCAATAAAGCGGATTAACTTTGAACAGAATTTTCATTTGTTTGCTGATCCAACGAATTAGTAATCAAGTATTCTTAGATTTTATTCAATCATCTTTCTTCATCGAGTGTGATGTATTTATCGTTCTATTTCGTTGAATTTCTTCAATTGGTAATCAAAAAAAGGTTTTTTCCTTTAACACAAGTAAAGATGTGCAAGGTCGAAGTGAAAGGCAATCAATAGTCCCATCAAATTGAAATTTAAGCATCTTTGATTTGGTTTACTAATAAAGCGGTTTAACTTGCATCAGAATTTTCATATGTTAGCTGATCCAACAAATTAGTAATCAAGTATACTTTGATTTTATTCAATCATCCTGCCTCTTCGTGTTTGATTGATTTATCGTTCTTTATGATAAATTGTTTCAATTGGTGATCAAAAAAAGTTTTTTTTCTTTACCACAAGTAAAGATGTGCAAGGTCGAAGTGAAAGGCAATCAAGTGTCCCATCAAATTGAAATTTAAGCATCATCGATTTGTTTTCCTTATAAAGCGGATTAACTTTGAACAGAATTTTCATTTGTTTGCTGATCCAACAAATTAGTAATCAAGTATACTTTGATTTTATTCAATCATCCTGCCTCTTCGTGTTTGATTGATTTATCGTTCTTTTTTGATAAATTGTTTCAATTGGTCATCAAAAAAAGGTTTATTCCTTTACCACAAGTAAAGATGTGCAAGGTCGAAGTGAAAGGCAATCAAGAGTCCCATCAAATTGGAATTTAAGCATCAATGATTTGGATTTCCAATAAAGCGGATTAACTTTGAACAGAATTTTCATTTGCTTACTGATGATCCAACAAATTAGTAATCAAGTATACTTTTTTATTTTATACTATCCTCTTTCTTTATCGAGGTTGATGGATTTATCGTTCTATTTTGTTGAGTTTTTTCAATTAGTCATCAAAAAAAAGGTTTTTTCCTATTCTTGTGATATTCCATCAAGTTGAAATTTAAGCATCTTTGATTTTGTTTACTAATATAGCGGTTTAACTTGCATCAGAATTTTCATACGTTAGCTGATCCAACAAATTAGTAATCAAGTATTGTTTGATTTTATTCAATGTTCTTTAATCATCAAGTTTGATGGATTTATCTTTCGATTTTGTTGAATTTCTTTAATTGCTCATAAAAAAAAGAATTTATAGTTAAACCTCTTATTGTTATTGTGAATCAAGATGTGCAAGGTCGAAGTGAAAGGCAATCAAGAGTCCCATCAAATTGGAATTTAAGCATCAATGGTTTGGAGTTTCAATAAAGCGGATTAACTTTGAACAGAATTTTCATTTGCTTACTGATCCAACAAATTAGTAATCAAGTATACTTTGATTTTATACTATCCTCTTTCTTTATCGAGTTTGATGGATTGATCGTTCTATTTTGTTGAATTTCTTCAATTGGTCATCAAAAAAAAGGTTTTTTCCTTTTCTTGTGAGATTTATCAAGTTGAAATTTAAGCATCTTTGATTTGGTTTACTAATAAAGCGGTTTAACTTGCATCAGAATTTTCATACGTTGCTGATCCAACAAATTAGTAATCAAGTATTCTTTGATTTTATTCAATCATCCTGCCTCTTCGTGTTTGATTGATTTATCGTTCTTTATGATAAATGGTTTCAATTGGTGATCAAAAAAATTTTTTTTCCTTTACCACAAGTAAAGATGTGCAAGGTCGAAGTGAAAGGCAATCAAGAGTCCCATCAAATTGAAATTAAAGCATCAATGATTTTGATTTCCAATAAAGCGGATTAACTTTGAACAGAATTTTCATTTGTTTGCTGATCCAACGAATTAGTAATCAAGTATTCTTATATTTTATTCAATCATCTTTCTTCATCAAGTATGATGGATTTATCGTTCTATTTTGTTGAATTTCTTCAATTGGTCATCAAAAAAAAAATGTTTTTTCTTTTTCTTGTGAGATCCATCAAGTTGAAATTTAAGCATCTTTGATTTGGTTTACTAAAAAAGCGGTTTAACTTGCATCAGAATTTTCATTTGTTAGCTGATCCAATAAAGAAGTTATCATTTTTTCTATGATTGTCTTCAATCATCCTGCTTCTTCGAGTTTGATAGATATATCTTTTGATTTTGTTGAATTTCTTCAATTGCTCATAAAAAAAGGATTTATAGTTAAACATCTTAATGTTATTGTGAATCAAGATGTGCAAGGTCAAAGTGAAAGGCATTCAAGAGTTTCATCAAGTTGAAATTTAAGCATCATCGATTTGTTTTCCTTATAAAGCGGATTAACTTTGAACAGAATTTTCATTTGTTTGCTGATCCAACAAATTAGTAATCAAGTATACTTTGATTTTATTCAATCATCCTGCCTCTTCGTGTTTGATTGATTTATCGTTCTTTTTTGATAAATTGTTTCAATTGGTCATCAAAAAAAGGTTTATTCCTTTACCACAAGTAAAGATGTGCAAGGTCGAAGTGAAAGGCAATCAAGAGTCCCATCATATTGGAATTTAAGCATCAATGATTTGGATTTCCAATAAAGCGGATTAACTTTGAACAGAATTTTCATTTGCTTACTGATGATCCAACAAATTAGTAATCAAGTATACTTTGATTTTATTCAATGTTCCTTAATCATCAAGTTTGATGGATTTATCTTTCGATTTTGTTGAATTTCTTTAATTGCTCATAAAAAAAAGAATTTATAGTTAAACCTCTTATTGTTATTGTGAATCAAGATGTGCAAGGTCGAAGTGAAAGGCAATCAAGAGTCCCATCAAATTGGAATTTAAGCATCAATGGTTTGGAGTTTCAATAAAGCGGATTAACTTTGAACAGAATTTTCATTTGCTTACTGATCCAACAAATTAGTAATCAAGTATACTTTGATTTTATACTATCCTCTTTCTTTATCGAGTTTGATGGATTGATCGTTCTATTTTGTTGAATTTCTTCAATTGGTAATCAAAAAAAAGGTTTTTTCCTTTTCTTGTGAGATTTATCAAGTTGAAATTTAAGCATCTTTGATTTGGTTTACTAATAAAGCGGTTTAACTTGCATCAGAATTTTCATACGTTGCTGATCCATCAAATTAGTAATCAAGTATTCTTTGATTTTATTCAATCATCTTTCTTCATCGAGTGTGATGTATTTATCGTTCTATTTCGTTGAATTTCTTCAATTGGTAATCAAAAAAAGGTTTTTTCCTTTAACACAAGTAAAGATGTGCAAGGTCGAAGTGAAAGGCAATCAAGAGTCCCATCAAATTGGAATTAAAGCATCAATGATTTGGATTTCCAATAAAGCGGATTAACTTTGAACAGAATTTTCATTTGTTTGCTGATCCAACGAATTAGTAATCAAGTATTCTTAGATTTTATTCAATCATCTTTCTTCATCGAGTGTGATGTATTTATCGTTCTATTTCGTTGAATTTCTTCAATTGGTAATCAAAAAAAGGTTTTTTCCTTTAACACAAGTAAAGATGTGCAAGGTCGAAGTGAAAGGCAATCAATAGTCCCATCAAATTGAAATTTAAGCATCTTTGATTTGGTTTACTAATAAAGCGGTTTAACTTGCATCAGAATTTTCATATGTTAGCTGATCCAACAAATTAGTAATCAAGTATACTTTGATTTTATTCAATCATCCTGCCTCTTCGTGTTTGATTGATTTATCGTTCTTTATGATAAATTGTTTCAATTGGTGATCAAAAAAAGTTTTTTTCCTTTACCACAAGTAAAGATGTGCAAGGTCGAAGTGAAAGGCAATCAAGTGTCCCATCAAATTGAAATTTAAGCATCAATGATTTGGATTTCCAATAAAGTGGATTAACTTTGAACAGAATTTTAATTTTTTTGCTGATCCAACAAATTAGTAATCAAGTATACTTTGATTTTATTCAATCATCCTGCCTCTTTGTGTTTGATTGATTAATCGTTATTTATGATAAATTGTTTCAATTGGTGATCAAAAAAAGTTTTTTTCCTTTACCACAAGTAAAAATGTGCAAGGTCGAAGTGAAAGGCAATCAAGTGTCCCATCAAATTGAAATTTAAGCATCATTGATTTGGTTTACTAATAAAGCGGTTTAACTTGCATCAGAATTTTCATTTGTTTGCTGATCCAACAAATTAGTAATCAAGTATTCTTAGATTTTATTCTATCATCATTCTTCATCGAGTTTGATGGATTTATCGTTCTAGTTTGTTGAATTTTTTCAATTGCTCATAAAAATAAGGATTTATGGTTAATCCTCTTAATGTTATTGTGAATCAAGATGTGCAAGGTCAAAGTGAAAGGCATTCAAGAGTTTCATCAAGTTGAAATTTAAGCATCTTTGATTTGGTTTACTAATAAAGCGGTTTAACTTGCATCAGAATTTTCATATGTTAGCTGATCCAACAAATTAGTAATCAAGTATTCTTATATTTTATTCAATCATCTTTCTTCATCAAGTATGATGGATTTATCGTTCTATTTTGTTGAGTTTTTTCAATTAGTCATCAAAAAAAAGGTTTTTCCTATTCTTGTGATATTCTATCAAGTTGAAATTTAAGCATCTTTGATTTGGTTTACTAATAAAGCGGTTTAACTTGCATCAGAATTTTCATACGTTTGCTGATCCAACAAATTAGTAATCAAGTATTCTTTGATTTTATTCAATCATCTTTTTTCATCGAGTGTGATGTATTTATCGTTCTATTTTGTTGAATTTCTTCAATTGGTCATCAAAAAAAAAATGTTTTTTCTTTTTCTTGTGAGATCCATCAAGTTGAAATTTAAGCATCTTTGATTTGGTTTACTAAAAAAGCGGTTTAACTTGCATCAGAATTTTCATTTGTTAGCTGATCCAATAAAGAAGTTATCATTTTTTCTATGATTGTCTTCAATCATCCTGCTTCTTCGAGTTTGATAGATATATCTTTTGATTTTGTTGAATTTCTTCAATTGCTCATAAAAAAAGGATTTATAGTTAAACATCTTAATGTTATTGTGAATCAAGATGTGCAAGGTCAAAGTGAAAGGCATTCAAGAGTTTCATCAAGTTGAAATTTAAGCATCAATGATTTGGATTTCCAATAAAGCGGATTAACTTTGAACAGAATTTTCATTTGCTTACTGATGATCCAACAAATTAGTAATCAAGTATACTTTTTTATTTTATACTATCCTCTTTCTTTATCGAGGTTGATGGATTTATCGTTCTATTTTGTTGAGTTTTTTCAATTAGTCATCAAAAAAAAGGTTTTTTCCTATTCTTGTGATATTCCATCAAGTTGAAATTTAAGCATCTTTGATTTGGTTTACTAATAAAGCGGTTTAACTTGCATCAGAATTTTCATACGTTTGCTGATCCAACAAATTAGTAATCAAGTATTCTTTGATTTTATTCAATCATCCTGCCTCTTCGTGTTTGATTGATTTATCGTTCTTTTTTGATAAATTGTTTCAATTGGTCATCAAAAAAAGGTTTATTCCTTTACCACAAGTAAAGATGTGCAAGGTCGAAGTGAAAGGCAATCAAGAGTCCCATCAAATTGGAATTTAAGCATCAATGATTTGGATTTCCAATAAAGCGGATTAACTTTGAACAGAATTT
Organism: Rhopalosiphum padi; assembly: GCF_020882245.1. Lineage (NCBI taxonomy): Eukaryota > Metazoa > Arthropoda > Insecta > Hemiptera > Aphididae > Rhopalosiphum > Rhopalosiphum padi. The sequence continues at coordinate 50,468,612 of NC_083599.1, forward strand.
TCATTTGCTTACTGATGATCCAACAAATTAGTAATCAAGTATACTTTTTTATTTTATACTATCCTCTTTCTTTATCGAGGTTGATGGATTAATCGTTCTATTTTGTTGAATTTCTTCAATTGGTCATCAAAAAAAAAGGTTTTTTTCCTTTTCTTGTGAGAACCATCAAGTTGAAATTTAAGCATCTTTGATTTTGTTTACTAATATAGCGGTTTAACTTGCATCAGAATTTTCATACGTTAGCTGATCCAACAAATTAGTAATCAAGTATTGTTTGATTTTATTCAATGTTCTTTAATCATCAAGTTTGATGGATTTATCTTTCGATTTTGTTGAATTTCTTTAATTGCTCATAAAAAAAAGAATTTATAGTTAAACCTCTTATTGTTATTGTGAATCAAGATGTGCAAGGTCGAAGTGAAAGGCAATCAAGAGTCCCATCAAATTGGAATTTAAGCATCAATGGTTTGGAGTTTCAATAAAGCGGATTAACTTTGAACAGAATTTTCATTTGCTTACTGATCCAACAAATTAGTAATCAAGTATACTTTGATTTTATACTATCCTCTTTCTTTATCGAGTTTGATGGATTGATCGTTCTATTTTGTTGAATTTCTTCAATTGGTCATCAAAAAAAAGGTTTTTTCCTTTTCTTGTGAGATTTATCAAGTTGAAATTTAAGCATCTTTGATTTGGTTTACTAATAAAGCGGTTTAACTTGCATCAGAATTTTCATACGTTGCTGATCCAACAAATTAGTAATCAAGTATTCTTTGATTTTATTCAATCATCCTGCCTCTTCGTGTTTGATTGATTTATCGTTCTTTATGATAAATGGTTTCAATTGGTGATCAAAAAAATTTTTTTTCCTTTACCACAAGTAAAGATGTGCAAGGTCGAAGTGAAAGGCAATCAAGAGTCCCATCAAATTGAAATTAAAGCATCAATGATTTTGATTTCCAATAAAGCGGATTAACTTTGAACAGAATTTTCATTTGTTTGCTGATCCAACGAATTAGTAATCAAGTATTCTTATATTTTATTCAATCATCTTTCTTCATCAAGTATGATGGATTTATCGTTCTATTTTGTTGAATTTCTTCAATTGGTCATCAAAAAAAAAATGTTTTTTCTTTTTCTTGTGAGATCCATCAAGTTGAAATTTAAGCATCTTTGATTTGGTTTACTAAAAAAGCGGTTTAACTTGCATCAGAATTTTCATTTGTTAGCTGATCCAATAAAGAAGTTATCATTTTTTCTATGATTGTCTTCAATCATCCTGCTTCTTCGAGTTTGATAGATATATCTTTTGATTTTGTTGAATTTCTTCAATTGCTCATAAAAAAAGGATTTATAGTTAAACATCTTAATGTTATTGTGAATCAAGATGTGCAAGGTCAAAGTGAAAGGCATTCAAGAGTTTCATCAAGTTGAAATTTAAGCATCATCGATTTGTTTTCCTTATAAAGCGGATTAACTTTGAACAGAATTTTCATTTGTTTGCTGATCCAACAAATTAGTAATCAAGTATACTTTGATTTTATTCAATCATCCTGCCTCTTCGTGTTTGATTGATTTATCGTTCTTTTTTGATAAATTGTTTCAATTGGTCATCAAAAAAAGGTTTATTCCTTTACCACAAGTAAAGATGTGCAAGGTCGAAGTGAAAGGCAATCAAGAGTCCCATCAAATTGGAATTTAAGCATCAATGATTTGGATTTCCAATAAAGCGGATTAACTTTGAACAGAATTTTCATTTGCTTACTGATGATCCAACAAATTAGTAATCAAGTATACTTTGATTTTATTCAATGTTCTTTAATCATCAAGTTTGATGGATTTATCTTTCGATTTTGTTGAATTTCTTTAATTGCTCATAAAAAAAAGAATTTATAGTTAAACCTCTTATTGTTATTGTGAATCAAGATGTGCAAGGTCGAAGTGAAAGGCAATCAAGAGTCCCATCAAATTGGAATTTAAGCATCAATGGTTTGGAGTTTCAATAAAGCGGATTAACTTTGAACAGAATTTTCATTTGCTTACTGATCCAACAAATTAGTAATCAAGTATACTTTGATTTTATACTATCCTCTTTCTTTATCGAGTTTGATGGATTGATCGTTCTATTTTGTTGAATTTCTTCAATTGGTCATCAAAAAAAAGGTTTTTTCCTTTTCTTGTGAGATTTATCAAGTTGAAATTTAAGCATCTTTGATTTGGTTTACTAATAAAGCGGTTTAACTTGCATCAGAATTTTCATACGTTGCTGATCCAACAAATTAGTAATCAAGTATTCTTTGATTTTATTCAATCATCTTTCTTCATCGAGTGTGATGTATTTATCGTTCTATTTCGTTGAATTTCTTCAATTGGTAATCAAAAAAAGGTTTTTTCCTTTAACACAAGTAAAGATGTGCAAGGTCGTAGTGAAAGGCAATCAAGAGTCCCATCAAATTGGAATTAAAGCATCAATGATTTGGATTTCCAATAAAGCGGATTAACTTTGAACAGAATTTTCATTTGTTTGCTGATCCAACGAATTAGTAATCAAGTATTCTTAGATTTTATTCAATCATCTTTCTTCATCGAGTGTGATGTATTTATCGTTCTATTTCGTTGAATTTCTTCAATTGGTAATCAAAAAAAGGTTTTTTCCTTTAACACAAGTAAAGATGTGCAAGGTCGAAGTGAAAGGCAATCAATAGTCCCATCAAATTGAAATTTAAGCATCTTTGATTTGGTTTACTAATAAAGCGGTTTAACTTGCATCAGAATTTTCATATGTTAGCTGATCCAACAAATTAGTAATCAAGTATACTTTGATTTTATTCAATCATCCTGCCTCTTCGTGTTTGATTGATTTATCGTTCTTTATGATAAATTGTTTCAATTGGTGATCAAAAAAAGTTTTTTTTCTTTACCACAAGTAAAGATGTGCAAGGTCGAAGTGAAAGGCAATCAAGTGTCCCATCAAATTGAAATTTAAGCATCATCGATTTGTTTTCCTTATAAAGCGGATTAACTTTGAACAGAATTTTCATTTGTTTGCTGATCCAACAAATTAGTAATCAAGTATACTTTGATTTTATTCAATCATCCTGCCTCTTCGTGTTTGATTGATTTATCGTTCTTTTTTGATAAATTGTTTCAATTGGTCATCAAAAAAAGGTTTATTCCTTTACCACAAGTAAAGATGTGCAAGGTCGAAGTGAAAGGCAATCAAGAGTCCCATCAAATTGGAATTTAAGCATCAATGATTTGGATTTCCAATAAAGCGGATTAACTTTGAACAGAATTTTCATTTGCTTACTGATGATCCAACAAATTAGTAATCAAGTATACTTTTTTATTTTATACTATCCTCTTTCTTTATCGAGGTTGATGGATTAATCGTTCTATTTTGTTGAATTTCTTCAATTGGTCATCAAAAAAAAAGGTTTTTTTCCTTTTCTTGTGAGAACCATCAAGTTGAAATTTAAGCATCTTTGATTTTGTTTACTAATATAGCGGTTTAACTTGCATCAGAATTTTCATACGTTAGCTGATCCAACAAATTAGTAATCAAGTATTGTTTGATTTTATTCAATGTTCTTTAATCATCAAGTTTGATGGATTTATCTTTCGATTTTGTTGAATTTCTTTAATTGCTCATAAAAAAAAGAATTTATAGTTAAACCTCTTATTGTTATTGTGAATCAAGATGTGCAAGGTCGAAGTGAAAGGCAATCAAGAGTCCCATCAAATTGGAATTTAAGCATCAATGGTTTGGAGTTTCAATAAAGCGGATTAACTTTGAACAGAATTTTCATTTGCTTACTGATCCAACAAATTAGTAATCAAGTATACTTTGATTTTATACTATCCTCTTTCTTTATCGAGTTTGATGGATTGATCGTTCTATTTTGTTGAATTTCTTCAATTGGTCATCAAAAAAAAGGTTTTTTCCTTTTCTTGTGAGATTTATCAAGTTGAAATTTAAGCATCTTTGATTTGGTTTACTAATAAAGCGGTTTAACTTGCATCAGAATTTTCATACGTTGCTGATCCAACAAATTAGTAATCAAGTATTCTTTGATTTTATTCAATCATCCTGCCTCTTCGTGTTTGATTGATTTATCGTTCTTTATGATAAATGGTTTCAATTGGTGATCAAAAAAATTTTTTTTCCTTTACCACAAGTAAAGATGTGCAAGGTCGAAGTGAAAGGCAATCAAGAGTCCCATCAAATTGAAATTAAAGCATCAATGATTTTGATTTCCAATAAAGCGGATTAACTTTGAACAGAATTTTCATTTGTTTGCTGATCCAACGAATTAGTAATCAAGTATTCTTATATTTTATTCAATCATCTTTCTTCATCAAGTATGATGGATTTATCGTTCTATTTTGTTGAATTTCTTCAATTGGTCATCAAAAAAAAAATGTTTTTTCTTTTTCTTGTGAGATCCATCAAGTTGAAATTTAAGCATCTTTGATTTGGTTTACTAAAAAAGCGGTTTAACTTGCATCAGAATTTTCATTTGTTAGCTGATCCAATAAAGAAGTTATCATTTTTTCTATGATTGTCTTCAATCATCCTGCTTCTTCGAGTTTGATAGATATATCTTTTGATTTTGTTGAATTTCTTCAATTGCTTATAAAAAAAGGATTTATAGTTAAACATCTTAATGTTATTGTGAATCAAGATGTGCAAGGTCAAAGTGAAAGGCATTCAAGAGTTTCATCAAGTTGAAATTTAAGCATCATCGATTTGTTTTCCTTATAAAGCGGATTAACTTTGAACAGAATTTTCATTTGTTTGCTGATCCAACAAATTAGTAATCAAGTATACTTTGATTTTATTCAATCATCCTGCCTCTTCGTGTTTGATTGATTTATCGTTCTTTTTTGATAAATTGTTTCAATTGGTCATCAAAAAAAGGTTTATTCCTTTACCACAAGTAAAGATGTGCAAGGTCGAAGTGAAAGGCAATCAAGAGTCCCATCAAATTGGAATTTAAGCATCAATGATTTGGATTTCCAATAAAGCGGATTAACTTTGAACAGAATTTTCATTTGCTTACTGATGATCCAACAAATTAGTAATCAAGTATACTTTGATTTTATTCAATGTTCTTTAATCATCAAGTTTGATGGATTTATCTTTCGATTTTGTTGAATTTCTTTAATTGCTCATAAAAAAAAGAATTTATAGTTAAACCTCTTATTGTTATTGTGAATCAAGATGTGCAAGGTCGAAGTGAAAGGCAATCAAGAGTCCCATCAAATTGGAATTTAAGCATCAATGGTTTGGAGTTTCAATAAAGCGGATTAACTTTGAACAGAATTTTCATTTGCTTACTGATCCAACAAATTAGTAATCAAGTATACTTTGATTTTATACTATCCTCTTTCTTTATCGAGTTTGATGGATTGATCGTTCTATTTTGTTGAATTTCTTCAATTGGTCATCAAAAAAAAGGTTTTTTCCTTTTCTTGTGAGATTTATCAAGTTGAAATTTAAGCATCTTTGATTTGGTTTACTAATAAAGCGGTTTAACTTGCATCAGAATTTTCATACGTTGCTGATCCAACAAATTAGTAATCAAGTATTCTTTGATTTTATTCAATCATCTTTCTTCATCGAGTGTGATGTATTTATCGTTCTATTTCGTTGAATTTCTTCAATTGGTAATCAAAAAAAGGTTTTTTCCTTTAACACAAGTAAAGATGTGCAAGGTCGAAGTGAAAGGCAATCAATAGTCCCATCAAATTGAAATTTAAGCATCTTTGATTTGGTTTACTAATAAAGCGGTTTAACTTGCATCAGAATTTTCATATGTTAGCTGATCCAACAAATTAGTAATCAAGTATACTTTGATTTTATTCAATCATCCTGCCTCTTCGTGTTTGATTGATTTATCGTTCTTTATGATAAATTGTTTCAATTGGTGATCAAAAAAAGTTTTTTTCCTTTACCACAAGTAAAGATGTGCAAGGTCGAAGTGAAAGGCAATCAAGTGTCCCATCAAATTGAAATTTAAGCATCAATGATTTGGATTTCCAATAAAGTGGATTAACTTTGAACAGAATTTTAATTTTTTTGCTGATCCAACAAATTAGTAATCAAGTATACTTTGATTTTATTCAATCATCCTGCCTCTTTGTGTTTGATTGATTAATCGTTATTTATGATAAATTGTTTCAATTGGTGATCAAAAAAAGTTTTTTTCCTTTACCACAAGTAAAAATGTGCAAGGTCGAAGTGAAAGGCAATCAAGTGTCCCATCAAATTGAAATTTAAGCATCATTGATTTGGTTTACTAATAAAGCGGTTTAACTTGCATCAGAATTTTCATTTGTTTGCTGATCCAACAAATTAGTAATCAAGTATTCTTAGATTTTATTCTATCATCATTCTTCATCGAGTTTGATGGATTTATCGTTCTAGTTTGTTGAATTTTTTCAATTGCTCATAAAAATAAGGATTTATGGTTAATCCTCTTAATGTTATTGTGAATCAAGATGTGCAAGGTCAAAGTGAAAGGCATTCAAGAGTTTCATCAAGTTGAAATTTAAGCATCTTTGATTTGGTTTACTAATAAAGCGGTTTAACTTGCATCAGAATTTTCATATGTTAGCTGATCCAACAAATTAGTAATCAAGTATACTTTTTTATTTTATACTATCCTCTTTCTTTATCGAGGTTGATGGATTTATCGTTCTATTTTGTTGAGTTTTTTCAATTAGTCATCAAAAAAAAGGTTTTTTCCTATTCTTGTGATATTCCATCAAGTTGAAATTTAAGCATCTTTGATTTGGTTTACTAATAAAGCGGTTTAACTTGCATCAGAATTTTCATACGTTTGCTGATCCAACAAATTAGTAATCAAGTATTCTTTGATTTTATTCAATCATCCTGCCTCTTCGTGTTTGATTGATTTATCGTTCTTTTTTGATAAATTGTTTCAATTGGTCATCAAAAAAAGGTTTATTCCTTTACCACAAGTAAAGATGTGCAAGGTCGAAGTGAAAGGCAATCAAGAGTCCCATCAAATTGGAATTTAAGCATCAATGATTTGGATTTCCAATAAAGCGGATTAACTTTGAACAGAATTTTCATTTGCTTACTGATGATCCAACAAATTAGTAATCAAGTATACTTTTTTATTTTATACTATCCTCTTTCTTTATCGAGGTTGATGGATTAATCGTTCTATTTTGTTGAATTTCTTCAATTGGTCATCAAAAAAAAAGGTTTTTTTCCTTTTCTTGTGAGAACCATCAAGTTGAAATTTAAGCATCTTTGATTTTGTTTACTAATATAGCGGTTTAACTTGCATCAGAATTTTCATACGTTAGCTGATCCAACAAATTAGTAATCAAGTATTGTTTGATTTTATTCAATGTTCTTTAATCATCAAGTTTGATGGATTTATCTTTCGATTTTGTTGAATTTCTTTAATTGCTCATAAAAAAAAGAATTTATAGTTAAACCACTTATTGTTATTGTGAATCAAGATGTGCAAGGTCGAAGTGAAAGGCAATCAAGAGTCCCATCAAATTGGAATTTAAGCATCAATGGTTTGGAGTTTCAATAAAGCGGATTAACTTTGAACAGAATTTTCATTTGTTTGCTGATCCAACGAATTAGTAATCAAGTATTCTTATATTTTATTCAATCATCTTTCTTCATCAAGTATGATGGATTTATCGTTCTATTTTGTTGAATTTCTTCAATTGGTCATCAAAAAAAAAATGTTTTTTCTTTTTCTTGTGAGATCCATCAAGTTGAAATTTAAGCATCTTTGATTTGGTTTACTAAAAAAGCGGTTTAACTTGCATCAGAATTTTCATTTGTTAGCTGATCCAATAAAGAAGTTATCATTTTTTCTATGATTGTCTTCAATCATCCTGCTTCTTCGAGTTTGATAGATATATCTTTTGATTTTGTTGAATTTCTTCAATTGCTCATAAAAAAAGGATTTATAGTTAAACATCTTAATGTTATTGTGAATCAAGATGTGCAAGGTCAAAGTGAAAGGCATTCAAGAGTTTCATCAAGTTGAAATTTAAGCATCATCGATTTGTTTTCCTTATAAAGCGGATTAACTTTGAACAGAATTTTCATTTGTTTGCTGATCCAACAAATTAGTAATCAAGTATACTTTGATTTTATTCAATCATCCTGCCTCTTCGTGTTTGATTGATTTATCGTTCTTTTTTGATAAATTGTTTCAATTGGTCATCAAAAAAAGGTTTATTCCTTTACCACAAGTAAAGATGTGCAAGGTCGAAGTGAAAGGCAATCAAGAGTCCCATCAAATTGGAATTTAAGCATCAATGATTTGGATTTCCAATAAAGCGGATTAACTTTGAACAGAATTTTCATTTGCTTACTGATGATCCAACAAATTAGTAATCAAGTATACTTTGATTTTATTCAATGTTCTTTAATCATCAAGTTTGATGGATTTATCTTTCGATTTTGTTGAATTTCTTTAATTGCTCATAAAAAAAAGAATTTATAGTTAAACCTCTTATTGTTATTGTGAATCAAGATGTGCAAGGTCGAAGTGAAAGGCAATCAAGAGTCCCATCAAATTGGAATTTAAGCATCAATGGTTTGGAGTTTCAATAAAGCGGATTAACTTTGAACAGAATTTTCATTTGCTTACTGATCCAACAAATTAGTAATCAAGTATACTTTGATTTTATACTATCCTCTTTCTTTATCGAGTTTGATGGATTGATCGTTCTATTTTGTTGAATTTCTTCAATTGGTCATCAAAAAAAAGGTTTTTTCCTTTTCTTGTGAGATTTATCAAGTTGAAATTTAAGCATCTTTGATTTGGTTTACTAATAAAGCGGTTTAACTTGCATCAGAATTTTCATACGTTGCTGATCCAACAAATTAGTAATCAAGTATTCTTTGATTTTATTCAATCATCTTTCTTCATCGAGTGTGATGTATTTATCGTTCTATTTCGTTGAATTTCTTCAATTGGTAATCAAAAAAAGGTTTTTTTCCTTTAACACAAGTAAAGATGTGCAAGGTCGAAGTGAAAGGCAATCAATAGTCCCATCAAATTGAAATTTAAGCATCTTTGATTTGGTTTACTAATAAAGCGGTTTAACTTTGAACAGAATTTTCATTTGTTTGCTGATCCAACGAATTAGTAATCAAGTATTCTTAGATTTTATTCAATCATCTTTCTTCATCGAGTGTGATGTATTTATCGTTCTATTTCGTTGAATTTCTTCAATTGGTAATCAAAAAAAGGTTTTTTCCTTTAACACAAGTAAAGATGTGCAAGGTCGAAGTGAAAGGCAATCAATAGTCCCATCAAATTGAAATTTAAGCATCTTTGATTTGGTTTACTAATAAAGCGGTTTAACTTGCATCAGAATTTTCATATGTTAGCTGATCCAACAAATTAGTAATCAAGTATACTTTGATTTTATTCAATCATCCTGCCTCTTCGTGTTTGATTGATTTATCGTTCTTTATGATAAATTGTTTCAATTGGTGATCAAAAAAAGTTTTTTTCCTTTACCACAAGTAAAGATGTGCAAGGTCGAAGTGAAAGGCAATCAAGTGTCCCATCAAATTGAAATTTAAGCATCAATGATTTGGATTTCCAATAAAGTGGATTAACTTTGAACAGAATTTTAATTTTTTTGCTGATCCAACAAATTAGTAATCAAGTATTCTTTGATTTTATTCAATCATCTTTCTTCATCGAGTGTGATGTATTTATCGTTCTATTTCGTTGAATTTCTTCAATTGGTAATCAAAAAAAGGTTTTTTCCTTTAACACAAGTAAAGATGTGCAAGGTCGAAGTGAAAGGCAATCAATAGTCCCATCAAATTGAAATTTAAGCATTATTGATTTGGTTTACTAATAAAGCGGTTTAACTTGCATCAGAATTTTCATTTGTTTGCTGATCCAACAAATTAGTAATCAAGTATTCTTAGATTTTATTCTATCATCATTCTTCATCGAGTTTGATGGATTTATCGTTCTAGTTTGTTGAATTTTTTCAATTGCTCATAAAAATAAGGATTTATGGTTAATCCTCTTAATGTTATTGTGAATCAAGATGTGCAAGGTCAAAGTGAAAGGCATTCAAGAGTTTCATCAAGTTGAAATTTAAGCATCTTTGATTTGGTTTACTAATAAAGCGGTTTAACTTGCATCAGAATTTTCATATGTTAGCTGATCCAACAAATTAGTAATCAAGTATACTTTTTTATTTTATACTATCCTCTTTCTTTATCGAGGTTGATGGATTTATCGTTCTATTTTGTTGAGTTTTTTCAATTAGTCATCAAAAAAAAGGTTTTTTTCCTATTCTTGTGATATTCCATCAAGTTGAAATTTAAGCATCTTTGATTTGATTTACTAATAAAGCGGTTTAACTTGCATCAGAATTTTCATACGTTTGCTGATCCAACAAATTAGTAATCAAGTATTCTTTGATTTTATTCAATCATCCTGCCTCTTCGTGTTTGATTGATTTATCGTTCTTTTTTGATAAATTGTTTCAATTGGTCATCAAAAAAAGGTTTATTCCTTTACCACAAGTAAAGATGTGCAAGGTCGAAGTGAAAGGCAATCAAGAGTCCCATCAAATTGGAATTTAAGCATCAATGATTTGGATTTCCAATAAAGCGGATTAACTTTGAACAGAATTTTCATTTGCTTACTGATGATCCAACAAATTAGTAATCAAGTATACTTTTTTATTTTATACTATCCTCTTTCTTTATCGAGGTTGATGGATTAATCGTTCTATTTTGTTGAATTACTTCAATTGGTCATCAAAAAAAAAGGTTTTTTTCCTTTTCTTGTGAGAACCATCAAGTTGAAATTTAAGCATCTTTGATTTTGTTTACTAATATAGCGGTTTAACTTGCATCAGAATTTTCATACGTTAGCTGATCCAACAAATTAGTAATCAAGTATTGTTTGATTTTATTCAATGTTCTTTAATCATCAAGTTTGATGGATTTATCTTTCGATTTTGTTGAATTTCTTTAATTGCTCATAAAAAAAAGAATTTATAGTTAAACCTCTTATTGTTATTGTGAATCAAGATGTGCAAGGTCGAAGTGAAAGGCAATCAAGAGTCCCATCAAATTGGAATTTAAGCATCAATGGTTTGGAGTTTCAATAAAGCGGATTAACTTTGAACAGAATTTTCATTTGCTTACTGATCCAACAAATTAGTAATCAAGTATACTTTGATTTTATACTATCCTCTTTCTTTATCGAGTTTGATGGATTGATCGTTCTATTTTGTTGAATTTCTTCAATTGGTCATCAAAAAAAAGGTTTTTTCCTTTTCTTGTGAGATTTATCAAGTTGAAATTTAAGCATCTTTGATTTGGTTTACTAATAAAGCGGTTTAACTTGCATCAGAATTTTCATACGTTGCTGATCCAACAAATTAGTAATCAAGTATTCTTTGATTTTATTCAATCATCCTGCCTCTTCGTGTTTGATTGATTTATCGTTCTTTATGATAAATTGTTTCAATTGGTGATCAAAAAAATTTTTTTTCCTTTACCACAAGTAAAGATGTGCAAGGTCGAAGTGAAAGGCAATCAAGAGTCCCATCAAATTGAAATTAAAGCATCAATGATTTTGATTTCCAATAAAGCGGATTAACTTTGAACAGAATTTTCATTTGTTTGCTGATCCAACGAATTAGTAATCAAGTATTCTTATATTTTATTCAATCATCTTTCTTCATCAAGTATGATGGATTTATCGTTCTATTTTGTTGAATTTCTTCAATTGGTCATCAAAAAAAAAATGTTTTTTCTTTTTCTTGTGAGATCCATCAAGTTGAAATTTAAGCATCTTTGATTTGGTTTACTAAAAAAGCGGTTTAACTTGCATCAGAATTTTCATTTGTTAGCTGATCCAATAAAGAAGTTATCATTTTTTCTATGATTGTCTTCAATCATCCTGCTTCTTTGAGTTTGATAGATATATCTTTTGATTTTGTTGAATTTCTTCAATTGCTCATAAAAAAAGGATTTATAGTTAAACATCTTAATGTTATTGTGAATCAAGATGTGCAAGGTCAAAGTGAAAGGCATTCAAGAGTTTCATCAAGTTGAAATTTAAGCATCATCGATTTGTTTTCCTTATAAAGCGGATTAACTTTGAACAGAATTTTCATTTGTTTGCTGATCCAACAAATTAGTAATCAAGTATACTTTGATTTTATTCAATCATCCTGCCTCTTCGTGTTTGATTGATTTATCGTTCTTTTTTGATAAATTGTTTCAATTGGTCATCAAAAATGTTTATTCCTTTACCACAAGTAAAGATGTGCAAGGTCGAAGTGAAAGGCAATCAAGAGTCCCATCAAATTGGAATTTAAGCATCAATGATTTGGATTTCCAATAAAGCGGATTAACTTTGAACAGAATTTTCATTTGCTTACTGATGATCCAACAAATTAGTAATCAAGTATACTTTGATTTTATTCAATGTTCTTTAATCATCAAGTTTGATGGATTTATCTTTCGATTTTGTTGAATTTCTTTAATTGCTCATAAAAAAAAGAATTTATAGTTAAACCTCTTATTGTTATTGTGAATCAAGATGTGCAAGGTCGAAGTGAAAGGCAATCAAGAGTCCCATCAAATTGGAATTTAAGCATCAATGGTTTGGAGTTTCAATAAAGCGGATTAACTTTGAACAGAATTTTCATTTGCTTACTGATCCAACAAATTAGTAATCAAGTATACTTTGATTTTATACTATCCTCTTTCTTTATCGAGTTTGATGGATTGATCGTTCTATTTTGCTGAATTTCTTCAATTGGTCATCAAAAAAAAGGTTTTTTCCTTTTCTTGTGAGATTTATCAAGTTGAAATTTAAGCATCTTTGATTTGGTTTACTAATAAAGCGGTTTAACTTGCATCAGAATTTTCATACGTTGCTGATCCAACAAATTAGTAATCAAGTATTCTTTGATTTTATTCAATCATCCTGCCTCTTCGTGTTTGATTGATTTATCGTTCTTTATGATAAATTGTTTCAATTGGTGATCAAAAAAATTTTTTTTCCTTTACCACAAGTAAAGATGTGCAAGGTCGAAGTGAAAGGCAATCAAGAGTCCCATCAAATTGAAATTAAAGCATCAATGATTTTGATTTCCAATAAAGCGGATTAACTTTGAACAGAATTTTCATTTGTTTGCTGATCCAACGAATTAGTAATCAAGTATTCTTATATTTTATTCAATCATCTTTCTTCATCAAGTATGATGGATTTATCGTTCTATTTTGTTGAATTTCTTCAATTGGTCATCAAAAAAAAAATGTTTTTTCTTTTTCTTGTGAGATCCATCAAGTTGAAATTTAAGCATCTTTGATTTGGTTTACTAAAAAAGCGGTTTAACTTGCATCAGAATTTTCATTTGTTAGCTGATCCAATAAAGAAGTTATCATTTTTTCTATGATTGTCTTCAATCATCCTGCTTCTTTGAGTTTGATAGATATATCTTTTGATTTTGTTAAATTTCTTCAATTGCTCATAAAAAAAGGATTTATAGTTAAACATCTTAATGTTATTGTGAATCAAGATGTGCAAGGTCAAAGTGAAAGGCATTCAAGAGTTTCATCAAGTTGAAATTTAAGCATCATCGATTTGTTTTCCTTATAAAGCGGATTAACTTTGAACAGAATTTTCATTTGTTTGCTGATCCAACAAATTAGTAATCAAGTATACTTTGATTTTATTCAATCATCCTGCCTCTTCGTGTTTGATTGATTTATCGTTCTTTTTTGATAAATTGTTTCAATTGGTCATCAAAAATGTTTATTCCTTTACCACAAGTAAAGATGTGCAAGGTCGAAGTGAAAGGCAATCAAGAGTCCCATCAAATTGGAATTTAAGCATCAATGATTTGGATTTCCAATAAAGCGGATTAACTTTGAACAGAATTTTCATTTGCTTACTGATGATCCAACAAATTAGTAATCAAGTATACTTTGATTTTATTCAATGTTCTTTAATCATCAAGTTTGATGGATTTATCTTTCGATTTTGTTGAATTTCTTTAATTGCTCATAAAAAAAAGAATTTATAGTTAAACCTCTTATTGTTATTGTGAATCAAGATGTGCAAGGTCGAAGTGAAAGGCAATCAAGAGTCCCATCAAATTGGAATTTAAGCATCAATGGTTTGGAGTTTCAATAAAGCGGATTAACTTTGAACAGAATTTTCATTTGCTTACTGATCCAACAAATTAGTAATCAAGTATACTTTGATTTTATACTATCCTCTTTCTTTATCGAGTTTGATGGATTGATCGTTCTATTTTGCTGAATTTCTTCAATTGGTCATCAAAAAAAAGGTTTTTTCCTTTTCTTGTGAGATTTATCAAGTTGAAATTTAAGCATCTTTGATTTGGTTTACTAATAAAGCGGTTTAACTTGCATCAGAATTTTCATACGTTGCTGATCCAACAAATTAGTAATCAAGTATTCTTTGATTTTATTCAATCATCCTGCCTCTTCGTGTTTGATTGATTTATCGTTCTTTATGATAAATGGTTTCAATTGGTGATCAAAAAAATTTTTTTTCCTTTACCACAAGTAAAGATGTGCAAGGTCGAAGTGAAAGGCAATCAAGAGTCCCATCAAATTGAAATTAAAGCATCAATGATTTTGATTTCCAATAAAGCGGATTAACTTTGAACAGAATTTTCATTTGTTTGCTGATCCAACGAATTAGTAATCAAGTATTCTTATATTTTATTCAATCATCTTTCTTCATCAAGTATGATGGATTTATCGTTCTATTTTGTTGAGTTTTTTCAATTAGTCATCAAAAAAAAGGTTTTTCCTATTCTTGTGATATTCTATCAAGTTGAAATTTAAGCATCTTTGATTTGGTTTACTAATAAAGCGGTTTAACTTGCATCAGAATTTTCATACGTTTGCTGATCCAACAAATTAGTAATCAAGTATTCTTTGATTTTATTCAATCATCTTTTTTCATCGAGTGTGATGTATTTATCGTTCTATTTTGTTGAATTTCTTCAATTGGTCATCAAAAAAAAAATGTTTTTTCTTTTTCTTGTGAGATCCATCAAGTTGAAATTTAAGCATCTTTGATTTGGTTTACTAAAAAAGCGGTTTAACTTGCATCAGAATTTTCATTTGTTAGCTGATCCAATAAAGAAGTTATCATTTTTTCTATGATTGTCTTCAATCATCCTGCTTCTTCGAGTTTGATAGATATATCTTTTGATTTTGTTGAATTTCTTCAATTGCTCATAAAAAAAGGATTTATAGTTAAACATTTTAATGTTATTGTGAATCAAGATGTGCAAGGTCAAAGTGAAAGGCATTCAAGAGTTTCATCAAGTTGAAATTTAAGCATCATCGATTTGTTTTCCTTATAAAGTGGATTAACTTTGAACAGAATTTTCATTTGTTTGCTGATCCAACGAATTAGTAATCAAGTATTCTTATATTTTATTCAATCATCTTTCTTCATCAAGTATGATGGATTTATCGTTCTATTTTGTTGAGTTTTTTCAATTAGTCATCAAAAAAAAAGGTTTTTCCTATTCTTGTGATATTCTATCAAGTTGAAATTTAAGCATCTTTGATTTGGTTTACTAATAAAGCGGTTTAACTTGCATCAGAATTTTCATACGTTTGCTGATCCAACAAATTAGTAATCAAGTATTCTTTGATTTTATTCAATCATCTTTTTTCATCGAGTGTGATGTATTTATCGTTCTATTTTGTTGAATTTCTTCAATTGGTCATCAAAAAAAAAATGTTTTTTCTTTTTCTTGTGAGATCCATCAAGTTGAAATTTAAGCATCTTTGATTTGGTTTACTAAAAAAGCGGTTTAACTTGCATCAGAATTTTCATTTGTTAGCTGATCCAATAAAGAAGTTATCATTTTTTCTATGATTGTCTTCAATCATCCTGCTTCTTCGAGTTTGATAGATATATCTTTTGATTTTGTTGAATTTCTTCAATTGCTCATAAAAAAAAGGATTTATAGTTAAACATTTTAATGTTATTGTGAATCAAGATGTGCAAGGTCAAAGTGAAAGGCATTCAAGAGTTTCATCAAGTTGAAATTTAAGCATCATCGATTTGTTTTCCTTATAAAGCGGATTAACTTTGAACAGAATTTTCATTTGTTTGCTGATCCAACAAATTAGTAATCAAGTATACTTTGATTTTATTCAATCATCCTGCCTCTTCGTGTTTGATTGATTTATCGTTCTTTTTTGATAAATTGTTTCAATTGGTCATCAAAAAAAGGTTTATTCCTTTACCACAAGTAAAGATGTGCAAGGTCGAAGTGAAAGGCAATCAAGAGTCCCATCAAATTGGAATTTAAGCATCAATGATTTGGATTTCCAATAAAGCGGATTAACTTTGAACAGAATTTTCATTTGCTTACTGATGATCCAACAAATTAGTAATCAAGTATACTTTTTTATTTTATACTATCCTCTTTCTTTATCGAGGTTGATGGATTTATCGTTCTATTTTGTTGAGTTTTTTCAATTAGTCATCAAAAAAAAGGTTTTTTCCTATTCTTGTGATATTCCATCAAGTTGAAATTTAAGCATCTTTGATTTTGTTTACTAATATAGCGGTTTAACTTGCATCAGAATTTTCATACGTTAGCTGATCCAACAAATTAGTAATCAAGTATTGTTTGATTTTATTCAATGTTCTTTAATCATCAAGTTTGATGGATTTATCTTTCGATTTTGTTGAATTTCTTTAATTGCTCATAAAAAAAAGAATTTATAGTTAAACCTCTTATTGTTATTGTGAATCAAGATGTGCAAGGTCGAAGTGAAAGGCAATCAAGAGTCCCATCAAATTGGAATTTAAGCATCAATGGTTTGGAGTTTCAATAAAGCGGATTAACTTTGAACAGAATTTTCATTTGCTTACTGATCCAACAAATTAGTAATCAAGTATACTTTGATTTTATACTATCCTCTTTCTTTATCGAGTTTGATGGATTGATCGTTCTATTTTGTTGAATTTCTTCAATTGGTCATCAAAAAAAAGGTTTTTTCCTTTTCTTGTGAGATTTATCAAGTTGAAATTTAAGCATCTTTGATTTGGTTTACTAATAAAGCGGTTTAACTTGCATCAGAATTTTCATACGTTGCTGATCCAACAAATTAGTAATCAAGTATTCTTTGATTTTATTCAATCATCCTGCCTCTTCGTGTTTGATTGATTTATCGTTCTTTATGATAAATGGTTTCAATTGGTGATCAAAAAAATTTTTTTTCCTTTACCACAAGTAAAGATGTGCAAGGTCGAAGTGAAAGGCAATCAAGAGTCCCATCAAATTGAAATTAAAGCATCAATGATTTTGATTTCCAATAAAGCGGATTAACTTTGAACAGAATTTTCATTTGTTTGCTGATCCAACGAATTAGTAATCAAGTATTCTTATATTTTATTCAATCATCTTTCTTCATCAAGTATGATGGATTTATCGTTCTATTTTGTTGAATTTCTTCAATTGGTCATCAAAAAAAAAATGTTTTTTCTTTTTCTTGTGAGATCCATCAAGTTGAAATTTAAGCATCTTTGATTTGGTTTACTAAAAAAGCGGTTTAACTTGCATCAGAATTTTCATTTGTTAGCTGATCCAATAAAGAAGTTATCATTTTTTCTATGATTGTCTTCAATCATCCTGCTTCTTCGAGTTTGATAGATATATCTTTTGATTTTGTTGAATTTCTTCAATTGCTCATAAAAAAAGGATTTATAGTTAAACATCTTAATGTTATTGTGAATCAAGATGTGCAAGGTCAAAGTGAAAGGCATTCAAGAGTTTCATCAAGTTGAAATTTAAGCATCATCGATTTGTTTTCCTTATAAAGCGGATTAACTTTGAACAGAATTTTCATTTGTTTGCTGATCCAACAAATAAGTAATCAAGTATACTTTGATTTTATTCAATCATCCTGCCTCTTCGTGTTTGATTGATTTATCGTTCTTTTTTGATAAATTGTTTCAATTGGTCATCAAAAAAAGGTTTATTCCTTTACCACAAGTAAAGATGTGCAAGGTCGAAGTGAAAGGCAATCAAGAGTCCCATCAAATTGGAATTTAAGCATCAATGATTTGGATTTCCAATAAAGCGGATTAACTTTGAACAGAATTTTCATTTGCTTACTGATGATCCAACAAATTAGTAATCAAGTATACTTTGATTTTATTCAATGTTCTTTAATCATCAAGTTTGATGGATTTATCTTTCGATTTTGTTGAATTTCTTTAATTGCTCATAAAAAAAAGAATTTATAGTTTAACCTCTTATTGTTATTGTGAATCAAGATGTGCAAGGTCGAAGTGAAAGGCAATCAAGAGTCCCATCAAATTGGAATTTAAGCATCAATGGTTTGGAGTTTCAATAAAGCGGATTAACTTTGAACAGAATTTTCATTTGCTTACTGATCCAACAAATTAGTAATCAAGTATACTTTGATTTTATACTATCCTCTTTCTTTATCGAGTTTGATGGATTGATCGTTCTATTTTGTTGAATTTCTTCAATTGGTCATCAAAAAAAAGGTTTTTTCCTTTTCTTGTGAGATTTATCAAGTTGAAATTTAAGCATCTTTGATTTGGTTTACTAATAAAGCGGTTTAACTTGCATCAGAATTTTCATACGTTGCTGATCCAACAAATTAGTAATCAAGTATTCTTTGATTTTATTCAATCATCCTGCCTCTTCGTGTTTGATTGATTTATCGTTCTTTATGATAAATGGTTTCAATTGGTGATCAAAAAAATTTTTTTTCCTTTACCACAAGTAAAGATGTGCAAGGTCGAAGTGAAAGGCAATCAAGAGTCCCATCAAATTGAAATTAAAGCATCAATGATTTTGATTTCCAATAAAGCGGATTAACTTTGAACAGAATTTTCATTTGTTTGCTGATCCAACGAATTAGTAATCAAGTATTCTTATATTTTATTCAATCATCTTTCTTCATCAAGTATGATGGATTTATCGTTCTATTTTGTTGAGTTTTTTCAATTAGTCATCAAAAAAAAGGTTTTTCCTATTCTTGTGATATTCTATCAAGTTGAAATTTAAGCATCTTTGATTTGGTTTACTAATAAAGCGGTTTAACTTGCATCAGAATTTTCATACGTTTGCTGATCCAACAAATTAGTAATCAAGTATTCTTTGATTTTATTCAATCATCTTTTTTCATCGAGTGTGATGTATTTATCGTTCTATTTTGTTGAATTTCTTCAATTGGTCATCAAAAAAAAAATGTTTTTTCTTTTTCTTGTGAGATCCATCAAGTTGAAATTTAAGCATCTTTGATTTGGTTTACTAAAAAAGCGGTTTAACTTGCATCAGAATTTTCATTTGTTAGCTGATCCAATAAAGAAGTTATCATTTTTTCTATGATTGTCTTCAATCATCCTGCTTCTTCGAGTTTGATAGATATATCTTTTGATTTTGTTGAATTTCTTCAATTGCTCATAAAAAAAGGATTTATAGTTAAACATTTTAATGTTATTGTGAATCAAGATGTGCAAGGTCAAAGTGAAAGGCATTCAAGAGTTTCATCAAGTTGAAATTTAAGCATCATCGATTTGTTTTCCTTATAAAGCGGATTAACTTTGAACAGAATTTTCATTTGTTTGCTGATCCAACAAATTAGTAATCAAGTATACTTTGATTTTATTCAATCATCCTGCCTCTTCGTGTTTGATTGATTTATCGTTCTTTTTTGATAAATTGTTTCAATTGGTCATCAAAAAAAGGTTTATTCCTTTACCACAAGTAAAGATGTGCAAGGTCGAAGTGAAAGGCAATCAAGAGTCCCATCAAATTGGAATTTAAGCATCAATGATTTGGATTTCCAATAAAGCGGATTAACTTTGAACAGAATTTTCATTTGCTTACTGATGATCCAACAAATTAGTAATCAAGTATACTTTTTTTATTTTATACTATCCTCTTTCTTTATCGAGGTTGATGGATTTATCGTTCTATTTTGTTGAGTTTTTTCAATTAGTCATCAAAAAAAAGGTTTTTTTCCTATTCTTGTGATATTCCATCAAGTTGAAATTTAAGCATCTTTGATTTTGTTTACTAATATAGCGGTTTAACTTGCATCAGAATTTTCATACGTTAGCTGATCCAACAAATTAGTAATCAAGTATTGTTTGATTTTATTCAATGTTCTTTAATCATCAAGTTTGATGGATTTATCTTTCGATTTTGTTGAATTTCTTTAATTGCTCATAAAAAAAAGAATTTATAGTTAAACCTCTTATTGTTATTGTGAATCAAGATGTGCAAGGTCGAAGTGAAAGGCAATCAAGAGTCCCATCAAATTGGAATTTAAGCATCAATGGTTTGGAGTTTCAATAAAGCGGATTAACTTTGAACAGAATTTTCATTTGCTTACTGATCCAACAAATTAGTAATCAAGTATACTTTGATTTTATACTATCCTCTTTCTTTATCGAGTTTGATGGATTGATCGTTCTATTTTGTTGAATTTCTTCAATTGGTCATCAAAAAAAAGGTTTTTTCCTTTTCTTGTGAGATTTATCAAGTTGAAATTTAAGCATCTTTGATTTGGTTTACTAATAAAGCGGTTTAACTTGCATCAGAATTTTCATACGTTGCTGATCCAACAAATTAGTAATCAAGTATTCTTTGATTTTATTCAATCATCCTGCCTCTTCGTGTTTGATTGATTTATCGTTCTTTATGATAAATGGTTTCAATTGGTGATCAAAAAAATTTTTTTTCCTTTACCACAAGTAAAGATGTGCAAGGTCGAAGTGAAAGGCAATCAAGAGTCCCATCAAATTGAAATTAAAGCATCAATGATTTTGATTTCCAATAAAGCGGATTAACTTTGAACAGAATTTTCATTTGTTTGCTGATCCAACGAATTAGTAATCAAGTATTCTTATATTTTATTCAATCATCTTTCTTCATCAAGTATGATGGATTTATCGTTCTATTTTGTTGAATTTCTTCAATTGGTCATCAAAAAAAAAATGTTTTTTCTTTTTCTTGTGAGATCCATCAAGTTGAAATTTAAGCATCTTTGATTTGGTTTACTAAAAAAGCGGTTTAACTTGCATCAGAATTTTCATTTGTTAGCTGATCCAATAAAGAAGTTATCATTTTTTCTATGATTGTCTTCAATCATCCTGCTTCTTCGAGTTTGATAGATATATCTTTTGATTTTGTTGAATTTCTTCAATTGCTTATAAAAAAAGGATTTATAGTTAAACATCTTAATGTTATTGTGAATCAAGATGTGCAAGGTCAAAGTGAAAGGCATTCAAGAGTTTCATCAAGTTGAAATTTAAGCATCATCGATTTGTTTTCCTTATAAAGCGGATTAACTTTGAACAGAATTTTCATTTGTTTGCTGATCCAACAAATTAGTAATCAAGTATACTTTGATTTTATTCAATCATCCTGCCTCTTCGTGTTTGATTGATTTATCGTTCTTTTTTGATAAATTGTTTCAATTGGTCATCAAAAAAAGGTTTATTCCTTTACCACAAGTAAAGATGTGCAAGGTCGAAGTGAAAGGCAATCAAGAGTCCCATCAAATTGGAATTTAAGCATCAATGATTTGGATTTCCAATAAAGCGGATTAACTTTGAACAGAATTTTCATTTGCTTACTGATGATCCAACAAATTAGTAATCAAGTATACTTTGATTTTATTCAATGTTCTTTAATCATCAAGTTTGATGGATTTATCTTTCGATTTTGTTGAATTTCTTTAATTGCTCATAAAAAAAAAGAATTTATAGTTTAACCTCTTATTGTTATTGTGAATCAAGATGTGCAAGGTCGAAGTGAAAGGCAATCAAGAGTCCCATCAAATTGGAATTTAAGCATCAATGGTTTGGAGTTTCAATAAAGCGGATTAACTTTGAACAGAATTTTCATTTGCTTACTGATCCAACAAATTAGTAATCAAGTATACTTTGATTTTATACTATCCTCTTTCTTTATCGAGTTTGATGGATTGATCGTTCTATTTTGTTGAATTTCTTCAATTGGTCATCAAAAAAAAGGTTTTTTCCTTTTCTTGTGAGATTTATCAAGTTGAAATTTAAGCATCTTTGATTTGGTTTACTAATAAAGCGGTTTAACTTGCATCAGAATTTTCATACGTTGCTGATCCAACAAATTAGTAATCAAGTATTCTTTGATTTTATTCAATCATCCTGCCTCTTCGTGTTTGATTGATTTATCGTTCTTTATGATAAATGGTTTCAATTGGTGATCAAAAAAATTTTTTTTCCTTTACCACAAGTAAAGATGTGCAAGGTCGAAGTGAAAGGCAATCAAGAGTCCCATCAAATTGAAATT
The DNA here is from genome assembly GCF_020882245.1 of Rhopalosiphum padi. Classification (NCBI taxonomy): domain Eukaryota; kingdom Metazoa; phylum Arthropoda; class Insecta; order Hemiptera; family Aphididae; genus Rhopalosiphum; species Rhopalosiphum padi. Next base: position 50,491,004 of record NC_083599.1, read on the forward strand.
AAAGCATCAATGATTTTGATTTCCAATAAAGCGGATTAACTTTGAACAGAATTTTCATTTGTTTGCTGATCCAACGAATTAGTAATCAAGTATTCTTATATTTTATTCAATCATCTTTCTTCATCAAGTATGATGGATTTATCGTTCTATTTTGTTGAATTTCTTCAATTGGTCATCAAAAAAAAAATGTTTTTTCTTTTTCTTGTGAGATCCATCAAGTTGAAATTTAAGCATCTTTGATTTGGTTTACTAAAAAAGCGGTTTAATTTGCATCAGAATTTTCATTTGTTAGCTGATCCAATAAAGAAGTTATCATTTTTTCTATGATTGTCTTCAATCATCCTGCTTCTTCGAGTTTGATAGATATATCTTTTGATTTTGTTGAATTTCTTCAATTGCTTATAAAAAAAGGATTTATAGTTAAACATCTTAATGTTATTGTGAATCAAGATGTGCAAGGTCAAAGTGAAAGGCATTCAAGAGTTTCATCAAGTTGAAATTTAAGCATCATCGATTTGTTTTCCTTATAAAGCGGATTAACTTTGAACAGAATTTTCATTTGTTTGCTGATCCAACAAATTAGTAATCAAGTATACTTTGATTTTATTCAATCATCCTGCCTCTTCGTGTTTGATTGATTTATCGTTCTTTTTTGATAAATTGTTTCAATTGGTCATCAAAAAAAGGTTTATTCCTTTACCACAAGTAAAGATGTGCAAGGTCGAAGTGAAAGGCAATCAAGAGTCCCATCAAATTGGAATTTAAGCATCAATGATTTGGATTTCCAATAAAGCGGATTAACTTTGAACAGAATTTTCATTTGCTTACTGATGATCCAACAAATTAGTAATCAAGTATACTTTGATTTTATTCAATGTTCTTTAATCATCAAGTTTGATGGATTTATCTTTCGATTTTGTTGAATTTCTTTAATTGCTCATAAAAAAAAGAATTTATAGTTTAACCTCTTATTGTTATTGTGAATCAAGATGTGCAAGGTCGAAGTGAAAGGCAATCAAGAGTCCCATCAAATTGGAATTTAAGCATCAATGGTTTGGAGTTTCAATAAAGCGGATTAACTTTGAACAGAATTTTCATTTGCTTACTGATCCAACAAATTAGTAATCAAGTATACTTTGATTTTATACTATCCTCTTTCTTTATCGAGTTTGATGGATTGATCGTTCTATTTTGTTGAATTTCTTCAATTGGTCATCAAAAAAAAGGTTTTTTCCTTTTCTTGTGAGATTTATCAAGTTGAAATTTAAGCATCTTTGATTTGGTTTACTAATAAAGCGGTTTAACTTGCATCAGAATTTTCATACGTTGCTGATCCAACAAATTAGTAATCAAGTATTCTTTGATTTTATTCAATCATCCTGCCTCTTCGTGTTTGATTGATTTATCGTTCTTTATGATAAATGGTTTCAATTGGTGATCAAAAAAATTTTTTTTCCTTTACCACAAGTAAAGATGTGCAAGGTCGAAGTGAAAGGCAATCAAGAGTCCCATCAAATTGAAATTAAAGCATCAATGATTTTGATTTCCAATAAAGCGGATTAACTTTGAACAGAATTTTCATTTGTTTGCTGATCCAACGAATTAGTAATCAAGTATTCTTATATTTTATTCAATCATCTTTCTTCATCAAGTATGATGGATTTATCGTTCTATTTTGTTGAGTTTTTTCAATTAGTCATCAAAAAAAAGGTTTTTCCTATTCTTGTGATATTCTATCAAGTTGAAATTTAAGCATCTTTGATTTGGTTTACTAATAAAGCGGTTTAACTTGCATCAGAATTTTCATACGTTTGCTGATCCAACAAATTAGTAATCAAGTATTCTTTGATTTTATTCAATCATCTTTTTTCATCGAGTGTGATGTATTTATCGTTCTATTTTGTTGAATTTCTTCAATTGGTCATCAAAAAAAAAATGTTTTTTCTTTTTCTTGTGAGATCCATCAAGTTGAAATTTAAGCATCTTTGATTTGGTTTACTAAAAAAGCGGTTTAACTTGCATCAGAATTTTCATTTGTTAGCTGATCCAATAAAGAAGTTATCATTTTTTCTATGATTGTCTTCAATCATCCTGCTTCTTCGAGTTTGATAGATATATCTTTTGATTTTGTTGAATTTCTTCAATTGCTCATAAAAAAAGGATTTATAGTTAAACATTTTAATGTTATTGTGAATCAAGATGTGCAAGGTCAAAGTGAAAGGCATTCAAGAGTTTCATCAAGTTGAAATTTAAGCATCATCGATTTGTTTTCCTTATAAAGCGGATTAACTTTGAACAGAATTTTCATTTGTTTGCTGATCCAACAAATTAGTAATCAAGTATACTTTGATTTTATTCAATCATCCTGCCTCTTCGTGTTTGATTGATTTATCGTTCTTTTTTGATAAATTGTTTCAATTGGTCATCAAAAAAAGGTTTATTCCTTTACCACAAGTAAAGATGTGCAAGGTCGAAGTGAAAGGCAATCAAGAGTCCCATCAAATTGGAATTTAAGCATCAATGATTTGGATTTCCAATAAAGCGGATTAACTTTGAACAGAATTTTCATTTGCTTACTGATGATCCAACAAATTAGTAATCAAGTATACTTTTTTATTTTATACTATCCTCTTTCTTTATCGAGGTTGATGGATTTATCGTTCTATTTTGTTGAGTTTTTTCAATTAGTCATCAAAAAAAAGGTTTTTTCCTATTCTTGTGATATTCCATCAAGTTGAAATTTAAGCATCTTTGATTTTGTTTACTAATATAGCGGTTTAACTTGCATCAGAATTTTCATACGTTAGCTGATCCAACAAATTAGTAATCAAGTATTGTTTGATTTTATTCAATGTTCTTTAATCATCAAGTTTGATGGATTTATCTTTCGATTTTGTTGAATTTCTTTAATTGCTCATAAAAAAAAGAATTTATAGTTAAACCTCTTATTGTTATTGTGAATCAAGATGTGCAAGGTCGAAGTGAAAGGCAATCAAGAGTCCCATCAAATTGGAATTTAAGCATCAATGGTTTGGAGTTTCAATAAAGCGGATTAACTTTGAACAGAATTTTCATTTGCTTACTGATCCAACAAATTAGTAATCAAGTATACTTTGATTTTATACTATCCTCTTTCTTTATCGAGTTTGATGGATTGATCGTTCTATTTTGTTGAATTTCTTCAATTGGTCATCAAAAAAAAGGTTTTTTCCTTTTCTTGTGAGATTTATCAAGTTGAAATTTAAGCGTCTTTGATTTGGTTTACTAATAAAGCGGTTTAACTTGCATCAGAATTTTCATACGTTGCTGATCCAACAAATTAGTAATCAAGTATTCTTTGATTTTATTCAATCATCCTGCCTCTTCGTGTTTGATTGATTTATCGTTCTTTATGATAAATTGTTTCAATTGGTGATCAAAAAAAGTTTTTTTCCTTTACCACAAGTAAAGATGTGCAAGGTCGAAGTGAAAGGCAATCAAGAGTCCCATCAAATTGAAATTAAAGCATCAATGATTTTGATTTCCAATAAAGCGGATTAACTTTGAACAGAATTTTCATTTGTTTGCTGATCCAACAAATTAGTAATCAAGTATTCTTATATTTTATTCAATCATCTTTCTTCATCAAGTTTGATGGATTTATCGTTCTATTTTGTTGAGTTTTTTCAATTAGTCATCAAAAAAAAGGTTTTTTCCTATCCTTGTGATATTCCATCAAGTTGAAATTTAAGCATCTTTGATTTGGTTTACTAATAAAGCGGTTTAACTTGCATCAGAATTTTAATACGTTTGCTGATCCAACAAATTAGTAATCAAGTATTCTTTGATTTTATTCAATCATCTTTTTTCATCGAGTGTGATGTATTTATCGTTCTATTTTGTTGAATTTCTTCAATTGGTCATCAAAAAAAAAATGTTTTTTCTTTTTCTTGTGAGATCCATCAAGTTGAAATTTAAGCATCTTTGATTTGGTTTACTAATAAAGCGGTTTAACTTGCATCAGAATTTTCATTTGTTAGCTGATCCAATAAAGAAGTTATCATTTTTTTTATGATTGTCTTCAATCATCCTGCTTCTTCGAGTTTGATAGATATATCTTTTGATTTTGTTGAATTTCTTCAATTGCTCATAAAAAAAGGATTTATAGTTAAACATCTTAATGTTATTGTGAATCAAGATGTGCAAGGTCAAAGTGAAAGGCATTCAAGAGTTTCATCAAGTTGAAATTTAAGCATCTTTGATTTGGTTTACTAATAAAGCGGTTTAACTTGCATCAGAATTTTCATATGTTAGCTGATCCAACAAATTAGTAATCAAGTATTCTTTGATTTTATTCAATCATCTTTCTTCATCGAGTGTGATGTATTTATCGTTCTATTTTGTTGAATTTCTTCAATTGGTTAAAAAAAAAAAAAGGTTTTTTCCTTTTCTTGTGAGATCCATCAAGTTGAAATTTAAGCATCATCGATTTGTTTTCCTTATAAAGCGGTTTAACTTTGATCAGAATTTTCATTTGTTTGCTTATCCAACAAATTAGTAATCAAGTATTCTTAGATTTTATTCTATCATCATTCTTCATCGAGTTTGATGGATTTATCGTTCTAGTTTGTTGAATTTTTTCAATTGCTCATAAAAATAAGGATTTATGGTTAATCCTCTTAATGTTATTGTGAATCAAGATGTGAAAGGTTGAAGTGAATAGCAATCAAGAGTCCCATCAAGTTGAAATTTAAGCATCTTTGATTTGGTTTACTAATAAAGTGGTTTAACTTGCATCAGAATTTTCATATGTTAGCTGATCCAACAAATTAGTAATCAAGTATTCTTTGATTTTATTCAATCATCCTGCCTCTTTGTGTTTGATTGATTTATCGTTCTTTATGATATATGGTTTCAATTGGTGATCAAAAAAATTTTTTTTCCTTTACCACAAGTAAAGATGTGCAAAGTCGAAGTGAAAGGCAATCAAGAGTCCCATCAAATTGAAATTAAAGCATCAATGATTTGGATTTCCAATAAAGCGGATTAACTTTGAACAGAATATTCATTTGTTTGCTGATCCAACAAATTAGTAATCAAGTATACTTTGATTTTATTCAATCATCCTGCCTCTTCGTGTTTGATTGATTTATCGTTCTTTTATGATAAATTGTTTCAATTGGTCATCAAAAAAAGGTTTATTCCTTTACCACAAGTAAAGATGTGCAAGGTCGAAGTGAAAGGCAATCAAGAGTCCCATCAAATTGGAATTTAAGCATCAATGATTTGGATTTCCAATAAAGCGGATTAACTTTGAACAGAATTTTCATTTGCTTACTGATGATCCAACAAATTAGTAATCAAGTATACTTTTTTATTTTATACTATCCTCTTTCTTTATCGAGGTTGATGGATTAATCGTTCTATTTTGTTGAATTTCTTCAATTGGTCATCAAAAAAAAAGGTTTTTTCCTTTTCTTGTGAGAACCATCAAGTTGAAATTTAAGCATCTTTGATTTTGTTTACTAATATAGCGGTTTCACTTGCATCAGAATTTTCATACGTTAGCTGATCCAACAAATTAGTAATCAAGTATTGTTTGATTTTATTCAATGTTCTTTAATCATCAAGTTTGATGGATTTATCTTTCGATTTTGTTGAATTTCTTTAATTGCTCATAAAAAAAAGAATTTATAGTTAAACCTCTTATTGTTATTGTGAATCAAGATGTGCAAGGTCGAAGTGAAAGGCAATCAAGAGTCCCATCAAATTGGAATTTAAGCATCAATGGTTTGGAGTTTCAATAAAGCGGATTAACTTTGAACAGAATTTTCATTTGCTTACTGATCCAACAAATTAGTAATCAAGTATACTTTGATTTTATACTATCCTCTTTCTTTATCGAGTTTGATGGATTGATCGTTCTATTTTGTTGAATTTCTTCAATTGGTCATCAAAAAAAAGGTTTTTTCCTTTTCTTGTGAGATTTATCAAGTTGAAATTTAAGCATCTTTGATTTGGTTTACTAATAAAGCGGTTTAACTTGCATCAGAATTTTCATACGTTGCTGATCCAACAAATTAGTAATCAAGTATTCTTTGATTTTATTCAATCATCCTGCCTCTTCGTGTTTGATTGATTTATCGTTCTTTATGATAAATTGTTTCAATTGGTGATCAAAAAAAGTTTTTTTCCTTTACCACAAGTAAAGATGTGCAAGGTCGAAGTGAAAGGCAATCAAGAGTCCCATCAAATTGAAATTAAAGCATCAATGATTTTGATTTCCAATAAAGCGGATTAACTTTGAACAGAATTTTCATTTGTTTGCTGATCCAACAAATTAGTAATCAAGTATTCTTATATTTTATTCAATCATCTTTCTTCATCAAGTTTGATGGATTTATCGTTCTATTTTGTTGAGTTTTTTCAATTAGTCATCAAAAAAAAGGTTTTTTCCTATCCTTGTGATATTCCATCAAGTTGAAATTTAAGCATCTTTGATTTGGTTTACTAATAAAGCGGTTTAACTTGCATCAGAATTTTCATACGTTTGCTGATCCAACAAATTAGTAATCAAGTATTCTTTGATTTTATTCAATCATCTTTTTTCATCGAGTGTGATGTATTTATCGTTCTATTTTGTTGAATTTCTTCAATTGGTCATCAAAAAAAAAAATGTTTTTTCTTTTTCTTGTGAGATCCATCAAGTTGAAATTTAAGCATCTTTGATTTGGTTTACTAATAAAGCGGTTTAACTTGCATCAGAATTTTCATTTGTTAGCTGATCCAATAAAGAAGTTATCATTTTTTTTATGATTGTCTTCAATCATCCTGCTTCTTCGAGTTTGATAGATATATCTTTTGATTTTGTTGAATTTCTTCAATTGCTCATAAAAAAAGGATTTATAGTTAAACATCTTAATGTTATTGTGAATCAAGATGTGCAAGGTCAAAGTGAAAGGCATTCAAGAGTTTCATCAAGTTGAAATTTAAGCATCTTTGATTTGGTTTACTAATAAAGCGGTTTAACTTGCATCAGAATTTTCATATGTTAGCTGATCCAACAAATTAGCAATCAAGTATTCTTTGATTTTATTCAATCATCTTTCTTCATCGAGTGTGATGTATTTATCGTTCTATTTTGTTGAATTTCTTCAATTGGTCATCAAAAAAAAAAGGTTTTTTCCTTTTCTTGTGAGATCCATCAAGTTGAAATTTAAGCATCATCGATTTGTTTTCCTTATAAAGCGGTTTAACTTTGATCAGAATTTTCATTTGTATGCTTATCCAACAAATTAGTAATCAAGTATTCTTAGATTTTATTCTATCATCATTCTTCATCGAGTTTGATGGATTTATCGTTCTAGTTTGTTGAATTTTTTCAATTGCTCATAAAAATAAGGATTTATGGTTAATCCTCTTAATGTTATTGTGAATCAAGATGTGAAAGGTTGAAGTGAATAGCAATCAAGAGTCCCATCAAGTTGAAATTTAAGCATCTTTGATTTGGTTTACTAATAAAGTGGTTTAACTTGCATCAGAATTTTCATATGTTAGCTGATCCAACAAATTAGTAATCAAGTATTCTTTGATTTTATTCAATCATCCTGCCTCTTTGTGTTTGATTGATTTATCGTTCTTTATGATATATGGTTTCAATTGGTGATCAAAAAAATTTTTTTTCCTTTACCACAAGTAAAGATGTGCAAGGTCGAAGTGAAAGGCAATCAAGAGTCCCATCAAATTGGAATTTAAGCATCAATGATTTGGATTTCCAATAAAGCGGATTAACTTTGAACAGAATTTTCATTTGCTTACTGATGATCCAACAAATTAGTAATCAAGTATACTTTTTTATTTTATACTATCCTCTTTCTTTATCGAGGTTGATGGATTAATCGTTCTATTTTGTTGAATTTCTTCAATTGGTCATCAAAAAAAAAAGGTTTTTTCCTTTTCTTGTGAGATCCATCAAGTTGAAATTTAAGCATCTTTGATTTGGTTTACTAATATAGCGGTTTAACTTGCATCAGAATTTTCATACGTTAGCTGATCCAACAAATTAGTAATCAAGTATTGTTTGATTTTATTCAATCATCCTGCCTCTTCGTGTTTGATTGATTTATCGTTCTTTATGATAAATGGTTTCAATTTTTGATCAAAAAAATTTTTTTTCCTTTACCACAAGTAAAGATGTGCAAGGTCGAAGTGAAAGGCAATCAAGAGTCCCATCAAATTGAAATTAAAGCATCAATGATTTTGATTTCCAATAAAGCGGATTAACTTTGAACAGAATTTTCATTTGTTTGCTGATCCAACGAATTAGTAATCAAGTATTCTTATATTTTATTCAATCATCTTTCTTCATCAAGTTTGATGGATTTATCGTTCTATTTTGTTGAGTTTTTTCAATTAGTCATCAAAAAAAAGGTTTTTTCCTTTTCTTGTGATATTCCATCAAGTTGAAATTTAAGCATCTTTGATTTGGTTTACTAATAAAGCGGTTTAACTTGCATCAGAATTTTCATACGTTAGCTGATCCAACAAATTAGTAATCAAGTATTGTTTGATTTTATTCAATGTTCTTTCTTCATCAAGTTTGATGGATTTATCTTTCAATTTTGTTGAATTTCTTTAATTGCTCATAAAAAAAATGTTTTTTTCTTTTCTTGTGAGATCCATCAAGTTGAAATATAAGCATCATTGATTTGTTTTCCTTATAAAGCGGTTTAACTTGCATCAGAATTTTCATACGTTAGCTGATCCAACAAATTAGTAATCAAGTATTGTTTGATTTTATTCAATGTTCTTTCTTCATCAAGTTTGATGGATTTATCTTTCGATTTTGTTGAATATCTTTAATTGCTTATAAAAAAAAGAATTTATAGTTAAACCTCTTATTGTCATTGTGAATCAAGATGTGCAAGCTCGAAGTGATAGGCAATCAAGAGTCCCATCAAATTGGAATTTAAGCATCAATGATTTGGATTTCCAATTAAGCGGATTAACTTTGAACAGAATTTTCATTTGCTTACTGATCCAACAAATTAGTAATCAAGTATACTTTGATTTTATACTATCCTCTTTCTTTATCGAGTTTGATTGACTTATCTTTCGATTTTGTTGAATTTCTTTAATTGGTCATCAAAAAAAAGGTTTTTTCCTTTTCTTGTGATATTCCATCAAGTTGAAATTTAAGCATCAATGATTTGGATTTCCAATTAAGCGGATTAACTTTGAACAGAATTTTCATTTGCTTACTGATCCAACAAATTAGTAATCAAGTATTGTTTGATTTTATTCAATCATCCTGCCTCTTCGTGTTTGATTGATTTATCGTTCTTTATGATAAATGGTTTCAATTGGTGATCAAAAAATTTTTTTTCCTTTACCACAAGTAAAGATGTGCAAGGTCGAAGTGAAAGGCAATCAAGAGTCCCATCAAATTGAAATTAAAGCATCAATGATTTTGATTTCCAATAAAGCGGATTAACTTTGAACAGAATTTTCATTTGTTTGCTGATCCAACGAATTAGTAATCAAGTATTCTTATATTTTATTCAATCATCTTTCTTCATCAAGTTTGATGGATTTATCGTTCTATTTTGTTGAGTTTTTTCAATTAGTCATCAAAAAAAAGGTTTTTTCCTATTCTTGTGATATTCCATCAAGTTGAAATTTAAGCATCTTTGATTTGGTTTACTAATAAAGCGGTTTAACTTGCATCAGAATTTTCATACGTTTGCTGATCCAACAAATTAGTAATCAAGTATTCTTTGATTTTATTCAATCATCTTTTTTCATCGAGTGTGATGTATTTATCGTTCTATTTTGTTGAATTTCTTCAATTGGTCATCAAAAAAAAAAGGTTTTTTCCTTTTCTTGTGAGATCCATCAAGTTGAAATTTAAGCATCATTGATTTGTTTTCCTTATAAAGCGGTTTAACTTGCATCAGATTTTTCATTTGTTATCTGATCCAATAAAGAAGTTATCATTTTTTCTATGATTGTCTTCAATCATCCTGCTTCTTCGAGTTTGATAGATATATCTTTTGATTTTAATGAATTTCTTCAATTGATCATAAAAAAAGGATTTATAGTTAAACATCATAATGTTATTGTGAATCAAGATGTGCAAGGTTGAAGTGAATAGCAATCAAGAGTCCCATCAAGTTGAAATTTAAGCATCTTTGATTTGGTTTACTAATAAAGCGGTTTAACTTGCATCAGAATTTTAATTTTTTTGCTGATCCAACAAATTAGTAATCAAGTATACTTTGATATTATTCAATCATCCTGCCTCTTCGTGTTTGATTGATTTATCGTTCTTTATGATAAATTGTTTCAATTGGTGATCAAAAAAAGTTTTTTTCCTTTACCACATGTAAAGATGTGCAAGGTCGAAGTGAAAGGCAATCAAGAGATCCATCATGTTGATATTTAAGCATCTTTGATTTGGTTTACTTATAAAGCGGTTTAACTTGCATCAGAATTTTCATACGTTAGCTGATCCAACAAATTAGTAATCAAGTATACTTTGATTTTATACTATCCTCTTTCTTTTATCGAGTTTGATGGATTTATCGTTGTATTTTGTTGAGTTTTTTCAATTAGTCATCAAAAAAAAGGTTTTTTCCTTTTCTTGTGATATTCCATCAAGTTGAAATTTAAGCATCAATGATTTGGATTTCCAATTAAGCAGATTAACTTTGAACAGAATTTTCATTTGCTTACTGATCCAACAAATTAGTAATCAAGTATACTTTGATTTTATACTATCCTCTTTCTTTATCGAGTTTGATAGATATATCTTTTGATTTTGTTGAATTTCTTCAATTGCTCATAAAAAAAGGATTTATAGTTAAACATCTTAATGTTATTGTGAATCAAGATGTGCAAGGTCAAAGTGAAAGGCATTCAAGAGTTTCATCAAGTTGAAATTTAAGCATCTTTGATTTGGTTTACTAATAAAGCGGTTTAACTTGCATCAGAATTTTCATATGTTAGCTGATCCAACAAATTAGTAATCAAGTATTCTTTGATTTTATTCAATCATCCTACCTCTTCGTGTTTGATTAATTTATCGTTCTTTATGATAAATTGTTTCAATTGGTGATCAAAAAAAGTTTTTTTCCTTTACCACAAGTAATGATGTGCAAGGTCGAAGTGAAAGGCAATCAAGAGTCCCATCAAATTGAAATTAAAGCATCAATGATTTGGATTTCCAATAAAGCGGATTAACTTTGAACAGAATTTTCATTTGTTTGCTGATCCAACGAATTAGTAATCAAGTATTCTTAGATTTTATTCAATTATCTTTCTTCATCGAGTTTGATGGATTTATCGTTCTATTTTGTTGAGTTTTTTCAATTAGTCATCAAAAAAAAGGTTTTTTCCTATTCTTGTGATATTCCATCAAGTTGAAATTTAAGCATCTTTGATTTGGTTTACTAATAAAGCGGTTTAACTTGCATCAGAATTTTCATACGTTAGCTGATCCAACAAATTAGTAATCAAGTATTGTTTGATTTTATTCAATGTTCTTTCTTCATCAAGTTTGATGGATTTATCTTTCAATTTTGTTGAATTTCTTTAATTGCTCATAAAAAAAAGGTTTTTTTCTTTTCTTGTGAGATCCATCAAGTTGAAATATAAGCATCATCGATTTGTTTTCCTTATAAAGCGGTTTAACTTGCATCAGAATTTTCATACGTTAGCTGATCCAACAAATTAGTAATCAAGTATACTTTGATTTTATACTATCCTCTTTCTTTATCGAGTTTGATTGACTTATCTTTCGATTTTGTTGAATTTCTTTAATTGGTCATCAAAAAAAAGGTTTTTTCCTTTTCTTGTGATATTCCATCAAGTTGAAATTTAAGCATCAATGATTTGGATTTCCAATTAAGCGGATTAACTTTGAACAGAATTTTCATTTGCTTACTGATCCAACAAATTAGTAATCAAGTATACTTTGATTTTATACTATCCTCTTTCTTTATCGAGTTTGATAGATATATCTTTTGATTTTGTTGAATTTCTTCAATTGCTCATAAAAAAAGGATTTATAGTTAAACATCTTAATGTTATTGTGAATCAAGGTGTGCAAGGTCAAAGTGAAAGGCATTCAAGAGTTTCATCAAGTTGAAATTTAAGCATCTTTGATTTGGTTTACTAATAAAGCGGTTTAACTTGCATCAGAATTTTCATATGTTAGCTGATCCAACAAATTAGTAATCAAGTATTCTTTGATTTTATTCAATCATCCTGCCTCTTCGTGTTTGATTGATTTATCGTTCTTTATGATAAATTGTTTCAATTGGTGATCAAAAAAAGTTTTTTTCCTTTACCACAAGTAAAGATGTGCAAGGTCAAAGTGAAAGGCAATCAAGAGTCCCATCAAATTGAAATTAAAGCATCAATGATTTGGATTTCCAATAAAGCGGATTAACTTTGAACAGAATTTTCATTTGTTTGCTGATCCAACAAATTAGTAATCAAGTATTGTTTGATTTTATTCTATCATCTTTCTTCATCGAGTTTGATGGATTTATCGTTGTATTTTGTTGAGTTTTTTCAATTAGTCATCAAAAAAAAGAATTTATAGTTAAACCTCTTATTATTATTGTGAATCAAGATGTGCAAGGTCGAAGTGAAAGGCAATCAAGAGTCCCATCAAATTGGAATTTAAGCATCAATGATTTGGATTTCCAATAAAGCGGATTAACTATGAACAGAATTTTCATTTGCTTACTGATCCAACAAATTAGTAATCAAGTATACTTTTTTATTTTATACTATCCTCTTTCTTTATCGAGGTTGATGGATTAATCGTTCTATTTTGTTGAATTTCTTCAATTGGTCATCAAAAAAAAAAGGTTTTTTCCTTTTCTTGTGAGATCCATCAAGTTGAAATTTAAGCATCTTTGATTTGGTTTACTAATATAGCGGTTTAACTTGCATCAGAATTTTCATACGTTAGCTGATCCAACAAATTAGTAATCAAGTATTGTTTGATTTTATTCAATCATCCTGCCTCTTCGTGTTTGATTGATTTATCGTTCTTTATGATAAATGGTTTCAATTGGTGATCAAAAAAATTTTTTTTCCTTTACCACAAGTAAAGATGTGCAAGGTCGAAGTGAAAGGCAATCAAGAGTCCCATCAAATTGAAATTAAAGCATCAATGATTTTGATTTCCAATAAAGCGGATTAACTTTGAACAGAATTTTCATTTGTTTGCTGATCCAACGAATTAGTAATCAAGTATTCTTATATTTTATTCAATCATCTTTCTTCATCAAGTTTGATGGATTTATCGTTCTATTTTGTTGAGTTTTTTCAATTAGTCATCAAAAAAAAGGTTTTTTCCTTTTCTTGTGATATTCCATCAAGTTGAAATTTAAGCATCTTTGATTTGGTTTACTAATAAAGCGGTTTAACTTGCATCAGAATTTTCATACGTTAGCTGATCCAACAAATTAGTAATCAAGTATTGTTTGATTTTATTCAATGTTCTTTCTTCATCAAGTTTGATGGATTTATCTTTCAATTTTGTTGAATTTCTTTAATTGCTCATAAAAAAAATGTTTTTTTCTTTTCTTGTGAGATCCATCAAGTTGAAATATAAGCATCATTGATTTGTTTTCCTTATAAAGCGGTTTAACTTGCATCAGAATTTTCATACGTTAGCTGATCCAACAAATTAGTAATCAAGTATTGTTTGATTTTATTCAATGTTCTTTCTTCATCAAGTTTGATGGATTTATCTTTCGATTTTGTTGAATATCTTTAATTGCTTATAAAAAAAAGAATTTATAGTTAAACCTCTTATTGTCATTGTGAATCAAGATGTGCAAGCTCGAAGTGATAGGCAATCAAGAGTCCCATCAAATTGGAATTTAAGCATCAATGATTTGGATTTCCAATTAAGCGGATTAACTTTGAACAGAATTTTCATTTGCTTACTGATCCAACAAATTAGTAATCAAGTATACTTTGATTTTATACTATCCTCTTTCTTTATCGAGTTTGATTGACTTATCTTTCGATTTTGTTGAATTTCTTTAATTGGTCATCAAAAAAAAGGTTTTTTCCTTTTCTTGTGATATTCCATCAAGTTGAAATTTAAGCATCAATGATTTGGATTTCCAATTAAGCGGATTAACTTTGAACAGAATTTTCATTTGCTTACTGATCCAACAAATTAGTAATCAAGTATTGTTTGATTTTATTCAATCATCCTGCCTCTTCGTGTTTGATTGATTTATCGTTCTTTATGATAAATGGTTTCAATTGGTGATCAAAAAATTTTTTTTCCTTTACCACAAGTAAAGATGTGCAAGGTCGAAGTGAAAGGCAATCAAGAGTCCCATCAAATTGAAATTAAAGCATCAATGATTTTGATTTCCAATAAAGCGGATTAACTTTGAACAGAATTTTCATTTGTTTGCTGATCCAACGAATTAGTAATCAAGTATTCTTATATTTTATTCAATCATCTTTCTTCATCAAGTTTGATGGATTTATCGTTCTATTTTGTTGAGTTTTTTCAATTAGTCATCAAAAAAAAGGTTTTTTCCTATTCTTGTGATATTCCATCAAGTTGAAATTTAAGCATCTTTGATTTGGTTTACTAATAAAGCGGTTTAACTTGCATCAGAATTTTCATACGTTTGCTGATCCAACAAATTAGTAATCAAGTATTCTTTGATTTTATTCAATCATCTTTTTTCATCGAGTGTGATGTATTTATCGTTCTATTTTGTTGAATTTCTTCAATTGGTCATCAAAAAAAAAAGGTTTTTTCCTTTTCTTGTGAGATCCATCAAGTTGAAATTTAAGCATCATTGATTTGTTTTCCTTATAAAGCGGTTTAACTTGCATCAGATTTTTCATTTGTTATCTGATCCAATAAAGAAGTTATCATTTTTTCTATGATTGTCTTCAATCATCCTGCTTCTTCGAGTTTGATAGATATATCTTTTGATTTTAATGAATTTCTTCAATTGATCATAAAAAAAGGATTTATAGTTAAACATCATAATGTTATTGTGAATCAAGATGTGCAAGGTTGAAGTGAATAGCAATCAAGAGTCCCATCAAGTTGAAATTTAAGCATCTTTGATTTGGTTTACTAATAAAGCGGTTTAACTTGCATCAGAATTTTAATTTTTTTGCTGATCCAACAAATTAGTAATCAAGTATACTTTGATATTATTCAATCATCCTGCCTCTTCGTGTTTGATTGATTTATCGTTCTTTATGATAAATTGTTTCAATTGGTGATCAAAAAAAGTTTTTTTCCTTTACCACATGTAAAGATGTGCAAGGTCGAAGTGAAAGGCAATCAAGAGATCCATCATGTTGATATTTAAGCATCTTTGATTTGGTTTACTTATAAAGCGGTTTAACTTGCATCAGAATTTTCATACGTTAGCTGATCCAACAAATTAGTAATCAAGTATACTTTGATTTTATACTATCCTCTTTCTTTTATCGAGTTTGATGGATTTATCGTTGTATTTTGTTGAGTTTTTTCAATTAGTCATCAAAAAAAAGGTTTTTTCCTTTTCTTGTGATATTCCATCAAGTTGAAATTTAAGCATCAATGATTTGGATTTCCAATTAAGCAGATTAACTTTGAACAGAATTTTCATTTGCTTACTGATCCAACAAATTAGTAATCAAGTATACTTTGATTTTATACTATCCTCTTTCTTTATCGAGTTTGATAGATATATCTTTTGATTTTGTTGAATTTCTTCAATTGCTCATAAAAAAAGGATTTATAGTTAAACATCTTAATGTTATTGTGAATCAAGGTGTGCAAGGTCAAAGTGAAAGGCATTCAAGAGTTTCATCAAGTTGAAATTTAAGCATCTTTGATTTGGTTTACTAATAAAGCGGTTTAACTTGCATCAGAATTTTCATATGTTAGCTGATCCAACAAATTAGTAATCAAGTATTCTTTGATTTTATTCAATCATCCTGCCTCTTCGTGTTTGATTGATTTATCGTTCTTTATGATAAATTGTTTCAATTGGTGATCAAAAAAAGTTTTTTTCCTTTACCACAAGTAAAGATGTGCAAGGTCAAAGTGAAAGGCAATCAAGAGTCCCATCAAATTGAAATTAAAGCATCAATGATTTGGATTTCCAATAAAGCGGATTAACTTTGAACAGAATTTTCATTTGTTTGCTGATCCAACGAATTAGTAATCAAGTATTCTTAGATTTTATTCAATTATCTTTCTTCATCGAGTTTGATGGATTTATCGTTCTATTTTGTTGAGTTTTTTCAATTAGTCATCAAAAAAAAGGTTTTTTCCTATTCTTGTGATATTCCATCAAGTTGAAATTTAAGCATCTTTGATTTGGTTTACTAATAAAGCGGTTTAACTTGCATCAGAATTTTCATACGTTAGCTGATCCAACAAATTAGTAATCAAGTATTGTTTGATTTTATTCTATCATCTTTCTTCATCGAGTTTGATGGATTTATCGTTGTATTTTGTTGAGTTTTTTCAATTAGTCATCAAAAAAAAGAATTTATAGTTAAACCTCTTATTATTATTGTGAATCAAGATGTGCAAGGTCGAAGTGAAAGGCAATCAAGAGTCCCATCAAATTGGAATTTAAGCATCAATGATTTGGATTTCCAATAAAGCGGATTAACTATGAACAGAATTTTCATTTGCTTACTGATCCAACAAATTAGTAATCAAGTATACTTTTTTATTTTATACTATCCTCTTTCTTTATCGAGGTTGATGGATTAATCGTTCTATTTTGTTGAATTTCTTCAATTGGTCATCAAAAAAAAAAGGTTTTTTCCTTTTCTTGTGAGATCCATCAAGTTGAAATTTAAGCATCTTTGATTTGGTTTACTAATATAGCGGTTTAACTTGCATCAGAATTTTCATACGTTAGCTGATCCAACAAATTAGTAATCAAGTATTGTTTGATTTTATTCAATCATCCTGCCTCTTCGTGTTTGATTGATTTATCGTTCTTTATGATAAATGGTTTCAATTGGTGATCAAAAAAATTTTTTTTCCTTTACCACAAGTAAAGATGTGCAAGGTCGAAGTGAAAGGCAATCAAGAGTCCCATCAAATTGAAATTAAAGCATCAATGATTTTGATTTCCAATAAAGCGGATTAACTTTGAACAGAATTTTCATTTGTTTGCTGATCCAACGAATTAGTAATCAAGTATTCTTATATTTTATTCAATCATCTTTCTTCATCAAGTTTGATGGATTTATCTTTCAATTTTGTTGAATTTCTTTAATTGCTCATAAAAAAAAGGTTTTTTTCTTTTCTTGTGAGATCCATCAAGTTGAAATATAAGCATCATTGATTTGTTTTCCTTATAAAGCGGTTTAACTTGCATCAGAATTTTCATACGTTAGCTGATCCAACAAATTAGTAATCAAGTATTGTTTGATTTTATTCAATGTTCTTTCTTCATCAAGTTTGATGGATTTATCTTTCAATTTTGTTGAATTTCTTTAAATGCTCATAAAAAAAAGGTTTTTTTCTTTTCTTGTGAGATCCATTAAGATGTAATATAAGCATCATTGATTTGTTTTCCTTATAAAGCGGTTTAACTTGCATCAGAATTTTCATACGTTAGCTGATCCAACAAATTAGTAATCAAGTATTGTTTGATTTTATTCAATGTTCTTTCTTCATCAAGTTTGATGGATTTATCTTTCGATTTTGTTGAATATCTTTAATTGCTTATAAAAAAAAGAATTTATAGTTAAACCTCTTATTGTCATTGTGAATCAAGATGTGCAAGCTCGAAGTGATAGGCAATCAAGAATCCCATCAAATTGGAATTTAAGCATCAATGATTTGGATTTCCAATTAAGCGGATTAACTTTGAACAGAATTTTCATTTGCTTACTGATCCAACAAATTAGTAATCAAGTATACTTAGATTTTATACTATCCTCTTTCTTTATCGAGTTTGATTGACTTATCTTTCGATTTTGTTGAATTTCTTTAATTGGTCATCAAAAAAAAAGGTTTTCTCCTTTTCTTGTGCGATCCATCAAGTTGAAATTTAAGCATCAATGATTTGGGTTTCCAATAAAGCGGATTAACTTTGATCAGAATTTTCATTTGTTTGCTGATCCATCAAATTAATTATCAAGTATTCTTAGATTTTATTCTATCATCTTTCTTCATCGAGTTTGATGGATTTATCGTTGTATTTTGTTGAGTTTTTTCAATTAGTCATCAAAAAAAAGGTTTTTTCCTTTTCTTGTGATATTCCATCAAGTTGAAATTTAAGCATCAATGATTTGGATTTCCAATTAAGCGGATTAACTTTGAACAGAATTTTCATTTGCTTACTGATCCAACAAATTAGTAATCAAGTATACTTTGATTTTATACTATCCTCTTTCTTTATCGAGTTTGATAGATATATCTTTTGATTTTGTCGAATTTCTTCAATTGCTCATAAAAAAAGGATTTATAGTTAAACATCTTAATGTTATTGTGAATCAAGATGTGCAAGGTCAAAGTGAAAGGCATTCAAGAGTTTCATCAAGTTGAAATTTAAGCATCTTTGATTTGGTTTACTAATAAAGCGGTTTAACTTGCATCAGAATTTTCATATGTTAGCTGATCCAACAAATTAGTAATCAAGTATTCTTTGATTTTATTCAATCATCCTGCCTCTTCGTGTTTGATTGATTTATCGTTCTTTATGATAAATTGTTTCAATTGGTGATCAAAAAAAGTTTTTTTCCTTTACCACAAGTAAAGATGTGCAAGGTCGAAGTGAAAGGCAATCAAGAGTCCCATCAAATTGAAATTAAAGCATCAATGATTTGGATTTCCAATAAAGCGGATTAACTTTGAACAGAATTTTCATTTGTTTGCTGATCCAACGAATTAGTAATCAAGTATTCTTAGATTTTATTCAATTATCTTTCTTCATCGAGTTTGATGGATTTATCGTTCTATTTTGTTGAGTTTTTTCAATTAGTCATCAAAAAAAAGGTTTTTTCCTATTCTTGTGATATTCCATCAAGTTGAAATTTAAGCATCTTTGATTTGGTTTACTAATAAAGCGGTTTAACTTGCATCAGAATTTTCATACGTTAGCTGATCCAACAAATTAGTAATCAAGTATTGTTTGATTTTATTCAATGTTCTTTCTTCATCAAGTTTGATGGATTTATCTTTCAATTTTGTTGAATTTCTTTAATTGCTCATAAAAAAAAGGTTTTTTTCTTTTCTTGTGAGATCCATCAAGTTGAAATATAAGCATCATTGATTTGTTTTCCTTATAAAGCGGTTTAACTTGCATCAGAATTTTCATACGTTAGCTGATCCAACAAATTAGTAATCAAGTATTGTTTGATTTTATTCAATGTTCTTTCTTCATCAAGTTTGATGGATTTATCTTTCGATTTTGTTGAATATCTTTAATTGCTTATAAAAAAAAGAATTTATAGTTAAACCTCTTATTGTTATTGTGAATCAAGATGTGCAAGCTCGAAGTGATAGGCAATCAAGAGTCCCATCAAATTGGAATTTAAGCATCAATGATTTGGATTTCCAATTAAGCGGATTAACTTTGAACAGAATTTTCATTTGCTTACTGATCCAACAAATTAGTAATCAAGTATACTTAGATTTTATACTATCCTCTTTCTTTATCGAGTTTGATTGACTTATCTTTCGATTTTGTTGAATTTCTTTAATTGGTCATCAAAAAAAAGGTTTTCTCCTTTTCTTGTGCGATCCATCAAGTTGAAATTTAAGCATCAATGATTTGGATTTCCAATAAAGCGGATTAACTTTGATCAGAATTTTCATTTGTTTGCTGATCCATCAAATTAATTATCAAGTATTCTTAGATTTTATTCTATCATCTTTCTTCATCGAGTTTGATGGATTTATCGTTGTATTTTGTTGAGTTTTTTCAATTAGTCATCAAAAAAAAGAATTTATAGTTAAACCTCTTATTATTATTGTGAATCAAGATGTGCAAGGTCGAAGTGAAAGGCAATCAAGAGTCCCATCAAATTGAAATTTAAGCATCATTGATTTGTTTTCCTTATAAAGCGGTTTAACTTGCATCAGATTTTTCATTTGTTAGCTGATCCAATAAAGAAGTTATCATTTTTTCTATGGTTGTCTTCAATCATCCTGCTTCTTCGAGTTTGATAGATATATCTTTCGATTTTGTTGAATTTCTTTAATTGCTCATAAAAAAAAGAATTTATGGTTAATCTTCTTAATGTTATTGTGAATCAAGATGTGCAAGGTTGAAGTGAATGGTAATCAAGAGTCCCATCAAGTTGAAATTTAAGCATCTTTGATTTGGTTTACTAATAAAGCGGTTTAACTTACATCAGAATTTTCATACGTTAGCTGATCCAACAAATTAGTAATCAAGTATACTTTGATTTTATACTATCCTCTTTCTTTTATCGAGTTTGATGGATTTATCTTTCGATTTTGTTGAATTTCTTTAATTGGTCATCAAAAAAAAGGTTTTCTCCTTTTCTTGTGAGATCCATCAAGTTGAAATTTAAGCATCTTTGATTTGGTTTACTAATAAAGCGGTTTAACTTGCATCAGAATTTTCATACGTTAGCTGATCCAACAAATTAGTAATCAAGTATACTTTGATTTTATACTATCCTCTTTCTTTTATCGAGTTTGATGGATATATCTTTCGATTTTGTTGAATTTTTTCAATTGCTCATAAAAATAAGGATTTATGGTTAATCTTCTTAATGTTATTGTGAATCAAGATGTGCAAGGTTGAAGTGAATGGTAATCAAGAGTCCCATCAAGTTGAAATTTAAGCATCAATGATTTGGATTTCCAATAAAGCGGATTAACTTTGATCAGAATTTTCATTTGTTTGCTGATCCAACAAATTAGTAATCAAGTATTCTTAGACTTTATTCAATCATCTTTCTTCATCGAGTTTGATGGATTTATCGTTCTATTTTGTTGAGTTTTTTAATTAGTCATCAAAAAATAGGTTTTTTCCTTTTCTTGTGATATTCCATATAGTTGAAATTTAAGCATCTTTGATTTTGTTTACTAATAAAGCGGTTTAACTTGCATCATATTTTTCATTTGTTAGCTGATCCAATAAAGAAGTTATCATTTTTTCTATGATTGTCTTCAATCATCCTGCTTCTTCGAGTTTGATGGATATATCTTTCGATTTTGTTGAATTTTTTCAATTGGTCATAAAAATAAGGATTTATGGTTAATCCTCTTAATGTTATTGTGAATCAAGATGTGCAAGGTTGAAGTGAATGGTAATCAAGAGTCCCAAAAAGTTGAAATTTAAGCATCAATGATTTGGATTTCCAATAAAGCGGATTAACTTTGATCAGAATTTTCATTTTTTTGCTGATCCAACAAATTAGTAATCAAGTATACTTTGATTTTATTCAATCATCCTGCCTCTTCGTGTTTGATTGATTTATCGTTCTTTATGATAAATTGTTTCAATTGGTGATCAAAAAAAGTTTTTTTCCTTTACCACAAGTAAAGATGTGCAAGGTCGAAGTGAAAAGCAATCAAGAGTCCCATCAAATTGGAATTTAAGCATCATTGATTTGGATTTCCAATAAAGCGGATTAACTTTAAACAGAATTTTCATTTGCTTACTGATCCAACAAATTAGTAATCAAGTATACTTTGATTTTATACTATCCTCTTTCTTTATCGAGTTTGATAGATATATCTTTTGATTTTGTCGAATTTCTTCAATTGCTCATAAAAAAAGGATTTATAGTTAAACATCTTAATGTTATTGTGAATCAAGATGTGCAAGGTCAAAGTGAAAGGCATTCAAGAGTTTCATCAAGTTGAAATTTAAGCATCTTTGATTTGGTTTACTAATAAAGCGGTTTAACTTGCATCAGAATTTTCATATGTTAGCTGATCCAACAAATTAGTAATCAAGTATTCTTTGATTTTATTCAATCATCCTGCCTCTTCGTGTTTGATTGATTTATCGTTCTTTATGATAAATTGTTTCAATTGGTGATCAAAAAAAGTTTTTTTCCTTTACCACAAGTAAAGATGTGCAAGGTCGAAGTGAAAGGCAATCAAGAGTCCCATCAAATTGAAATTAAAGCATCAATGATTTGGATTTCCAATAAAGCGGATTAACTTTGAACAGAATTTTCATTTGTTTGCTGATCCAACGAATTAGTAATCAAGTATTCTTAGATTTTATTCAATTATCTTTCTTCATCGAGTTTGATGGATTTATCGTTCTATTTTGTTGAGTTTTTTCAATTAGTCATCAAAAAAAAGGTTTTTTCCTTTTATTGTGATATTCCATCAAGTTGAAATTTAAGCATCTTTGATTTGGTTTACTTATAAAGTGGTTTAACTTGCATCAGAATTGTCATACGTTAGCTGATCCAACAAATTAGTAATCAAGTATTGTTTGATTTTATTCAATCATCTTTCTTCATCAAGTTTGATGGATTTATCTTTCGATTTTGTTGAATTTCTTTAATTGCTCATAAAAAAAAGAAGTTATAGTTAAACCTCTTATTGTTATTGTGAATCAAGATGTGCAAGGTTGAAGTGAATGGTAATCAAGAGTCCCATCAAGTTGAAATTTAAGCATCTTTGATTTGGTTTACTAATAAAGTGGTTTAACTTGCATCAGAATTTTCATACGTTAGCTGATCCAACAAATTAGTAATCAAGTATACTTTGATTTTATACTATCCTCTTTCTTTTATCGAGTTTGATGGATTAATCGTTCTATTTTGTTGAACTTTTTCAATTGGTCATCAAAAAAAAGGTTTTCTCCTTTTCTTGTGAGATTTATCAAGTTGAAATTTAAGCATCTTTGATTTGGTTTACTAATAAAGCGGTTTAACTTGCATCAGAATTTTCATACGTTAGCTGATCCAAAAAATTAGTAATCAAGTATTGTTTGATTTTATTCAATGTTCTTTCTTCATCAAGTTTGATGGATTTATCTTTCGATTTTGTTGAATTTCTTTAATTGCTCATAAAAAAAAGAATTTATAGTTAAACCTCTTATTGTTATTGTGAATCAAGATGTGCAAGGACGAAAAGAAAGACAATCAAGAGTCCCATCAAATTGGAATTTAAGCATCATTGATTTGGATTTCCAATAAAGCGGATTAACTTTGGACAGAATTTTCATTTGCTTACTGATCCAACAAATTAGTAATCAAGTTTACTTTGATTTTATACTATCCTCTTTCTTTATCGAGTTTGATGGATTGATCGTTCTATTTTGTTGAATTTCTTCAATTGGTCATCAAAAAAAAGGATTTATAGTTAAATCTCTTAATGTTATTGTAAATCAAGATGTGCAAGATCAAAGTGATAGGCATTCAAGAGTTTCATCAAGTTGAAATTTAAGCATCTTTGATTTGGTTTACTAATAAAGCGGTTTAACTTGCATCAGAATTTTCATACCTAAGCTGATCCAACAAATTAGTAATCAACTATTCTTTGATTTTATTCAAACATCCTTCTTCATCAAGTTTGATGGATTTATCGTTCTATTTTGTTGAGTTTTTTAATTAGTCATCAAAAAAAAGGTTTTTTCCTTTTCTTGTGATATTCCATCAAGTTGAAATTTAAGCATCTTTGATTTGGATTTCCAATAAAGCGGATTAACTTTAAACAGAATTTTCATTTGCTTACTGATCCAACAAATTAGTAATCAAGTATACTTTGATTTTATACTATCCTCTTTCTTTATCGAGTTTGATGGATTGATCGTTCTATTTTGTTGAATTTCTTCAATTGGTCATCAAAAAAAAGGATTTATAGTTAAACCTCTTAATGTTATTGTAAATCAAGATGTGCAAGATCAAAGTGAAAGGCATTCAAGATTTTCATCAAGTTGAAATTTAAGCATCTTTGATTTGGTTTACTAATAAAGCGGTTTAACTTGCATCAGAATTTTCATACGTTAGCTGATCCAACAAATTAGTAATCAAGTATTGTTTGATTTTATTCAATCATCCTTCTTCATCAAGTTTGATGGATTTATCGTTCTATTTTGTTGAGTTTTTTAATTAGTCATCAAAAAAAAGGTTTTTTTCCTTTTCTTGTGAGATCCATCAAGTTAAAATTTAAGCATCTTTGATTTGGTTTACTAATAAAGCGGTTTAACTTGCATCAGATTTTTCATTTGTTAGCTGATCCAATAAAGAAGTTATCATTTTTTCTATGATTGTCTTCAATCATCCTGCTTCTTCGAGTTTGATAGATATATCTTTTGATTTTAATGAATTTCTTCAATTGCTCATAAAAAAAGGATTTATAGTTAAACATCTTAATGTTATTGTGAATCAAGATGTGCAAGGTCAAAGTGAAAGGCATTCAAGAGTTTCATCAAGTTGAAATTTAAGCATCTTTGATTTGGTTTACTAATAAAGCGGTTTAACTTGCATCAGAAATTTCATACGTTAGCTGATCCAACAAATTAGTAATCAAGTATACTTTGATTTTATACTATCCTCTTTCTTTATCGAGTTTGATTGACTTATCTTTCGATTTTGTTGAATTTCTTTAATTAGTCATCAAAAAAAAGGTTTTTTCCTTTTCTTGTGATATTCCATCAAGTTGAAATTTAAGCATCAATGATTTGGATTTCCAATTAAGCGGATTAACTTTGAACAGAATTTTCATTTGCTTACTGATCCAACAAATTAGTAATCAAGTATACTTTGATTTTATACTATCCTCTTTCTTTATCGAGTTTGATAGATATATCTTTTGATTTTGTCGAATTTCTTCAATTGCTCATAAAAAAAGGATTTATAGTTAAACATCTTAATGTTATTGTGAATCAAGATGTGCAAGGTCAAAGTGAAAGGCATTCAAGAGTTTCATCAAGTTGAAATTTAAGCATCTTTGATTTGGTTTACTAATAAAGCGGTTTAACTTGCATCAGAATTTTCATATGTTAGCTGATCCAACAAATTAGTAATCAAGTATTCTTTGATTTTATTCAATCATCCTGCCTCTTCGTGTTTGATTGATTTATCGTTCTTTATGATAAATTGTTTCAATTGGTGATCAAAAAAAGTTTTTTTCCTTTACCACAAGTAAAGATGTGCAAGGTCGAAGTGAAAGGCAATCAAGAGTCCCATCAAATTGAAATTAAAGCATCAATGATTTGGATTTCCAATAAAGCGGATTAACTTTGAACAGAATTTTCATTTGTTTGCTGATCCAACGAATTAGTAATCAAGTATTCTTAGATTTTATTCAATTATCTTTCTTCATCGAGTTTGATGGATTTATCGTTCTATTTTGTTGAGTTTTTTCAATTAGTCATCAAAAAAAAGGTTTTTTCCTTTTATTGTGATATTCCATCAAGTTGAAATTTAAGCATCTTTGATTTGGTTTACTTATAAAGTGGTTTAACTTGCATCAGAATTGTCATACGTTAGCTGATCCAACAAATTAGTAATCAAGTATTGTTTGATTTTATTCAATCATCTTTCTTCATCAAGTTTGATGGATTTATCTTTCGATTTTGTTGAATTTCTTTAATTGCTCATAAAAAAAAGAAGTTATAGTTAAACCTCTTATTGTTATTGTGAATCAAGATGTGCAAGGTTGAAGTGAATGGTAATCAAGAGTCCCATCAAGTTGAAATTTAAGCATCTTTGATTTGGTTTACTAATAAAGCGGTTTAACTTGCATCAGAATTTTCATACGTTAGCTGATCCAACAAATTAGTAATCAAGTATACTTTGATTTTATACTATCCTCTTTCTTTTATCGAGTTTGATGGATTAATCGTTCTATTTTGTTGAACTTTTTCAATTGGTCATCAAAAAAAAGGTTTTCTCCTTTTCTTGTGAGATTTATCAAGTTGAAATTTAAGCATCTTTGATTTGGTTTACTAATAAAGCGGTTTAACTTGCATCAGAATTTTCATACGTTAGCTGATCCAAAAAATTAGTAATCAAGTATTGTTTGATTTTATTCAATGTTCTTTCTTCATCAAGTTTGATGGATTTATCTTTCGATTTTGTTGAATTTCTTTAATTGCTCATAAAAAAAAGAATTTATAGTTAAACCTCTTATTGTTATTGTGAATCAAGATGTGCAAGGACGAAAAGAAAGACAATCAAGAGTCCCATCAAATTGGAATTTAAGCATCATTGATTTGGATTTCCAATAAAGCGGATTAACTTTGGACAGAATTTTCATTTGCTTACTGATCCAACAAATTAGTAATCAAGTTTACTTTGATTTTATACTATCCTCTTTCTTTATCGAGTTTGATGGATTGATCGTTCTATTTTGTTGAATTTCTTCAATTGGTCATCAAAAAAAAGGATTTATAGTTAAATCTCTTAATGTTATTGTAAATCAAGATGTGCAAGATCAAAGTGATAGGCATTCAAGAGTTTCATCAAGTTGAAATTTAAGCATCTTTGATTTGGTTTACTAATAAAGCGGTTTAACTTGCATCAGAATTTTCATACCTAAGCTGATCCAACAAATTAGTAATCAACTATTCTTTGATTTTATTCAAACATCCTTCTTCATCAAGTTTGATGGATTTATCGTTCTATTTTGTTGAGTTTTTTAATTAGTCATCAAAAAAAAGGTTTTTTCCTTTTCTTGTGATATTCCATCAAGTTGAAATTTAAGCATCTTTGATTTGGATTTCCAATAAAGCGGATTAACTTTAAACAGAATTTTCATTTGCTTACTGATCCAACAAATTAGTAATCAAGTATACTTTGATTTTATACTATCCTCTTTCTTTATCGAGTTTGATGGATTGATCGTTCTATTTTGTTGAATTTCTTCAATTGGTCATCAAAAAAAAGGATTTATAGTTAAACCTCTTAATGTTATTGTAAATCAAGATGTGCAAGATCAAAGTGAAAGGCATTCAAGATTTTCATCAAGTTGAAATTTAAGCATCTTTGATTTGGTTTACTAATAAAGCGGTTTAACTTGCATCAGAATTTTCATACGTTAGCTGATCCAACAAATTAGTAATCAAGTATTGTTTGATTTTATTCAATCATCCTTCTTCATCAAGTTTGATGGATTTATCGTTCTATTTTGTTGAGTTTTTTAATTAGTCATCAAAAAAAAGGTTTTTTCCTTTTCTTGTGAGATCCATCAAGTTAAAATTTAAGCATCTTTGATTTGGTTTACTAATAAAGCGGTTTAACTTGCATCAGATTTTTCATTTGTTAGCTGATCCAATAAAGAAGTTATCATTTTTTCTATGATTGTCTTCAATCATCCTGCTTCTTCGAGTTTGATAGATATATCTTTTGATTTTAATGAATTTCTTCAATTGCTCATAAAAAAAGGATTTATAGTTAAACATCTTAATGTTATTGTGAATCAAGATGTGCAAGGTCAAAGTGAAAGGCATTCAAGAGTTTCATCAAGTTGAAATTTAAGCATCTTTGATTTGGTTTACTAATAAAGCGGTTTAACTTGCATCAGAAATTTCATACGTTAGCTGATCCAACAAATTAGTAATCAAGTATACTTTGATTTTATACTATCCTCTTTCTTTATCGAGTTTGATTGACTTATCTTTCGATTTTGTTGAATTTCTTTAATTAGTCATCAAAAAAAAGGTTTTTTTCCTTTTCTTGTGATATTCCATCAAGTTGAAATTTAAGCATCAATGATTTGGATTTCCAATTAAGCGGATTAACTTTGAACAGAATTTTCATTTGCTTACTGATCCAACAAATTAGTAATCAAGTATACTTTGATTTTATACTATCCTCTTTCTTTATCGAGTTTGATAGATATATCTTTTGATTTTGTCGAATTTCTTCAATTGCTCATAAAAAAAGGATTTATAGTTAAACATCTTAATGTTATTGTGAATCAAGATGTGCAAGGTCAAAGTGAAAGGCATTCAAGAGTTTCATCAAGTTGAAATTTAAGCATCTTTGATTTGGTTTACTAATAAAGCGGTTTAACTTGCATCAGAATTTTCATATGTTAGCTGATCCAACAAATTAGTAATCAAGTATTCTTTGATTTTATTCAATCATCCTGCCTCTTCGTGTTTGATTGATTTATCGTTCTTTATGATAAATTGTTTCAATTGGTGATCAAAAAAAGTTTTTTTCCTTTACCACAAGTAAAGATGTGCAAG
Source organism: Rhopalosiphum padi (assembly GCF_020882245.1). Taxonomy (NCBI): domain Eukaryota; kingdom Metazoa; phylum Arthropoda; class Insecta; order Hemiptera; family Aphididae; genus Rhopalosiphum; species Rhopalosiphum padi. The sequence goes on from NC_083599.1 coordinate 50,519,149, forward strand.
GTCGAAGTGAAAGGCAATCAAGAGTCCCATCAAATTGAAATTAAAGCATCAATGATTTGGATTTCCAATAAAGCGGATTAACTTTGAACAGAATTTTCATTTGTTTGCTGATCCAACGAATTAGTAATCAAGTATTCTTAGATTTTATTCAATTATCTTTCTTCATCGAGTTTGATGGATTTATCGTTCTATTTTGTTGAGTTTTTTCAATTAGTCATCAAAAAAAAGGTTTTTTCCTATTCTTGTGATATTCCATCAAGTTGAAATTTAAGCATCTTTGATTTGGTTTACTAATAAAGCGGTTTAACTTGCATCAGAATTTTCATACGTTAGCTGATCCAACAAATTAGTAATCAAGTATTGTTTGATTTTATTCAATGTTCTTTCTTCATCAAGTTTGATGGATTTATCTTTCAATTTTGTTGAATTTCTTTAATTGCTCATAAAAAAAAGGTTTTTTTCTTTTCTTGTGAGATCCATCAAGTTGAAATATAAGCATCATTGATTTGTTTTCCTTATAAAGCGGTTTAACTTGCATCAGAATTTTCATACGTTAGCTGATCCAACAAATTAGTAATCAAGTATTGTTTGATTTTATTCAATGTTCTTTCTTCATCAAGTTTGATGGATTTATCTTTCGATTTTGTTGAATATCTTTAATTGCTTATAAAAAAAAGAATTTATAGTTAAACCTCTTATTGTTATTGTGAATCAAGATGTGCAAGCTCGAAGTGATAGGCAATCAAGAGTCCCATCAAATTGGAATTTAAGCATCAATGATTTGGATTTCCAATTAAGCGGATTAACTTTGAACAGAATTTTCATTTGCTTACTGATCCAACAAATTAGTAATCAAGTATACTTAGATTTTATACTATCCTCTTTCTTTATCGAGTTTGATTGACTTATCTTTCGATTTTGTTGAATTTCTTTAATTGGTCATCAAAAAAAAGGTTTTCTCCTTTTCTTGTGCGATCCATCAAGTTGAAATTTAAGCATCAATGATTTGGATTTCCAATAAAGCGGATTAACTTTGATCAGAATTTTCATTTGTTTGCTGATCCATCAAATTAATTATCAAGTATTCTTAGATTTTATTCTATCATCTTTCTTCATCGAGTTTGATGGATTTATCGTTGTATTTTGTTGAGTTTTTTCAATTAGTCATCAAAAAAAAGAATTTATAGTTAAACCTCTTATTATTATTGTGAATCAAGATGTGCAAGGTCGAAGTGAAAGGCAATCAAGAGTCCCATCAAATTGAAATTTAAGCATCATTGATTTGTTTTCCTTATAAAGCGGTTTAACTTGCATCAGATTTTTCATTTGTTAGCTGATCCAATAAAGAAGTTATCATTTTTTCTATGGTTGTCTTCAATCATCCTGCTTCTTCGAGTTTGATAGATATATCTTTCGATTTTGTTGAATTTCTTTAATTGCTCATAAAAAAAAGAATTTATGGTTAATCTTCTTAATGTTATTGTGAATCAAGATGTGCAAGGTTGAAGTGAATGGTAATCAAGAGTCCCATCAAGTTGAAATTTAAGCATCTTTGATTTGGTTTACTAATAAAGCGGTTTAACTTACATCAGAATTTTCATACGTTAGCTGATCCAACAAATTAGTAATCAAGTATACTTTGATTTTATACTATCCTCTTTCTTTTATCGAGTTTGATGGATTTATCTTTCGATTTTGTTGAATTTCTTTAATTGGTCATCAAAAAAAAGGTTTTCTCCTTTTCTTGTGAGATCCATCAAGTTGAAATTTAAGCATCTTTGATTTGGTTTACTAATAAAGCGGTTTAACTTGCATCAGAATTTTCATACGTTAGCTGATCCAACAAATTAGTAATCAAGTATACTTTGATTTTATACTATCCTCTTTCTTTTATCGAGTTTGATGGATATATCTTTCGATTTTGTTGAATTTTTTCAATTGCTCATAAAAATAAGGATTTATGGTTAATCTTCTTAATGTTATTGTGAATCAAGATGTGCAAGGTTGAAGTGAATGGTAATCAAGAGTCCCATCAAGTTGAAATTTAAGCATCAATGATTTGGATTTCCAATAAAGCGGATTAACTTTGATCAGAATTTTCATTTGTTTGCTGATCCAACAAATTAGTAATCAAGTATTCTTAGACTTTATTCAATCATCTTTCTTCATCGAGTTTGATGGATTTATCGTTCTATTTTGTTGAGTTTTTTAATTAGTCATCAAAAAATAGGTTTTTTCCTTTTCTTGTGATATTCCATATAGTTGAAATTTAAGCATCTTTGATTTTGTTTACTAATAAAGCGGTTTAACTTGCATCATATTTTTCATTTGTTAGCTGATCCAATAAAGAAGTTATCATTTTTTCTATGATTGTCTTCAATCATCCTGCTTCTTCGAGTTTGATGGATATATCTTTCGATTTTGTTGAATTTTTTCAATTGCTCATAAAAATAAGGATTTATGGTTAATCCTCTTAATGTTATTGTGAATCAAGATGTGCAAGGTTGAAGTGAATGGTAATCAAGAGTCCCAAAAAGTTGAAATTTAAGCATCAATGATTTGGATTTCCAATAAAGCGGATTAACTTTGATCAGAATTTTCATTTTTTTGCTGATCCAACAAATTAGTAATCAAGTATACTTTGATTTTATTCAATCATCCTGCCTCTTCGTGTTTGATTGATTTATCGTTCTTTATGATAAATTGTTTCAATTGGTGATCAAAAAAAGTTTTTTTCCTTTACCACAAGTAAAGATGTGCAAGGTCGAAGTGAAAAGCAATCAAGAGTCCCATCAAATTGGAATTTAAGCATCATTGATTTGGATTTCCAATAAAGCGGATTAACTTTAAACAGAATTTTCATTTGCTTACTGATCCAACAAATTAGTAATCAAGTATACTTTGATTTTATACTATCCTCTTTCTTTATCGAGTTTGATGGATTGATCGTTCTATTTTGTTGAATTTCTTCAATTGGTCATCAAAAAAAAGGATTTATAGTTAAACCTCTTAATGTTATTGTAAATCAAGATGTGCAAGATCAAAGTGAAAAGCATTCAAGAGTTTCATCAAGTTGAAATTTAAGCATCTTTGATTTGGTTTACTAATAAAGCGGTTTAACTTGCATCAGAATTTTCATACCTAAGCTGATCCAACAAATTAGTAATCAAGTATTCTTTGATTTTATTCAAACATCCTTCTTCATCAAGTTTGATGGATTTATCGTTCTATTTTGTTGAGTTTTTTAATTAGTCATCAAAAAAAAGGTTTTTTCCTTTTCTTGTGATATTCCATCAAGTTGAAATTTAAGCATCTTTGATTTGGTTTACTAATAAAGTGGTTTAACTTGCATCAGAATTGTCATACGTTAGCTGATCCAACAAATTAGTAATCAAGTATTGTTTGATTTTATTCAATCATCTTTCTTCATCAAGTTTGATGGATTTATCTTTCGATTTTGTTGAATTTCTTTAATTGCTCATAAAAAAAAGAAGTTATAGTTAAACCTCTTATTGTTATTGTGAATCAAGATGTGCAAGGTTGAAGTGAATGGTAATCAAGAGTCCCATCAAGTTGAAATTTAAGCATCTTTGATTTGGTTTACTAATAAAGCGGTTTAACTTGCATCAGAATTTTCATACGTTAGCTGATCCAACAAATTAGTAATCAAGTATACTTTGATTTTATACTATCCTCTTTCTTTTATCGAGTTTGATGGATTAATCGTTCTATTTTGTTGAACTTTTTCAATTGGTCATCAAAAAAAAGGTTTTCTCCTTTTCTTGTGAGATTTATCAAGTTGAAATTTAAGCATCTTTGATTTGGTTTACTAATAAAGCGGTTTAACTTGCATCAGAATTTTCATACGTTAGCTGATCCAAAAAATTAGTAATCAAGTATTGTTTGATTTTATTCAATGTTCTTTCTTCATCAAGTTTGATGGATTTATCTTTCGATTTTGTTGAATTTCTTTAATTGCTCATAAAAAAAAGAATTTATAGTTAAACCTCTTATTGTTATTGTGAATCAAGATGTGCAAGGACGAAAAGAAAGACAATCAAGAGTCCCATCAAATTGGAATTTAAGCATCATTGATTTGGATTTCCAATAAAGCGGATTAACTTTGGACAGAATTTTCATTTGCTTACTGATCCAACAAATTAGTAATCAAGTTTACTTTGATTTTATACTATCCTCTTTCTTTATCGAGTTTGATGGATTGATCGTTCTATTTTGTTGAATTTCTTCAATTGGTCATCAAAAAAAAGGATTTATAGTTAAACCTCTTAATGTTATTGTAAATCAAGATGTGCAAGATCAAAGTGAAAGGCATTCAAGATTTTCATCAAGTTGAAATTTAAGCATCTTTGATTTGGTTTACTAATAAAGCGGTTTAACTTGCATCAGAATTTTCATACGTTAGCTGATCCAACAAATTAGTAATCAAGTATTGTTTGATTTTATTCAATCATCCTTCTTCATCAAGTTTGATGGATTTATCGTTCTATTTTGTTGAGTTTTTTAATTAGTCATCAAAAAAAAGGTTTTTTCCTTTTCTTGTGAGATCCATCAAGTTAAAATTTAAGCATCTTTGATTTGGTTTACTAATAAAGCGGTTTAACTTGCATCAGATTTTTCATTTGTTAGCTGATCCAATAAAGAAGTTATCATTTTTTCTATGATTGTCTTCAATCATCCTGCTTCTTCGAGTTTGATAGATATATCTTTTGATTTTAATGAATTTCTTCAATTGCTCATAAAAAAAGGATTTATAGTTAAACATCTTAATGTTATTGTGAATCAAGATGTGCAAGGTCAAAGTGAAAGGCATTCAAGAGTTTCATCAAGTTGAAATTTAAGCATCTTTGATTTGGTTTACTAATAAAGCGGTTTAACTTGCATCAGAAATTTCATACGTTAGCTGATCCAACAAATTAGTAATCAAGTATACTTTGATTTTATACTATCCTCTTTCTTTATCGAGTTTGATTGACTTATCTTTCGATTTTGTTGAATTTCTTTAATTAGTCATCAAAAAAAAGGTTTTTTCCTTTTCTTGTGATATTCCATCAAGTTGAAATTTAAGCATCAATGATTTGGATTTCCAATTAAGCGGATTAACTTTGAACAGAATTTTCATTTGCTTACTGATCCAACAAATTAGTAATCAAGTATACTTTGATTTTATACTATCCTCTTTCTTTATCGAGTTTGATAGATATATCTTTTGATTTTGTCGAATTTCTTCAATTGCTCATAAAAAAAGGATTTATAGTTAAACATCTTAATGTTATTGTGAATCAAGATGTGCAAGGTCAAAGTGAAAGGCATTCAAGAGTTTCATCAAGTTGAAATTTAAGCATCTTTGATTTGGTTTACTAATAAAGCGGTTTAACTTGCATCAGAATTTTCATATGTTAGCTGATCCAACAAATTAGTAATCAAGTATTCTTTGATTTTATTCAATCATCCTGCCTCTTCGTGTTTGATTGATTTATCGTTCTTTATGATAAATTGTTTCAATTGGTGATCAAAAAAAGTTTTTTTCCTTTACCACAAGTAAAGATGTGCAAGGTCGAAGTGAAAGGCAATCAAGAGTCCCATCAAATTGAAATTAAAGCATCAATGATTTGGATTTCCAATAAAGCGGATTAACTTTGAACAGAATTTTCATTTGTTTGCTGATCCAACGAATTAGTAATCAAGTATTCTTAGATTTTATTCAATTATCTTTCTTCATCGAGTTTGATGGATTTATCGTTCTATTTTGTTGAGTTTTTTCAATTAGTCATCAAAAAAAAGGTTTTTTCCTATTCTTGTGATATTCCATCAAGTTGAAATTTAAGCATCTTTGATTTGGTTTACTAATAAAGCGGTTTAACTTGCATCAGAATTTTCATACGTTAGCTGATCCAACAAATTAGTAATCAAGTATTGTTTGATTTTATTCAATGTTCTTTCTTCATCAAGTTTGATGGATTTATCTTTCAATTTTGTTGAATTTCTTTAATTGCTCATAAAAAAAAGGTTTTTTTTCTTTTCTTGTGAGATCCATCAAGTTGAAATATAAGCATCATTGATTTGTTTTCCTTATAAAGCGGTTTAACTTGCATCAGAATTTTCATACGTTAGCTGATCCAACAAATTAGTAATCAAGTATTGTTTGATTTTATTCAATGTTCTTTCTTCATCAAGTTTGATGGATTTATCTTTCGATTTTGTTGAATATCTTTAATTGCTTATAAAAAAAAGAATTTATAGTTAAACCTCTTATTGTTATTGTGAATCAAGATGTGCAAGCTCGAAGTGATAGGCAATCAAGAGTCCCATCAAATTGGAATTTAAGCATCAATGATTTGGATTTCCAATTAAGCGGATTAACTTTGAACAGAATTTTCATTTGCTTACTGATCCAACAAATTAGTAATCAAGTATACTTAGATTTTATACTATCCTCTTTCTTTATCGAGTTTGATTGACTTATCTTTCGATTTTGTTGAATTTCTTTAATTGGTCATCAAAAAAAAGGTTTTCTCCTTTTCTTGTGCGATCCATCAAGTTGAAATTTAAGCATCAATGATTTGGATTTCCAATAAAGCGGATTAACTTTGATCAGAATTTTCATTTGTTTGCTGATCCATCAAATTAATTATCAAGTATTCTTAGATTTTATTCTATCATCTTTCTTCATCGAGTTTGATGGATTTATCGTTGTATTTTGTTGAGTTTTTTCAATTAGTCATCAAAAAAAAGAATTTATAGTTAAACCTCTTATTATTATTGTGAATCAAGATGTGCAAGGTCGAAGTGAAAGGCAATCAAGAGTCCCATCAAATTGAAATTTAAGCATCATTGATTTGTTTTCCTTATAAAGCGGTTTAACTTGCATCAGATTTTTCATTTGTTAGCTGATCCAATAAAGAAGTTATCATTTTTTCTATGGTTGTCTTCAATCATCCTGCTTCTTCGAGTTTGATAGATATATCTTTCGATTTTGTTGAATTTCTTTAATTGCTCATAAAAAAAAGAATTTATGGTTAATCTTCTTAATGTTATTGTGAATCAAGATGTGCAAGGTTGAAGTGAATGGTAATCAAGAGTCCCATCAAGTTGAAATTTAAGCATCTTTGATTTGGTTTACTAATAAAGCGGTTTAACTTACATCAGAATTTTCATACGTTAGCTGATCCAACAAATTAGTAATCAAGTATACTTTGATTTTATACTATCCTCTTTCTTTTATCGAGTTTGATGGATTTATCTTTCGATTTTGTTGAATTTCTTTAATTGGTCATCAAAAAAAAGGTTTTCTCCTTTTCTTGTGAGATCCATCAAGTTGAAATTTAAGCATCTTTGATTTGGTTTACTAATAAAGCGGTTTAACTTGCATCAGAATTTTCATACGTTAGCTGATCCAACAAATTAGTAATCAAGTATACTTTGATTTTATACTATCCTCTTTCTTTTATCGAGTTTGATGGATATATCTTTCGATTTTGTTGAATTTTTTCAATTGCTCATAAAAATAAGGATTTATGGTTAATCTTCTTAATGTTATTGTGAATCAAGATGTGCAAGGTTGAAGTGAATGGTAATCAAGAGTCCCATCAAGTTGAAATTTAAGCATCAATGATTTGGATTTCCAATAAAGCGGATTAACTTTGATCAGAATTTTCATTTGTTTGCTGATCCAACAAATTAGTAATCAAGTATTCTTAGACTTTATTCAATCATCTTTCTTCATCGAGTTTGATGGATTTATCGTTCTATTTTGTTGAGTTTTTTAATTAGTCATCAAAAAATAGGTTTTTTTCCTTTTCTTGTGATATTCCATATAGTTGAAATTTAAGCATCTTTGATTTTGTTTACTAATAAAGCGGTTTAACTTGCATCATATTTTTCATTTGTTAGCTGATCCAATAAAGAAGTTATCATTTTTTCTATGATTGTCTTCAATCATCCTGCTTCTTCGAGTTTGATGGATATATCTTTCGATTTTGTTGAATTTTTTCAATTGCTCATAAAAATAAGGATTTATGGTTAATCCTCTTAATGTTATTGTGAATCAAGATGTGCAAGGTTGAAGTGAATGGTAATCAAGAGTCCCAAAAAGTTGAAATTTAAGCATCAATGATTTGGATTTCCAATAAAGCGGATTAACTTTGATCAGAATTTTCATTTTTTTGCTGATCCAACAAATTAGTAATCAAGTATACTTTGATTTTATTCAATCATCCTGCCTCTTCGTGTTTGATTGATTTATCGTTCTTTATGATAAATTGTTTCAATTGGTGATCAAAAAAAGTTTTTTTTCCTTTACCACAAGTAAAGATGTGCAAGGTCGAAGTGAAAAGCAATCAAGAGTCCCATCAAATTGGAATTTAAGCATCATTGATTTGGATTTCCAATAAAGCGGATTAACTTTAAACAGAATTTTCATTTGCTTACTGATCCAACAAATTAGTAATCAAGTATACTTTGATTTTATACTATCCTCTTTCTTTATCGAGTTTGATGGATTGATCGTTCTATTTTGTTGAATTTCTTCAATTGGTCATCAAAAAAAAGGATTTATAGTTAAACCTCTTAATGTTATTGTAAATCAAGATGTGCAAGATCAAAGTGAAAAGCATTCAAGAGTTTCATCAAGTTGAAATTTAAGCATCTTTGATTTGGTTTACTAATAAAGCGGTTTAACTTGCATCAGAATTTTCATACCTAAGCTGATCCAACAAATTAGTAATCAAGTATTCTTTGATTTTATTCAAACATCCTTCTTCATCAAGTTTGATGGATTTATCGTTCTATTTTGTTGAGTTTTTTAATTAGTCATCAAAAAAAAGGTTTTTTCCTTTTCTTGTGATATTCCATCAAGTTGAAATTTAAGCATCTTTGATTTGGTTTACTAATAAAGTGGTTTAACTTGCATCAGAATTGTCATACGTTAGCTGATCCAACAAATTAGTAATCAAGTATTGTTTGATTTTATTCAATCATCTTTCTTCATCAAGTTTGATGGATTTATCTTTCGATTTTGTTGAATTTCTTTAATTGCTCATAAAAAAAAGAAGTTATAGTTAAACCTCTTATTGTTATTGTGAATCAAGATGTGCAAGGTTGAAGTGAATGGTAATCAAGAGTCCCATCAAGTTGAAATTTAAGCATCTTTGATTTGGTTTACTAATAAAGCGGTTTAACTTGCATCAGAATTTTCATACGTTAGCTGATCCAACAAATTAGTAATCAAGTATACTTTGATTTTATACTATCCTCTTTCTTTTATCGAGTTTGATGGATTAATCGTTCTATTTTGTTGAACTTTTTCAATTGGTCATCAAAAAAAAGGTTTTCTCCTTTTCTTGTGAGATTTATCAAGTTGAAATTTAAGCATCTTTGATTTGGTTTACTAATAAAGCGGTTTAACTTGCATCAAAATTTTCATACGTTAGCTGATCCAAAAAATTAGTAATCAAGTATTGTTTGATTTTATTCAATGTTCTTTCTTCATCAAGTTTGATGGATTTATCTTTCGATTTTGTTGAATTTCTTTAATTGCTCATAAAAAAAAGAATTTATAGTTAAACCTCTTATTGTTATTGTGAATCAAGATGTGCAAGGACGAAAAGAAAGACAATCAAGAGTCCCATCAAATTGGAATTTAAGCATCATTGATTTGGATTTCCAATAAAGCGGATTAACTTTGGACAGAATTTTCATTTGCTTACTGATCCAACAAATTAGTAATCAAGTTTACTTTGATTTTATACTATCCTCTTTCTTTATCGAGTTTGATGGATTGATCGTTCTATTTTGTTGAATTTCTTCAATTGGTCATCAAAAAAAAGGATTTATAGTTAAATCTCTTAATGTTATTGTAAATCAAGATGTGCAAGATCAAAGTGATAGGCATTCAAGAGTTTCATCAAGTTGAAATTTAAGCATCTTTGATTTGGTTTACTAATAAAGCGGTTTAACTTGCATCAGAATTTTCATACCTAAGCTGATCCAACAAATTAGTAATCAACTATTCTTTGATTTTATTCAAACATCCTTCTTCATCAAGTTTGATGGATTTATCGTTCTATTTTGTTGAGTTTTTTAATTAGTCATCAAAAAAAAGGTTTTTTCCTTTTCTTGTGATATTCCATCAAGTTGAAATATAAGCATCATTGATTTGTTTTCCTTATAAAGCGGTTTAACTTGCATCAGAATTTTCATACGTTAGCTGATCCAACAAATTAGTAATCAAGTATTGTTTGATTTTATTCAATGTTCTTTCTTCATCAAGTTTGATGGATTTATCTTTCGATTTTGTTGAATATCTTTAATTGCTTATAAAAAAAAGAATTTATAGTTAAACCGCTTATTGTTATTGTGAATCAAGATGTGCAAGCTCGAAGTGATAGGCAATCAAGAGTCCCATCAAATTGGAATTTAAGCATCAATGATTTGGATTTCCAATTAAGCGGATTAACTTTGAACAGAATTTTCATTTGCTTACTGATCCAACAAATTAGTAATCAAGTATACTTAGATTTTATACTATCCTCTTTCTTTATCGAGTTTGATTGACTTATCTTTCGATTTTGTTGAATTTCTTTAATTGGTCATCAAAAAAAAAGGTTTTCTCCTTTTCTTGTGCGATCCATCAAGTTGAAATTTAAGCATCAATGATTTGGATTTCCAATAAAGCGGATTAACTTTGATCAGAATTTTCATTTGTTTGCTGATCCATCAAATTAATTATCAAGTATTCTTAGATTTTATTCTATCATCTTTCTTCATCGAGTTTGATGGATTTATCGTTGTATTTTGTTGAGTTTTTTCAATTAGTCATCAAAAAAAAGAATTTATAGTTAAACCTCTTATTATTATTGTGAATCAAGATGTGCAAGGTCGAAGTGAAAGGCAATCAAGAGTCCCATCAAATTGAAATTTAAGCATCATTGATTTGTTTTCCTTATAAAGCGGTTTAACTTGCATCAGATTTTTCATTTGTTAGCTGATCCAATAAAGAAGTTATCATTTTTTCTATGGTTGTCTTCAATCATCCTGCTTCTTCGAGTTTGATAGATATATCTTTCGATTTTGTTGAATTTCTTTAATTGCTCATAAAAAAAAGAATTTATGGTTAATCTTCTTAATGTTATTGTGAATCAAGATGTGCAAGGTTGAAGTGAATGGTAATCAAGAGTCCCATCAAGTTGAAATTTAAGCATCTTTGATTTGGTTTACTAATAAAGCGGTTTAACTTACATCAGAATTTTCATACGTTAGCTGATCTAACAAATTAGTAATCAAGTATACTTTGATTTTATACTATCCTCTTTCTTTTATCGAGTTTGATGGATTTATCTTTCGATTTTGTTGAATTTCTTTAATTGGTCATCAAAAAAAAGGTTTTCTCCTTTTCTTGTGAGATCCATCAAGTTGAAATTTAAGCATCTTTGATTTGGTTTACTAATAAAGCGGTTTAACTTGCATCAGAATTTTCATACGTTAGCTGATCCAACAAATTAGTAATCAAGTATACTTTGATTTTATACTATCCTCTTTCTTTTATCGAGTTTGATGGATATATCTTTCGATTTTGTTGAATTTTTTCAATTGCTCATAAAAATAAGGATTTATGGTTAATCTTCTTAATGTTATTGTGAATCAAGATGTGCAAGGTTGAAGTGAATGGTAATCAAGAGTCCCATCAAGTTGAAATTTAAGCATCAATGATTTGGATTTCCAATAAAGCGGATTAACTTTGATCAGAATTTTCATTTGTTTGCTGATCCAACAAATTAGTAATCAAGTATTCTTAGACTTTATTCAATCATCTTTCTTCATCGAGTTTGATGGATTTATCGTTCTATTTTGTTGAGTTTTTTAATTAGTCATCAAAAAATAGGTTTTTTCCTTTTCTTGTGATATTCCATATAGTTGAAATTTAAGCATCTTTGATTTTGTTTACTAATAAAGCGGTTTAACTTGCATCATATTTTTCATTTGTTAGCTGATCCAATAAAGAAGTTATCATTTTTTCTATGATTGTCTTCAATCATCCTGCTTCTTCGAGTTTGATGGATATATCTTTCGATTTTGTTGAATTTTTTCAATTGCTCATAAAAATAAGGATTTATGGTTAATCCTCTTAATGTTATTGTGAATCAAGATGTGCAAGGTTGAAGTGAATGGTAATCAAGAGTCCCAAAAAGTTGAAATTTAAGCATCAATGATTTGGATTTCCAATAAAGCGGATTAACTTTGATCAGAATTTTCATTTTTTTGCTGATCCAACAAATTAGTAATCAAGTATACTTTGATTTTATTCAATCATCCTGCCTCTTCGTGTTTGATTGATTTATCGTTCTTTATGATAAATTGTTTCAATTGGTGATCAAAAAAAGTTTTTTTCCTTTACCACAAGTAAAGATGTGCAAGGTCGAAGTGAAAAGCAATCAAGAGTCCCATCAAATTGGAATTTAAGCATCATTGATTTGGATTTCCAATAAAGCGGATTAACTTTAAACAGAATTTTCATTTGCTTACTGATCCAACAAATTAGTAATCAAGTATACTTTGATTTTATACTATCCTCTTTCTTTATCGAGTTTGATGGATTGATCGTTCTATTTTGTTGAATTTCTTCAATTGGTCATCAAAAAAAAGGATTTATAGTTAAACCTCTTAATGTTATTGTAAATCAAGATGTGCAAGATCAAAGTGAAAAGCATTCAAGAGTTTCATCAAGTTGAAATTTAAGCATCTTTGATTTGGTTTACTAATAAAGCGGTTTAACTTGCATCAGAATTTTCATACCTAAGCTGATCCAACAAATTAGTAATCAAGTATTCTTTGATTTTATTCAAACATCCTTCTTCATCAAGTTTGATGGATTTATCGTTCTATTTTGTTGAGTTTTTTAATTAGTCATCAAAAAAAAGGTTTTTTCCTTTTCTTGTGATATTCCATCAAGTTGAAATTTAAGCATCTTTGATTTGGTTTACTAATAAAGTGGTTTAACTTGCATCAGAATTGTCATACGTTAGCTGATCCAACAAATTAGTAATCAAGTATTGTTTGATTTTATTCAATCATCTTTCTTCATCAAGTTTGATGGATTTATCTTTCGATTTTGTTGAATTTCTTTAATTGCTCATAAAAAAAAGAAGTTATAGTTAAACCTCTTATTGTTATTGTGAATCAAGATGTGCAAGGTTGAAGTGAATGGTAATCAAGAGTCCCATCAAGTTGAAATTTAAGCATCTTTGATTTGGTTTACTAATAAAGCGGTTTAACTTGCATCAGAATTTTCATACGTTAGCTGATCCAACAAATTAGTAATCAAGTATACTTTGATTTTATACTATCCTCTTTCTTTTATCGAGTTTGATGGATTAATCGTTCTATTTTGTTGAACTTTTTCAATTGGTCATCAAAAAAAAGGTTTTCTCCTTTTCTTGTGAGATTTATCAAGTTGAAATTTAAGCATCTTTGATTTGGTTTACTAATAAAGCGGTTTAACTTGCATCAGAATTTTCATACGTTAGCTGATCCAAAAAATTAGTAATCAAGTATTGTTTGATTTTATTCAATGTTCTTTCTTCATCAAGTTTGATGGATTTATCTTTCGATTTTGTTGAATTTCTTTAATTGCTCATAAAAAAAAGAATTTATAGTTAAACCTCTTATTGTTATTGTGAATCAAGATGTGCAAGGACGAAAAGAAAGACAATCAAGAGTCCCATCAAATTGGAATTTAAGCATCATTGATTTGGATTTCCAATAAAGCGGATTAACTTTGGACAGAATTTTCATTTGCTTACTGATCCAACAAATTAGTAATCAAGTTTACTTTGATTTTATACTATCCTCTTTCTTTATCGAGTTTGATGGATTGATCGTTCTATTTTGTTGAATTTCTTCAATTGGTCATCAAAAAAAAGGATTTATAGTTAAATCTCTTAATGTTATTGTAAATTAAGATGTGCAAGATCAAAGTGATAGGCATTCAAGAGTTTCATCAAGTTGAAATTTAAGCATCTTTGATTTGGTTTACTAATAAAGCGGTTTAACTTGCATCAGAATTTTCATACCTAAGCTGATCCAACAAATTAGTAATCAACTATTCTTTGATTTTATTCAAACATCCTTCTTCATCAAGTTTGATGGATTTATCGTTCTATTTTGTTGAGTTTTTTAATTAGTCATCAAAAAAAAGGTTTTTTCCTTTTCTTGTGATATTCCATCAAGTTGAAATTTAAGCATCTTTGATTTGGATTTCCAATAAAGCGGATTAACTTTAAACAGAATTTTCATTTGCTTACTGATCCAACAAATTAGTAATCAAGTATACTTTGATTTTATACTATCCTCTTTCTTTATCGAGTTTGATGGATTGATCGTTCTATTTTGTTGAATTTCTTCAATTGGTCATCAAAAAAAAGGATTTATAGTTAAACCTCTTAATGTTATTGTAAATCAAGATGTGCAAGATCAAAGTGAAAGGCATTCAAGATTTTCATCAAGTTGAAATTTAAGCATCTTTGATTTGGTTTACTAATAAAGCGGTTTAACTTGCATCAGAATTTTCATACGTTAGCTGATCCAACAAATTAGTAATCAAGTATTGTTTGATTTTATTCAATCATCCTTCTTCATCAAGTTTGATGGATTTATCGTTCTATTTTGTTGAGTTTTTTAATTAGTCATCAAAAAAAAGGTTTTTTCCTTTTCTTGTGAGATCCATCAAGTTAAAATTTAAGCATCTTTGATTTGGTTTACTAATAAAGCGGTTTAACTTGCATCAGATTTTTCATTTGTTAGCTGATCCAATAAAGAAGTTATCATTTTTTCTATGATTGTCTTCAATCATCCTGCTTCTTCGAGTTTGATAGATATATCTTTTGATTTTAATGAATTTCTTCAATTGCTCATAAAAAAAGGATTTATAGTTAAACATCTTAATGTTATTGTGAATCAAGATGTGCAAGGTCAAAGTGAAAGGCATTCAAGAGTTTCATCAAGTTGAAATTTAAGCATCTTTGATTTGGTTTACTAATAAAGCGGTTTAACTTGCATCAGAAATTTCATACGTTAGCTGATCCAACAAATTAGTAATCAAGTATACTTTGATTTTATACTATCCTCTTTCTTTATCGAGTTTGATTGACTTATCTTTCGATTTTGTTGAATTTCTTTAATTAGTCATCAAAAAAAAGGTTTTTTCCTTTTCTTGTGATATTCCATCAAGTTGAAATTTAAGCATCAATGATTTGGATTTCCAATTAAGCGGATTAACTTTGAACAGAATTTTCATACGTTAGCTGATCCAACAAATTAGTAATCAAGTATTGTTTGATTTTATTCAATGTTCTTTCTTCATCAAGTTTGATGGATTTATCTTTCAATTTTGTTGAATTTCTTTAATTGCTCATAAAAAAAAGGTTTTTTTCTTTTCTTGTGAGATCCATCAAGTTGAAATATAAGCATCATTGATTTGTTTTCCTTATAAAGCGGTTTAACTTGCATCAGAATTTTCATACGTTAGCTGATCCAACAAATTAGTAATCAAGTATTGTTTGATTTTATTCAATGTTCTTTCTTCATCAAGTTTGATGGATTTATCTTTCGATTTTGTTGAATATCTTTAATTGCTTATAAAAAAAAGAATTTATAGTTAAACCGCTTATTGTTATTGTGAATCAAGATGTGCAAGCTCGAAGTGATAGGCAATCAAGAGTCCCATCAAATTGGAATTTAAGCATCAATGATTTGGATTTCCAATTAAGCGGATTAACTTTGAACAGAATTTTCATTTGCTTACTGATCCAACAAATTAGTAATCAAGTATACTTAGATTTTATACTATCCTCTTTCTTTATCGAGTTTGATTGACTTATCTTTCGATTTTGTTGAATTTCTTTAATTGGTCATCAAAAAAAAGGTTTTCTCCTTTTCTTGTGCGATCCATCAAGTTGAAATTTAAGCATCAATGATTTGGATTTCCAATAAAGCGGATTAACTTTGATCAGAATTTTCATTTGTTTGCTGATCCATCAAATTAATTATCAAGTATTCTTAGATTTTATTCTATCATCTTTCTTCATCGAGTTTGATGGATTTATCGTTGTATTTTGTTGAGTTTTTTCAATTAGTCATCAAAAAAAAGAATTTATAGTTAAACCTCTTATTATTATTGTGAATCAAGATGTGCAAGGTCGAAGTGAAAGGCAATCAAGAGTCCCATCAAATTGAAATTTAAGCATCATTGATTTGTTTTCCTTATAAAGCGGTTTAACTTGCATCAGATTTTTCATTTGTTAGCTGATCCAATAAAGAAGTTATCATTTTTTCTATGGTTGTCTTCAATCATCCTGCTTCTTCGAGTTTGATAGATATATCTTTCGATTTTGTTGAATTTCTTTAATTGCTCATAAAAAAAAGAATTTATGGTTAATCTTCTTAATGTTATTGTGAATCAAGATGTGCAAGGTTGAAGTGAATGGTAATCAAGAGTCCCATCAAGTTGAAATTTAAGCATCTTTGATTTGGTTTACTAATAAAGCGGTTTAACTTACATCAGAATTTTCATACGTTAGCTGATCTAACAAATTAGTAATCAAGTATACTTTGATTTTATACTATCCTCTTTCTTTTATCGAGTTTGATGGATTTATCTTTCGATTTTGTTGAATTTCTTTAATTGGTCATCAAAAAAAAGGTTTTCTCCTTTTCTTGTGAGATCCATCAAGTTGAAATTTAAGCATCTTTGATTTGGTTTACTAATAAAGCGGTTTAACTTGCATCAGAATTTTCATACGTTAGCTGATCCAACAAATTAGTAATCAAGTATACTTTGATTTTATACTATCCTCTTTCTTTTATCGAGTTTGATGGATATATCTTTCGATTTTGTTGAATTTTTTCAATTGCTCATAAAAATAAGGATTTATGGTTAATCTTCTTAATGTTATTGTGAATCAAGATGTGCAAGGTTGAAGTGAATGGTAATCAAGAGTCCCATCAAGTTGAAATTTAAGCATCAATGATTTGGATTTCCAATAAAGCGGATTAACTTTGATCAGAATTTTCATTTGTTTGCTGATCCAACAAATTAGTAATCAAGTATTCTTAGACTTTATTCAATCATCTTTCTTCATCGAGTTTGATGGATTTATCGTTCTATTTTGTTGAGTTTTTTAATTAGTCATCAAAAAATAGGTTTTTTCCTTTTCTTGTGATATTCCATATAGTTGAAATTTAAGCATCTTTGATTTTGTTTACTAATAAAGCGGTTTAACTTGCATCATATTTTTCATTTGTTAGCTGATCCAATAAAGAAGTTATCATTTTTTCTATGATTGTCTTCAATCATCCTGCTTCTTCGAGTTTGATGGATATATCTTTCGATTTTGTTGAATTTTTTCAATTGCTCATAAAAATAAGGATTTATGGTTAATCCTCTTAATGTTATTGTGAATCAAGATGTGCAAGGTTGAAGTGAATGGTAATCAAGAGTCCCAAAAAGTTGAAATTTAAGCATCAATGATTTGGATTTCCAATAAAGCGGATTAACTTTGATCAGAATTTTCATTTTTTTGCTGATCCAACAAATTAGTAATCAAGTATACTTTGATTTTATTCAATCATCCTGCCTCTTCGTGTTTGATTGATTTATCGTTCTTTATGATAAATTGTTTCAATTGGTGATCAAAAAAAGTTTTTTTCCTTTACCACAAGTAAAGATGTGCAAGGTCGAAGTGAAAAGCAATCAAGAGTCCCATCAAATTGGAATTTAAGCATCATTGATTTGGATTTCCAATAAAGCGGATTAACTTTAAACAGAATTTTCATTTGCTTACTGATCCAACAAATTAGTAATCAAGTATACTTTGATTTTATACTATCCTCTTTCTTTATCGAGTTTGATGGATTGATCGTTCTATTTTGTTGAATTTCTTCAATTGGTCATCAAAAAAAAGGATTTATAGTTAAACCTCTTAATGTTATTGTAAATCAAGATGTGCAAGATCAAAGTGAAAAGCATTCAAGAGTTTCATCAAGTTGAAATTTAAGCATCTTTGATTTGGTTTACTAATAAAGCGGTTTAACTTGCATCAGAATTTTCATACCTAAGCTGATCCAACAAATTAGTAATCAAGTATTCTTTGATTTTATTCAAACATCCTTCTTCATCAAGTTTGATGGATTTATCGTTCTATTTTGTTGAGTTTTTTAATTAGTCATCAAAAAAAAGGTTTTTTCCTTTTCTTGTGATATTCCATCAAGTTGAAATTTAAGCATCTTTGATTTGGTTTACTAATAAAGTGGTTTAACTTGCATCAGAATTGTCATACGTTAGCTGATCCAACAAATTAGTAATCAAGTATTGTTTGATTTTATTCAATCATCTTTCTTCATCAAGTTTGATGGATTTATCTTTCGATTTTGTTGAATTTCTTTAATTGCTCATAAAAAAAAGAAGTTATAGTTAAACCTCTTATTGTTATTGTGAATCAAGATGTGCAAGGTTGAAGTGAATGGTAATCAAGAGTCCCATCAAGTTGAAATTTAAGCATCTTTGATTTGGTTTACTAATAAAGCGGTTTAACTTGCATCAGAATTTTCATACGTTAGCTGATCCAACAAATTAGTAATCAAGTATACTTTGATTTTATACTATCCTCTTTCTTTTATCGAGTTTGATGGATTAATCGTTCTATTTTGTTGAACTTTTTCAATTGGTCATCAAAAAAAAGGTTTTCTCCTTTTCTTGTGAGATTTATCAAGTTGAAATTTAAGCATCTTTGATTTGGTTTACTAATAAAGCGGTTTAACTTGCATCAAAATTTTCATACGTTAGCTGATCCAAAAAATTAGTAATCAAGTATTGTTTGATTTTATTCAATGTTCTTTCTTCATCAAGTTTGATGGATTTATCTTTCGATTTTGTTGAATTTCTTTAATTGCTCATAAAAAAAAGAATTTATAGTTAAACCTCTTATTGTTATTGTGAATCAAGATGTGCAAGGACGAAAAGAAAGACAATCAAGAGTCCCATCAAATTGGAATTTAAGCATCATTGATTTGGATTTCCAATAAAGCGGATTAACTTTGGACAGAATTTTCATTTGCTTACTGATCCAACAAATTAGTAATCAAGTTTACTTTGATTTTATACTATCCTCTTTCTTTATCGAGTTTGATGGATTGATCGTTCTATTTTGTTGAATTTCTTCAATTGGTCATCAAAAAAAAGGATTTATAGTTAAATCTCTTAATGTTATTGTAAATCAAGATGTGCAAGATCAAAGTGATAGGCATTCAAGAGTTTCATCAAGTTGAAATTTAAGCATCTTTGATTTGGTTTACTAATAAAGCGGTTTAACTTGCATCAGAATTTTCATACCTAAGCTGATCCAACAAATTAGTAATCAACTATTCTTTGATTTTATTCAAACATCCTTCTTCATCAAGTTTGATGGATTTATCGTTCTATTTTGTTGAGTTTTTTAATTAGTCATCAAAAAAAAGGTTTTTTCCTTTTCTTGTGATATTCCATCAAGTTGAAATTTAAGCATCTTTGATTTGGATTTCCAATAAAGCGGATTAACTTTAAACAGAATTTTCATTTGCTTACTGATCCAACAAATTAGTAATCAAGTATACTTTGATTTTATACTATCCTCTTTCTTTATCGAGTTTGATGGATTGATCGTTCTATTTTGTTGAATTTCTTCAATTGGTCATCAAAAAAAAGGATTTATAGTTAAACCTCTTAATGTTATTGTAAATCAAGATGTGCAAGATCAAAGTGAAAGGCATTCAAGATTTTCATCAAGTTGAAATTTAAGCATCTTTGATTTGGTTTACTAATAAAGCGGTTTAACTTGCATCAGAATTTTCATACGTTAGCTGATCCAACAAATTAGTAATCAAGTATTGTTTGATTTTATTCAATCATCCTTCTTCATCAAGTTTGATGGATTTATCGTTCTATTTTGTTGAGTTTTTTAATTAGTCATCAAAAAAAAGGTTTTTTCCTTTTCTTGTGAGATCCATCAAGTTAAAATTTAAGCATCTTTGATTTGGTTTACTAATAAAGCGGTTTAACTTGCATCAGATTTTTCATTTGTTAGCTGATCCAATAAAGAAGTTATCATTTTTTCTATGATTGTCTTCAATCATCCTGCTTCTTCGAGTTTGATAGATATATCTTTTGATTTTAATGAATTTCTTCAATTGCTCATAAAAAAAGGATTTATAGTTAAACATCTTAATGTTATTGTGAATCAAGATGTGCAAGGTCAAAGTGAAAGGCATTCAAGAGTTTCATCAAGTTGAAATTTAAGCATCTTTGATTTGGTTTACTAATAAAGCGGTTTAACTTGCATCAGAAATTTCATACGTTAGCTGATCCAACAAATTAGTAATCAAGTATACTTTGATTTTATACTATCCTCTTTCTTTATCGAGTTTGATTGACTTATCTTTCGATTTTGTTGAATTTCTTTAATTAGTCATCAAAAAAAAGGTTTTTTCCTTTTCTTGTGATATTCCATCAAGTTGAAATTTAAGCATCAATGATTTGGATTTCCAATTAAGCGGATTAACTTTGAACAGAATTTTCATTTGCTTACTGATCCAACAAATTAGTAATCAAGTATACTTTGATTTTATACTATCCTCTTTCTTTATCGAGTTTGATAGATATATCTTTTGATTTTGTCGAATTTCTTCAATTGCTCATAAAAAAAGGATTTATAGTTAAACATCTTAATGTTATTGTGAATCAAGATGTGCAAGGTCAAAGTGAAAGGCATTCAAGAGTTTCATCAAGTTGAAATTTAAGCATCTTTGATTTGGTTTACTAATAAAGCGGTTTAACTTGCATCAGAATTTTCATATGTTAGCTGATCCAACAAATTAGTAATCAAGTATTCTTTGATTTTATTCAATCATCCTGCCTCTTCGTGTTTGATTGATTTATCGTTCTTTATGATAAATTGTTTCAATTGGTGATCAAAAAAAGTTTTTTTCCTTTACCACAAGTAAAGATGTGCAAGGTCGAATTGAAAGGCAATCAAGAGTCCCATCAAATTGAAATTAAAGCATCAATGATTTGGATTTCCAATAAAGCGGATTAACTTTGAACAGAATTTTCATTTGTTTGCTGATCCAACGAATTAGTAATCAAGTATTCTTAGATTTTATTCAATTATCTTTCTTCATCGAGTTTGATGGATTTATCGTTCTATTTTGTTGAGTTTTTTCAATTAGTCATCAAAAAAAAGGTTTTTTCCTATTCTTGTGATATTCCATCAAGTTGAAATTTAAGCATCTTTGATTTGGTTTACTAATAAAGCGGTTTAACTTGCATCAGAATTTTCATACGTTAGCTGATCCAACAAATTAGTAATCAAGTATTGTTTGATTTTATTCAATGTTCTTTCTTCATCAAGTTTGATGGATTTATCTTTCAATTTTGTTGAATTTCTTTAATTGCTCATAAAAAAAAGGTTTTTTTCTTTTCTTGTGAGATCCATCAAGTTGAAATATAAGCATCATTGATTTGTTTTCCTTATAAAGCGGTTTAACTTGCATCAGAATTTTCATACGTTAGCTGATCCAACAAATTAGTAATCAAGTATTGTTTGATTTTATTCAATGTTCTTTCTTCATCAAGTTTGATGGATTTATCTTTCGATTTTGTTGAATATCTTTAATTGCTTATAAAAAAAAGAATTTATAGTTAAACCGCTTATTGTTATTGTGAATCAAGATGTGCAAGCTCGAAGTGATAGGCAATCAAGAGTCCCATCAAATTGGAATTTAAGCATCAATGATTTGGATTTCCAATTAAGCGGATTAACTTTGAACAGAATTTTCATTTGCTTACTGATCCAACAAATTAGTAATCAAGTATACTTAGATTTTATACTATCCTCTTTCTTTATCGAGTTTGATTGACTTATCTTTCGATTTTGTTGAATTTCTTTAATTGGTCATCAAAAAAAAGGTTTTCTCCTTTTCTTGTGCGATCCATCAAGTTGAAATTTAAGCATCAATGATTTGGATTTCCAATAAAGCGGATTAACTTTGATCAGAATTTTCATTTGTTTGCTGATCCATCAAATTAATTATCAAGTATTCTTAGATTTTATTCTATCATCTTTCTTCATCGAGTTTGATGGATTTATCGTTGTATTTTGTTGAGTTTTTTCAATTAGTCATCAAAAAAAAGAATTTATAGTTAAACCTCTTATTATTATTGTGAATCAAGATGTGCAAGGTCGAAGTGAAAGGCAATCAAGAGTCCCATCAAATTGAAATTTAAGCATCATTGATTTGTTTTCCTTATAAAGCGGTTTAACTTGCATCAGATTTTTCATTTGTTAGCTGATCCAATAAAGAAGTTATCATTTTTTCTATGGTTGTCTTCAATCATCCTGCTTCTTCGAGTTTGATAGATATATCTTTCGATTTTGTTGAATTTCTTTAATTGCTCATAAAAAAAAGAATTTATGGTTAATCTTCTTAATGTTATTGTGAATCAAGATGTGCAAGGTTGAAGTGAATGGTAATCAAGAGTCCCATCAAGTTGAAATTTAAGCATCTTTGATTTGGTTTACTAATAAAGCGGTTTAACTTACATCAGAATTTTCATACGTTAGCTGATCCAACAAATTAGTAATCAAGTATACTTTGATTTTATACTATCCTCTTTCTTTTATCGAGTTTGATGGATTTATCTTTCGATTTTGTTGAATTTCTTTAATTGGTCATCAAAAAAAAGGTTTTCTCCTTTTCTTGTGAGATCCATCAAGTTGAAATTTAAGCATCTTTGATTTGGTTTACTAATAAAGCGGTTTAACTTGCATCAGAATTTTCATACGTTAGCTGATCCAACAAATTAGTAATCAAGTATACTTTGATTTTATACTATCCTCTTTCTTTTATCGAGTTTGATGGATATATCTTTCGATTTTGTTGAATTTTTTCAATTGCTCATAAAAATAAGGATTTATGGTTAATCTTCTTAATGTTATTGTGAATCAAGATGTGCAAGGTTGAAGTGAATGGTAATCAAGAGTCCCATCAAGTTGAAATTTAAGCATCAATGATTTGGATTTCCAATAAAGCGGATTAACTTTGATCAGAATTTTCATTTGTTTGCTGATCCAACAAATTAGTAATCAAGTATTCTTAGACTTTATTCAATCATCTTTCTTCATCGAGTTTGATGGATTTATCGTTCTATTTTGTTGAGTTTTTTAATTAGTCATCAAAAAATAGGTTTTTTTCCTTTTCTTGTGATATTCCATATAGTTGAAATTTAAGCATCTTTGATTTTGTTTACTAATAAAGCGGTTTAACTTGCATCATATTTTTCATTTGTTAGCTGATCCAATAAAGAAGTTATCATTTTTTCTATGATTGTCTTCAATCATCCTGCTTCTTCGAGTTTGATGGATATATCTTTCGATTTTGTTGAATTTTTTCAATTGCTCATAAAAATAAGGATTTATGGTTAATCCTCTTAATGTTATTGTGAATCAAGATGTGCAAGGTTGAAGTGAATGGTAATCAAGAGTCCCAAAAAGTTGAAATTTAAGCATCAATGATTTGGATTTCCAATAAAGCGGATTAACTTTGATCAGAATTTTCATTTTTTTGCTGATCCAACAAATTAGTAATCAAGTATACTTTGATTTTATTCAATCATCCTGCCTCTTCGTGTTTGATTGATTTATCGTTCTTTATGATAAATTGTTTCAATTGGTGATCAAAAAAAGTTTTTTTCCTTTACCACAAGTAAAGATGTGCAAGGTCGAAGTGAAAAGCAATCAAGAGTCCCATCAAATTGGAATTTAAGCATCATTGATTTGGATTTCCAATAAAGCGGATTAACTTTAAACAGAATTTTCATTTGCTTACTGATCCAACAAATTAGTAATCAAGTATACTTTGATTTTATACTATCCTCTTTCTTTATCGAGTTTGATGGATTGATCGTTCTATTTTGTTGAATTTCTTCAATTGGTCATCAAAAAAAAGGATTTATAGTTAAACCTCTTAATGTTATTGTAAATCAAGATGTGCAAGATCAAAGTGAAAAGCATTCAAGAGTTTCATCAAGTTGAAATTTAAGCATCTTTGATTTGGTTTACTAATAAAGCGGTTTAACTTGCATCAGAATTTTCATACCTAAGCTGATCCAACAAATTAGTAATCAAGTATTCTTTGATTTTATTCAAACATCCTTCTTCATCAAGTTTGATGGATTTATCGTTCTATTTTGTTGAGTTTTTTAATTAGTCATCAAAAAAAAGGTTTTTTCCTTTTCTTGTGATATTCCATCAAGTTGAAATTTAAGCATCTTTGATTTGGTTTACTAATAAAGTGGTTTAACTTGCATCAGAATTGTCATACGTTAGCTGATCCAACAAATTAGTAATCAAGTATTGTTTGATTTTATTCAATCATCTTTCTTCATCAAGTTTGATGGATTTATCTTTCGATTTTGTTGAATTTCTTTAATTGCTCATAAAAAAAAGAAGTTATAGTTAAACCTCTTATTGTTATTGTGAATCAAGATGTGCAAGGTTGAAGTGAATGGTAATCAAGAGTCCCATCAAGTTGAAATTTAAGCATCTTTGATTTGGTTTACTAATAAAGCGGTTTAACTTGCATCAGAATTTTCATACGTTAGCTGATCCAACAAATTAGTAATCAAGTATACTTTGATTTTATACTATCCTCTTTCTTTTATCGAGTTTGATGGATTAATCGTTCTATTTTGTTGAACTTTTTCAATTGGTCATCAAAAAAAAGGTTTTCTCCTTTTCTTGTGAGATTTATCAAGTTGAAATTTAAGCATCTTTGATTTGGTTTACTAATAAAGCGGTTTAACTTGCATCAGAATTTTCATACGTTAGCTGATCCAACAAATTAGTAATCAAGTATACTTTGATTTTATACTATCCTCTTTCTTTTATCGAGTTTGATGGATATATCTTTCGATTTTGTTGAATTTTTTCAATTGCTCATAAAAATAAGGATTTATGGTTAATCTTCTTAATGTTATTGTGAATCAAGATGTGCAAGGTTGAAGTGAATGGTAATCAAGAGTCCCATCAAGTTGAAATTTAAGCATCAATGATTTGGATTTCCAATAAAGCGGATTAACTTTGATCAGAATTTTCATTTGTTTGCTGATCCAAAAAATTAGTAATCAAGTATTGTTTGATTTTATTCAATGTTCTTTCTTCATCAAGTTTGATGGATTTATCTTTCGATTTTGTTGAATTTCTTTAATTGCTCATAAAAAAAAGAATTTATAGTTAAACCTCTTATTGTTATTGTGAATCAAGATGTGCAAGGACGAAAAGAAAGACAATCAAGAGTCCCATCAAATTGGAATTTAAGCATCATTGATTTGGATTTCCAATAAAGCGGATTAACTTTGGACAGAATTTTCATTTGCTTACTGATCCAACAAATTAGTAATCAAGTTTACTTTGATTTTATACTATCCTCTTTCTTTATCGAGTTTGATGGATTGATCGTTCTATTTTGTTGAATTTCTTCAATTGGTCATCAAAAAAAAGGATTTATAGTTAAATCTCTTAATGTTATTGTAAATCAAGATGTGCAAGATCAAAGTGATAGGCATTCAAGAGTTTCATCAAGTTGAAATTTAAGCATCTTTGATTTGGTTTACTAATAAAGCGGTTTAACTTGCATCAGAATTTTCATACCTAAGCTGATCCAACAAATTAGTAATCAACTATTCTTTGATTTTATTCAAACATCCTTCTTCATCAAGTTTGATGGATTTATCGTTCTATTTTGTTGAGTTTTTTAATTAGTCATCAAAAAAAAGGTTTTTTCCTTTTCTTGTGATATTCCATCAAGTTGAAATTTAAGCATCTTTGATTTGGATTTCCAATAAAGCGGATTAACTTTAAACAGAATTTTCATTTGCTTACTGATCCAACAAATTAGTAATCAAGTATACTTTGATTTTATACTATCCTCTTTCTTTATCGAGTTTGATGGATTGATCGTTCTATTTTGTTGAATTTCTTCAATTGGTCATCAAAAAAAAGGATTTATAGTTAAACCTCTTAATGTTATTGTAAATCAAGATGTGCAAGATCAAAGTGAAAGGCATTCAAGATTTTCATCAAGTTGAAATTTAAGCATCTTTGATTTGGTTTACTAATAAAGCGGTTTAACTTGCATCAGAATTTTCATACGTTAGCTGATCCAACAAATTAGTAATCAAGTATTGTTTGATTTTATTCAATCATCCTTCTTCATCAAGTTTGATGGATTTATCGTTCTATTTTGTTGAGTTTTTTAATTAGTCATCAAAAAAAAGGTTTTTTCCTTTTCTTGTGAGATCCATCAAGTTAAAATTTAAGCATCTTTGATTTGGTTTACTAATAAAGCGGTTTAACTTGCATCAGATTTTTCATTTGTTAGCTGATCCAATAAAGAAGTTATCATTTTTTCTATGATTGTCTTCAATCATCCTGCTTCTTCGAGTTTGATAGATATATCTTTTGATTTTAATGAATTTCTTCAATTGCTCATAAAAAAAGGATTTATAGTTAAACATCTTAATGTTATTGTGAATCAAGATGTGCAAGGTCAAAGTGAAAGGCATTCAAGAGTTTCATCAAGTTGAAATTTAAGCATCTTTGATTTGGTTTACTAATAAAGCGGTTTAACTTGCATCAGAAATTTCATACGTTAGCTGATCCAACAAATTAGTAATCAAGTATACTTTGATTTTATACTATCCTCTTTCTTTATCGAGTTTGATTGACTTATCTTTCGATTTTGTTGAATTTCTTTAATTAGTCATCAAAAAAAAGGTTTTTTCCTTTTCTTGTGATATTCCATCAAGTTGAAATTTAAGCATCAATGATTTGGATTTCCAATTAAGCGGATTAACTTTGAACAGAATTTTCATTTGCTTACTGATCCAACAAATTAGTAATCAAGTATACTTTGATTTTATACTATCCTCTTTCTTTATCGAGTTTGATAGATATATCTTTTGATTTTGTCGAATTTCTTCAATTGCTCATAAAAAAAGGATTTATAGTTAAACATCTTAATGTTATTGTGAATCAAGATGTGCAAGGTCAAAGTGAAAGGCATTCAAGAGTTTCATCAAGTTGAAATTTAAGCATCTTTGATTTGGTTTACTAATAAAGCGGTTTAACTTGCATCAGAATTTTCATATGTTAGCTGATCCAACAAATTAGTAATCAAGTATTCTTTGATTTTATTCAATCATCCTTCTTCATCAAGTTTGATGGATTTATCGTTCTATTTTGTTGAGTTTTTTAATTAGTCATCAAAAAAAAGGTTTTTTCCTTTTCTTGTGAGATCCATCAAGTTGAAATTTAAGCATCTTTGATTTGGTTTACTAATAAAGCGGATTAACTTTGATCAGGATTTTCATACGTTAGCTGATCCAACAAATTAGTAATCAAGTATACTTTGATTTTATACTATCCTCTTTCTTTTATCGAGTTTGATGGATTTATCTTTCGATTTTGTTGAATTTCTTCAATTGGTCATCAAAAAAAGTTTTTTTCCTTTACCACAAGTAAAGATGTGCAAGGTCGAAGTGAAAGGCAATCAAGAGTCCCATCAAATTGGAATTTAAGCATCATTGATTTGGATTTCCAATAAAGCGGATTAACTTTAAACAGAATTTTCATTTGCTTACTGATCCAACAAATTAGTAATCAAGTATTCTTAGATTTTATTCAATCATCTTTCTTCATCGAGTTTGATGGATTTATCGTTCTATTTTGCCTATGTAATGTGAAGTTAGATATGATAAGTTCATTAAAGTTTTAAGTAAGTTATCGGAATAATGGTCAACAAGAAAATAGAAGAAGTAAACTAATGCTAATTGCGAAAAATAACTAAAAAAATGTGGTTTTATGACCTAAAAATTTCAAAAATAACTTAAAAAGTAAATTAACACCAAAAGATATAATAAAAATACAAGATTAAAATTAATTTTTCAGATTCATATGCTAATGAAACAAATTTGTGTCCAGGAGAGAATCCTCTAAAAAGTTCCAAATTAAAATGTAACATACATCATTTTCCGAACCCTATATATTAGTATTTATAGTACCTATATTAGCCATATTATATTTAAATCAATCAATAAATTGAATTTATTGTTAACCAAAAAAAAAAAATAAAAAAAAAACAAATGGTCAAGTTAGTTAAAAATCAAGCTCTTTTAATTTTACTTGAGACCCTCTCCCCCTACACATATATTTTCTAAGCACGTCCCTCCTTGAATGGATAGTGAATACAGCTTCATTAGCTGAAAATCGAAAAATCGAAAAATGGAAATAGGTGAAATTGAAACTATCCTTGCTTATGCGGATGATGTGGTCGTTCTGGAGAGTTCTAGAAACGAAGTGGAGCTATCAACAATATTATCTTTGAATCAGGTAAGGTTATGTGTTTTCCATTATCGTATATTGTATATATAAGGGTCAACCAATTTTATCTCGTTATGTTTAATTTATGGATACGTTTATCGATGTAATTTAGTTACTTATATAGTAGATTATTTTATCTTGAAACGACAATAAACACAAAAATATGCTCTTGCTCTAGAAATTATCTACTCAGAATTACAGTTTAGTTTTCGTTGTAACATCGTATAGTTCTTTATTCTCACCGATTATCACTTACAAAATACCAAAAATTATTAATTGTAGTGCTTGTCTTCGAAATTTTGTAAATGAATTTGGTGAAGACATTTTTTCTTATGACAATGCTCTGCTTTTTTGCAAAGTATGTGGTGTTAAAATTTCTACCGAAAAAAAATATAATATTCAACAAGACGTAAACATATCTAGCAGCTAAATATTAGAAATCAACAAGAAAACCCAAAATCTCAGCTTCTAGTCACAGGTATGTCAATGAAGTCATCATTCAACTAAGAACTGTGTAATGTTTTTTGTCCCCAAATATCCCTCTCACTAAATTAAATTTACCAATATTTCGCGATTGTCGGCATAAACATATAAAACAAATTATTCCTGATGAGTCTACGCTTCGAAAAAACTATATAGATCAATGCTATACAAATACTATTATTAAAATTAGAGATTACCTCAGGAAAAAATGTATGAGTGTCAATAGATGAGACTACTGACGTTTAGGGGCGATATGTAGCCAATGTTAAAATTGGTACATTGGAAATAGACAACCCTAGGAAAATATTCCTACTTAACTCAGATGTGTTAGAAAAAGCCAACCACTCTACTATATCTAAATTATTTGACAGATCTCTTTTTATATTATGGCCTGAAGGCATACTTCATGACAACGTTTTACTTTTTGTGTCGGATGCGGCACCATATATAAAATCAGGAAAATCTTTACAAGTTCTTTACTCAAAAATGGTGCATATAACTTGTTTGGCCCATGACCTACACAGAGTGGCAGAACAGATCAGAATGAATTTTCCAAAAATTAATAGTTTAATATCAAATATTAAAAAAAATTTTTAAAGCTCCATACCATATAAATTAGTTTAAGAATTTGGCTCCGGGTATTCCTCTACCTCCAGAACCAATTATTACTCATTGGGGCACTTGGTTAAATGCCGTGAACTATTATTGTGAACATTTTCTACATATTAAAAATGTCATACTTCAATTGGACTCAGATGATGCACTGGCTATTAAAAACACTAAAAAATTAGTCGACAACCCAGAAATTGAAGCAAATAATAAACATAAAAAGTAATTTCAGACTTTGGTTACTGAAATTACACATTTAGGAACATCTGGGATGCTATTATCAGAATCCGTGTGTTGTATAGAAAAGGTTAAACAACAAATTAAACAAGCTTCAGGAAAAACAGGAGAAACAGTTATAAAAAAACTGGATAATTTACTAAACAAAAATTCGGAATTTAAAATTCTTACCATAATATCAAATATTCTAAAAGGGGAAAAAATATCAAGAGAAGAACTTCCTGAAGATTTAACTTGTGATGATTTAATCCATTACAAATTTGCTCCTATTTCATCTGTTGACGTCGAATGTAGTTTTTCAAAATACAAGCATATATTGTCCGATCGTCGTAGAAGATTTTTATTTGAAAACTTGAAAAAAGTTTTGATTGTCCAATGCAACTCCGATGATATAGGTAAAAAAAATCATTTTATAACAATTGTTTAATTTATTTTTTATAAATTATCTTCAATAGAATAAATTTAATTTACAGATTAATAATTGTGGAAGAAGGAAAACTCAGAGAAGCAAGCTTGTAAATAAGTTTATTATAATACCTTTTTTTTTAAATAATTTTTATGAACTAATAAATAATTTTTATACTTTTTATGATAAAATTATTTTTTTAAATCTATTTTTAATGCTTTTTTAAAGCTTTTTTGGAAGATTTTGAAAGCTTTATTGCTTTTTTTAGTTTTTTATTGCTTTAAAATCCGTACTATAGTTATGGGTCTAGAAGTCAACCAAGAGAAAATTAAATATATGTATACTTCCCGGAACGACAGAAATGGTATGTTTTTAATAATGTTTTATTTACGTTTTAATAATGTTTTGTTGATGTTAAACTAATGATTTAAAGATGATTCAATGATATTTTAATGTCTTAATGATGTTTTACTGATGTTTTGTTGATGATTAATGATGTTTTAATTATATTTTAATGTTGTTTTAATAATGTTTCAATGATTTTTCTATGATGTTTTAATGTTGTTTTAACGATTTTTTTTATAATGTTTTAATTATGTTTGAATGATAATTAAATTGTTTTTATGATGTTTTAATAATATTTTGTTGATAATTTAACGTACGTTTCATTCCCCCCCCCCCCCATAACATATTTTTCAATTTTTTTTCACAAACAGTTAGTATGGAATTGTATGATTTTGTACGATTAAAATCAGAATTTGTACGGATTTATTTTCAAAGAAATAACCAAAATAATGTGGGGGTGCTGTAGAAACGTTTCCCCAGCCCTCCCAAAAACCAAAAATCATTTTTTCGTAAATCGTTTTGCGCGAATATTTTGTACGGAATTTGTACGCATTAGAACGACCATTTGCGACATTTTTCGGAAATCCCTTCCAACCGAAAAACGCGTTTTTGAAATTTGGCATTTCCCCAGCCCTCCCAAAAACAAAAATATGTAATATTTGTATAGTTAAACAAAATTGAAAAGTAAGTAATCACAAATAAAGGGTCCCCGTCCAATTTAAGTTTTAGCTAGGGGTCCATGGTTCAATGCTAATTATTGGGAACCACTGCATTATACAATACATAATAAGTAGGTACAATGAAAGTTATTAATGTATTGATTTTATAATAAAGTTTCTTCTTTAACTGTTGACAGTAAAAGTACTTCGATTTCCTACATCCAAATATTTGAATTTAGTTGTTACTTTCAGGAGGAACCTCGGAGAAGCGTTGAGTAAATGGTAAAAAATTTCTAGTAGTTTTCAAAAGGTTAGGTACAACCAAAAACAAAACATTTTTTTTTTTTTTTGTGTAACTCAATGCTTAATAATTGTTTGACCATTTTACATAAATGTCACATGATATCATAATTATCAATTTGTTAAGATCCCTTCCCACCGAAAAACACGTTTTTGAAATTTGGCATTTCCCCAGCTCACTAAAAAACCAAAAATCTTTTTTTCCAAAATAACTATTTATATTATATTTATATTAGCTGACTTCGTTGCCCGTTAAAAACGACAGTTCTATAAAATGATACCGATACACAAACCGTGTATAACCGTGGCTACCGTATTTCGTTTTATTTTTTTTTTAATTATTATACATAGTTAGTATAACCTGACTCATTTAATTATTTTTATTTTATTATTTTTAAATAATTTATTTTAACTGATTTCAACCCTTTAAAATCAAAATTTTGAAAATCGGGTGACGTGGTTGACACTTGGTAAGGTATTTGGAAGAATTCTGTAAAAAAAAAATCGAAAAATTCAAATAGCCTCGTCATAAAATGGTTACATAAAAAAGGCCTGTTATTTTATATATTATATATGAGTTAGAATTTATATAATAATATATAATATGTATTTTATATGTATAATAAAATATTTGTAAGTATGCATAAAAAAAAAAAATAACCAGACTCTACAGACCACGAAATGTCAACATCTTTAATCAAAATTATTCTAGCTCAATTGTAGAAGAATATGCACATATAACATAAAAATCGGGGCCCTAGTTATAATGGTGTGAAATATAATATACCTATAGCTACCTATCTAACCTAATAGGTATATTAATCTAATGACTAATACATTTTAGTGAAAGATTTATTTTAATTGTTTTCTTATTTTACTAAAATTGTAGAACATCGAATTTTGGCTTCTTTTTTTGTTACCTATTTAAAAATAGTACAGCAGTGCATTATATAAATCCTATATACAGTAAAACCTGTGTAATATGGAACCTGAATAACGTGGAAACCTGACTTTTATGGAAAAATGCTACAGTCCCGGCGAACCTAATGTATTTTTAAATATATTGTTCCCTGAATAAGATGGAACCTGTTTAACGTGGAAATGGAAACGAATTTTTTGTTATGCACCTGTATATCATGGAAATAATATGTCATGTATTTTAAAATTATTAGTCAATGAATATAATCTATATCAGTTATATAGATTATTTCGTTGCAATAAGTTTATTTTATCGATAAGTGTCGTAGTAGTGACGTCCAAAAATAAATATTTAACACTAAATGAAAAAATTAAACTAATTGAGTCAAGTGAAAAAGATAAATTAACAGTAAAACAAATTTGTGAACTTTTCAAGTGTGGAAAAAGTCAAGTGTATAATATATTAAAGCAAAAAAATGAAATAAAAGAACAATGGATGAATGGTATGTAATAAGCTTAACTATAAAAATATAAAATTAAAAATTCTATATATGTACGTATAATTTTCATTTTAGGAAATGGGCGAATGAAAAGAAAACCAAAATCCAACGCTAATGAAGAAGTTAATAATTTAACTTGGGAGTGGACTTGAGTGGTTTGTAAGTGCTAGAGCAAAAAAATTTAGTAGAAAAGAAAATGGCAAGTCAAATAACAAAACAAAAAACATTAGATGAATTTTGGAGTATATAAAATATAATAGTGTATATTATAGTGTATAATGTAGAATAAAAAGTAGGTAAAATGCAATAATAATTAATATATATATTATACATGTAATAAAGATCTATCGGAATTTTTTTTTTACAACCTGTATTAAATGGAAACCTGTCTAAAATGGAAAAAATATCCGGTCCCAACCGTTTCCATGTTACACAGGTTTTACTGTATTAATATAATATTAATTTTGGAGAAGGATTTAAAGATTAAATCATTGTTTCTGTCATAAAAATGACCCAAACATTGTAAAACCATTACATTATTATTGTTCTGCTTGAAAAAAACGAATCTAAAAATACTCTTTTATTATTTAATATTTATGTTACTGTGAATGTCCGCAATTGGTGAGTGCTGACAATCACCTAGTGAATGTCGACATACACCTATTAAATTGATGAATGTTGAAAAATTAAAATAATATAGACATATACTATAGTGGTTGTTGACATTTACATTAGGATTTTGGTCAATGTTGACATAGGTTACGTATTCGCACATAATATATAGTATAGTACTATAGAGTATAGACAATAATATAAAATTGACATGATATGTTTGGTTATAAATATTAACAATATTACTTTTATTAATTATGATTATTATTATTGAACAATATTATACCTGTATTATTAATTTAAATTATGATTATTATGCCATATAAAAATTATTATTTTAAAACAACGACGAAAATTGTTCTACTTCTTATTGCAACATGACAAACTGTCATGACATTTTGAACTGCATAAAATGCCAACATTCCTACAACCACACTTTTTTGTGGTGCACTTTGTTTTGCAATTACATCTTGTATAAGTAGGTACTAGAATTTTAGATAAGATCAGATTAAAATATAATATCGGCATTACCA
This sequence comes from Rhopalosiphum padi, assembly GCF_020882245.1. Lineage (NCBI taxonomy): Eukaryota > Metazoa > Arthropoda > Insecta > Hemiptera > Aphididae > Rhopalosiphum > Rhopalosiphum padi. Next base: position 50,553,235 of record NC_083599.1, read on the forward strand.
ACATTCACCAATATCATTATATAATAATGTCGACATTCGCTAGTAAATGTTTACAAACAGTACAAATTTAATCAATATGCCAACATTCACCAATGCCTTTGGTGGTTGACGACATTAACCGGTGACTGTCAGCACTCACCAATTGCGGACATTCGCAGTAACATTTACATATATTGTGGAATTAACATTAATACTTAATAGCCATGATGGTATTATCACTATGTGTTTTTAATTCATTTTTAAATGTTCATATCGTGCTCGGTGTTTAACGTGTAACGTGCTCTTATATTTAATTTAACTAGTTCTTTTTTAAACCTAATAATTAAAATTGGTAAGCGAATTAAATTTATAATTACTAAAATGAGAGGGCGTAAAGCATCTGTTCATCCTGACAAGATAGTCCAAACAGTGCTTCGATTCAGAGATAGAGTCATTCAGGAAATTGATGGGGTAAAAAGTAAGTGATTTTTAAAGTTATTAAATTAATAATTACAAAACATTTTTTTTACAATTTTGAATTTTAAAAATCTTATTACATTTTTTTATACCATAAAATAATACTAGGTATTTCTTTATTAAGATTTATTATATTATTATTGTTTTATAAATATGTACCCTACTTATAACCTACTTCTTTCGAGTAATTATAGCAAATTGTATTTGTAATTTATAGTTAAATTATAATAAGTATCAATTTCTTAATCTGTATATTACCAAATCATCTAAAATATTTTAATTTCTTTTCAGTTTTCATTACTTTTTTTATATAATATTCAAATTCTTAAAACTTTTATTATAAAGTAGAAATATATATATATATATATTATATATTATTATTTGTAAATAATTATTAATATTTAACAAGCATAAGCATTTAAACAAAGTAAATATAAATAAATATATTTTTATAAGAAAAAAAATTAAGCTAGTTCAAGTAAGTTGATTTTGAAATATAAAATAAATTTAAAAAAAGTGGTAAGTGGGTATCGCTCTGCTTTATAGTAGAGATGGGGAGTAGGTCACTATAATGGATGTGTTAAATTTGAATGCAATGACTGGTATCATTGTATACGAAAAACGATTCTGAACGGAGATGATTTGTCAGTCAATGATAATTAATTGGATATATTATATTATTACCTATATTTAAATTGTAATATATCGTTATTTTACGCGATTTCGTAAAAAATTAAATTTCATACGCTCATACAATTTTTTCTATATTGACGCTGGAATTTTTTTTTACAGTTACTTGAAGAAATACTTTTGGATAACCTTGTATTGAATTTTTGAACCTTAAGTATAAATCACAAACATTTTATGAATTTTCAACTTCAAAATTCTTTGCAAATTTTCGTGATTTTGATATGTTTTCTAAACATTTTAACTTTAAATGCTTATAAACAAAAATTGTGACTAACGATTTTTGATTTATTTTTTACTACGATAAGTTTCAATTATCTATAAGTAGCTTAAAAAATGTCAAAATATTTTGAAAATTTAATCGCAAATAGATAACGCTAATATAAACGTTTGTTGAAAATTTCAAGTATTTACAATGAGTCGTTTTTGAGTTACAGCAAAATCAAAAAATCGATTTTGTCAAAAAGTGGTTATGTGTAAAAATTCCCGTTTTTCCGTAATTTTTTCAGGGGTTTTCCCGACGCTTTTGAAAACTAATTTTTTTTACCCCCCAAAGTACCAACTAGATGAATTTTCCTTTTCAAAGAGGGGCTGAAGTTAAAAATCGAAGCATTATTACTACTCCAAAAAGTGATGACAGACACAAAAATAAAAAAAAACACACATCATTGTAAAATCAATACATTCATCACTCCGTTCAGAATCTAATAAATGATCATAAATATTTATTTTAATTTAAAATAGAATAAAATAGAAATAAAGTAACATACCCTACATATTTTTTTATATAATTTTTTTTTTAAAATTGAATTAATTATATTTTACTACCTATTATAAAATATTAAATTATATTATTTGATTTTTCTAGAAATTTCTGTTGCAACAAATGATGTCTGGAGTGACATGAGTAAGTACTTAAATGGAACAATAAGTAAAGGTGCTTTACATTTGTTTGTCCACAATGGAAGACATGATGTAAAAAAAGCCTTAGGAGTTCTTCCAGTAATTCAAGATATTACTTCTAATGTTACAAAAACTGCAGAAGAATTACTACAGAGTGATTCTGGTAAAACTATTATAACAATATATATAAATTAGCTGTAACTATATTCTAATATAACTAATATAACTAGACATCATCTTACTATTCTTACCATCTACATGAAAAAAATGTCATTTGTTGGAGTATATTTTTTACCTCCACCATTCGTCATCATTGCGCGTGCGCGTAACATCATGCAAACATAACATCGTAAATACTACAGTACTACTACTACACACACCATATACGTCGTCACCTCCGTGGTACGTCTGTTCCATTATTATTATTCACTTATCTGCTTGACAAACTTTAGTATTAGTTGAGTGTATCCCGGCTGTCGCGAGTTTTTTTACCTACGACTTCTCGTTATTATTTCTACAACCAATCATTTAATACTACTACTACTACTACTACTACTACTACTACTACTACTACTACTACTACTACTACTACTACTACGACGACGACGACGACGACGACGACTACTACTACTACTACTACCACTAAAATATTATAATAGATAAAATATTATAAAATATATTATTGCATATTTCCACCATCGACTACTGTGCACGCGTGTCGCGGAAAAATAACATTGGACGAGAATTGCATTAATTTAATTAACAATTCCGTTTTCTTTTTCTTTTTTTGCCGGCGATCGGGGAAATCGTCATTGTCGCTAAATGTCGCATATTATTGTTTTATCAAAAGTCACGATATCACCGCACCATCTTCTGGGCTCTCGGTCCTCAGAATCCCATTGCCATCCGAAGCACTAACGTATTTAATATATATTACGGACAATAGTATAGTCGTTGTTCCTACCTACGTCGTCGTACTATCCGTTTGGCGTACCGATCGCGAATACTATGCTGATACAGACGTCCGCGAAAGCCACAATTTACAGCGGTAGTGTCGTCCACTGTCGGCGACGGAAACGCGCGTTTTTCGCGTCGTCGTAAAGTCGTCTTGCCGCCGTGTAGAGTACGACATAGTTCGCCTTCGAGTCTGCTCACAGTCTGCCGTCATCGTGTATGCGTACCTACCGACCGTGGCCAGCAGCAACATAACATATCAAATGGTTTTTCGATATCATGATACGCAGCCGTGGTGGTGCTGTCGCCGGAGTTGTCGAGTCTACAGTACGTTGCAATCTGCCACAAAAGCTCACCACAGCAGTGCCACTGGCACCAGCACTATTGATAACGACATCAAACCGCTGTCGTCGCCCTTATAATAGTTGTGGTGGCAATAACCATGACACGAGATTCGGCGGCGGTCGCCGCTTTAGACGACCGCCGCCGCCGCTGCCCTATATCGGCGGCATCCAACGTAGTGGACGATGCCTCAACACTGATGACAAACAGTACCACTACGAGTGGATCGAGTAGCAATGATGACGTAGGTGGTGGAGATGAAGGTGGTAGCCTCAAGTCATCGTCTGAAGTGTCAACGACTACTAGCTGCTGTGGTGGTAGCAGCAGTAGCAGCAGGAGTGGTAGTGATGATGACGATTCTGCCACTGTTACCAGGTTGTCTACAGCAATTGATGACAGTTGTTCTACAACCATCAAAACTCCAACAATACCACCGTCGTTACACAAACAAATGGAAGACGATAATAATGGTGATAAAGATTCTTCTAGCAGTAGTCATAATGATGAAGCAGCCATGTCCACTACTCCAACAAGTATTGGAGGACGTCTCACGTTTTATAAAGGTAACTTATATAATCTATTATTAAATATTTGTAATATATACTTCCATTACCAATCACATTGTTTTATCAAGTAACATTTCTATATAGATTCTGGCTGTCAGTGTCATTCTTATTTGATAGGTATATTTTGTATAATTTATATCCGCTTAGTTTACATTATGTATTAAAGAAAAATTGTATATAATATTTATGTGAATAAATACAATAAATATTTTAAAAAAATATGTAATTTAATATATAAATTATACATACAAGGGTTTAATAGGTATCAGTACATAAAAAATACTTAAGTGCTATTGTAATTTTATCAATTTACCCCGGTCAATACCTAAGCATTAACATTATTTGTTATGAAATTTAAAATTAATTTGAGTTTATAATTTATATCATAGTTGTACCTACATAATAATATAATTTTTAATATAAAATAGTTGCAATTTAAGTTGTTGTTTAGTATTAACTAGTTATTAGATAAATTTATGATTAAAATTGATAAATAAAATTTTTATTAGATATAGTATTCAATTTAGTTATAAGTAGGTACCAATCATTCATTCATTTTGTATCAGTAATCCAAACAATAATTGGTATTAAATTTGTTTCATACAGTATGAAAAAATGATAGATAATATACTTCTTCAAAACATTTTTATTTTATTAAATTATTTATAACTACTGATAAAATGTATAATCTTAATAATCCAGCTGTGAAATAATCTGAAACGTTCATTAATCTGCAATTAATTTAATGCCAAGTGGATATAAAGTATGTAAAGAGTAATTGTAATTTAGATATACAGTGGAACTTCGATTATCCGAGGTAATGGTGGAGAGGGGGTCACACGAATAAATGAAAATCATGATTAATCAAGACTTTTTATAATAATGAAATTTTTTGTTTAATTATAATTAGAAATATATATAATAATGTTATACATCCATAATATTGTATGTACAATATTGCTTATCTTCATATTATTATCGTCAAAAATATCATTGTAACATTTATCGATATTTTAGTTTATGTAATATAAAAATTTTGATTATAACTACATATAATATATCTAGAGTTCATACTTATTTTTAAATTTTTGGAAGAGTGAGCACAGTTATTCGCGAACACGGATAATCGAGGTTCTACTGTATGTACCTAATATATGCATAATATTGTACAAAATTATTATCATTAACATTTTCATGAACTTTGATATCCTATCAAATAATATCTACCTAATTTGTTTTTAATAATTTAATAACATTTTATTTATTTCATGATTTGAAAATATTACCTATATTTTTTACATTTTATAGACATCAAACATTAGTTTTACAATTGTAAGATACCAATTACAATTAATTAATTTGAGTAAAATCGATTTTGATGATATTATTTATATTATAAATGATACATGATACATGATATTATTGTGTTAAAACTGAATACAATTAGATATTTCACTTAATTATCAATAAATTTACAGAAATTTTCCATTTTCACATTACTTATGTGCCATATCCTATTTTTGTTTGTAATCTTTAAAGAATAAAGAAAACATTATTAAATTAATAAGAGTAATTCATAACAGCATAGACGTGTGCAGACTCTAAAAGCGGGTAGTACCCATATTTATTATCAGCCTTCTTATGTCTGATCAACTATTTTATAACCCCCTTTTCTTTCATAGTTTAATATAATTTTAAGTGTATTATTTTAAATACTTTATACTAAACAGGTACTAGTAAATTAAAATAAAGTATAGTTATCCAACAAATATAATAATTATGAATTACATAGCTAGAAATCATAAACGTATTTTATGTACTTAGATATGAGACATTCGTCTATTACCCATATTATTGAATTCATATATTACTGCATTTAAATCTACACCTTCAATACCATTTCTTGTTCTTTGAAAAGCAGTAATTATGACTCCAAACGTTCATAACCCATTGTACTGCATAATTTATTTTTAAATATTTTTTTTTACTATGGTAAATTTTGATAAAACGCATTCCCACGTACGGCTAGTTACAGGTATGAAAACATTTTTAAAATTTTAATATTATTACATCTTAAATAATTATTATTATTAATATATTTTGAAAAAAAAATAAGTAAATGTGTACTAAAAATAGTATAAATATGTTACTAACTTCAACTTTGTGGTTTAGTTAATATAAAATAATTTGAAATTTTAATTTTAATAGTTTATTTAAACTTTTATAACTTTACTATAAATACCAAAATCCTGTCTAAAATATTTATATTATGAACTATCAAAATAATTTTTTAGATAAATCTATAGTTATATAATTTGCATTACACTACAAAAAAAATGTTTATTGGTCTACTTTAAAGTATTTTCCATAATTAGTTTCCTTTATTTATTCTTTATTATTTATTTCAATAAAAGAACCTGTGTTATATCAATATCTACTACTTCAAGGTTCTTGATATAAATTAAATTTATTAAGTGTACATTTAGTAAAAAAAAATTGGATTTTAATGATAGATGCAACAGTTAGTTCTTACTATTGCAATATTTCAATATTCTATAAATTAAATATTTTCATATATATATGTATAAACTTGTTGCTATCAATTTTTACAGATGGCAAATTTATATTCCAACTAGCAGCCCATCATCAACAAAATCCATATAACAATCCGTCTGCTTTAACATCCCCATGCCGTTGGGTACCAGTTCCGACAGTAATACAGCAACACAAAAATAATGTCAAGTGTATAGGTGAGTGGTCACAACATCAGCAAAATAAGACGATATGGCCTTACTTGGTTACTAATACTGCCTCTGACAGTAAGTCACCTCAACCGGTACAGCAATCACAACCACCAACGGTAAGAATTGGTGAGCGGAAACAACAACAATTTCAACATAGGACGACGCCCCCGCCACTTTCTCTCATTACCAGTGCTGTTAATACAGCTACACATGCTAGTGGAATTGTAGTTGCTACAACGACAAATATCGTGCGAAGACCTTCCAGAAAATGTTCAACTACTGTAGCAGTAGAAAATGTTACCGATTTTCAACATCAACACTGTCAACCACCTACACAATTACGAGGTTTGCCGAGGCGTTCACAGCAACACCAACATCAAGCATTTATGATGATGGCCACCGATACAATAAAAGTTCAGAGGCGTTTATTGTCATTGCCAAAAAAGCAACGTCTCTGGTGTCAAAGAAAGAGAAAATCTATGACTAAAAACTCCATTTCACAAGAACTTAAGCCCCCGAAAATAAATTTAGAATGCGTTGTACGGAACTTGTGGTGTAGGCGACATACAACAGAATTATTGTTACGTAGGCAACTCTCGATCAACAATAATGGAGATACTGTGACTGCTGCTATTTCTGCTGTCGTCGATATTCCTCCTGTCGTTTCTCGTCACATCACCGTTTCTTCGGTAAGCGTTGTCGATTCCACGTGTTCTAATACGGGAGGTAGTAAGCGGCGCTCTATGGTTTCTCCATCACCCACCACCGCTACCCCAATTCCCGTCACTGCCACTACAATAACCCTCAGTAATAAGAGTGGCAATAGTAGCCCTCACAAAAAATATAAACTAGGACACCAGCATCCGCCGGAACAGATACTATTACCGCAGCAACGGTTAGTAGTTGATAAAAATGTGAAAAAAACTATTCCACAACCTCCGACGCAAACCATGTCAACCAACGATCACAGCATAACTGCTATATTGTCTGGGGGTGCGACGGGAGCGAAACGCTCTAATGGTAGCGGTGCTCTTTCAATGGTAATAGATCCAGAAAATTGTGTCATTACCACGCCTACTTCTACTAGTACAATATTGTCACCACATAAAAACCTTAATACGCCATCACCTGCACCACTATCATTATTGCGTACATTGCTCAAGAGTCCCAGTGGTGAAAGTAGTTCGCCACCCATTGCTGCTAATACAAATGGTGTTGGATACAGGCATCATACGAATGGCAGCAGAAAAAGGCCATCAGTCGAATCAACAGTTGTTTCATCATTACCGCCTATTAATGCAGCTGCCGTTAAAGTTGAAAATGGCCTAGGAACGTCGGCAATGGCAATACCATCAGTTGGTGCTAATGCAGCTGATAATGCTTCTGCCGTTCTAACTGCTCTTCATCAACTTCCAACTATTCACCACCCAGCTGCTGGACAATTAGCCGCGGCTGGCTACTTTAATGTGTTATACCATCAAGCCGCAATGGCTGCTGCTATGGCATATCAAACCCACGCACAACTGCCTCAAACGTTGCCTAAATCGCAACCACCGCCTTTATTGTCTTCACAATTTCCCACGACCAGTGGTGCCAATAGTACTTGGCAACGTCAATTGAACCGGCAACCACCTCTTCTACATCCGCCAGAAGCAATTGTCGGAAGCGGAGTTACTAACACCACCATCTCTTCATCTGCATCAACGGTCGTGGCACCTTATTCTTCACCTTTAATAGCTGCCACAGTTAATGGCAGTAGTTTATTGCCACCTGCTACTCCATCACCGCCTCCTTCTTTAATGTTGCATCCGCATCCTGTTCACTCTCGTAATTTATTGTTGCACCATCAGCAACAGTATCAACCAGTGCCCACGGTACAACAACTATCATCGTTCCATCGACAACAAGGTAGTAGCGTCAAAAAAAGAACTGGAGTGGCGATAGGCGTTACCGAGTATGGCGGTTGTATAGAAGAAAATAACTCTGGAGTTGTAGCTACCCTAGATGAAGAGTCATCCTCTTCCGCCGGTAAGTTTACCAATAATTACAATTGGGTACTTTATACTTATAATTTAGTCAAATTAACATTTTAAACTCATTTATACTCTAATACCTAGTTGATTGTCTATTCGTTTTGATGTCCGCTAAAATACGATCGCTTAACTGGTATCTGCGAATGTAAAGCGGCAATCAATAATTAAAAACTTAAGTTATCTGAACTTTAGGGGCGTCATTTCACATTTTTTCCTGGGATGCAAAACCAATATTGAAAATCTAAAGTAATACCAGTCACTCGCATGGTCGAGTGATCCCACGAATTTTTTTCAACACACTGTGTAAATGTAGATCATTTTATAGAAATTATAGTATAAAACAAATAACAATAATTTTGTTCATGATATGCATTTTCACACCCTTGCATCCCACAAATGACGCCACTGCTGGACTTACAAACAAAAGTTTCTAACTAAAGATTTTCCTAATGTTTATCTACCAGCGTAACTGCACATTATTACTGTTGTACATTTAATGGCCTGCCTTGTGCCTTAGTATTATCTTACACATTAATATTTAGATACTATTGTAATTCTACTTGCTTTGAACTATGTTCATTTAAACTATTGAACCAATACTATTACACCTAATATATAATAGATAAACTATGGCTAAATAGCTACTCTTTATTTTCATTTAGTCAAAAGTTCTTATATTTTAACCATGTTAAAGTTACGCAAGAAGTAACTCAGAAAAGTAAACTTGATCGATACAAGCCATACATATTATAATAAACTAAATAAACTCGGTCCAAAAAATGCGTTCACAAAATAACTCATTGACTTCCATACTTGTGATATAGGCTCAAACAATTTAAATATTAGTGCTAAACTAATAATACTGAGTATTTAATATCATTTCATATAATCTGGAATTGCCTATTCCAATAGCTGTTAAGTAAATATTAGCATTTTCTCAAGTGAATTTGAATACTAAGATTACCAATGCTATTTTTAACTATATAATTTTCTTTCTGGCATCCAAGTTGCCCGTCTTCGTAAAAATGGCAATACGTCTTCAGGTCATTTAGTAATAACAAAACTAAAAAAATCCCGGTTACTTACTGCGTTTCGATACGTTTCTTGTAATCGTCAAATTTTAAGTCAATCGATTTCGTTAGGGATAAGATTTTTCTTGACCATTAAAATTTGCGTTCTTGCATGCTTAACTGGGCCAACGAAATAAATTAGGTTAACACGAATACACACTACTTCTTACTTAAAAGGAATACACTCAACCATTCAAAATAATTGTATACAATAAAAAGAAGCCGCATTAACACTTTTACATCTCAGACTTAATTTTAAGCTGCCTTCTCCTTCGCCCAATTATTATATTGAATAAGTATGTATCCAATACATCTATCTATCTATTTATTTATAATACCTGGAATTTCAAACCACTACGTGTTTAATAATTCCACTAAAATAAAATAAAAATATCACTTCAGTACTACATAACCACGGACCCCCTAACATCAACACGCAAACCACCAATTGGGAACCTCTGATGTATCGTATCCATATTACTATTCTTAATAATATGGTATTTAATCTATTTCTATTTTATACTGTAAATATATTTTTTATAAATATAAAATCTTTATCGAAATATAACAAATAATTTCACTTCTTCGCATGTGTTTAAAATGTATTTAAACAAATTATACTTATCAATATGTTGGAGGCCTCAGAACCAAATTAATTCATAATAAGGTTATTTTTTGTTCATTGGATTCTGATTATATACTATGGCTTTTACTAGGTTCTTATCTTAGGCTAACAAATTGCACAATTTTTCAGTTTTGATATAAATCCTAATATAAATTTTACTCAAGAAGGAATGAGGGATCATTGAAATCAATGCTTATATCCTCTTTCATATTTCAAAATTTAATTCACTTTTTACAGTTTTGATTCATCTATTCTTCTAATTAAGGTAGTTTATCTACCAATCAATATACTACTCCAACATTCAAATCTTATTCTTGCACGCTACTATCTTACTATCGTAGTGTCAGCATTACGAACCTTCGTCATTTATTAATTATGGCAACTTAAATATTTCCTGTATCTGGATAAAAATTACGCACTGAAACTAGTGATGCTTACTATCAATTATTGTTTATATTTTCCCAACCCAATTCTGTTTTAACTTATCTTACGCAGAAGCAACAATCATTTTATTTATATTAAAAGAAAGTTTAATTTTTAAAACTTAATTTCATATGAGTATACAATTACATATTCCCTTATACTTAACATTCTCCTTTCAACTTCTTGATGCCTGCACGCCTTAAGTTTCTTAAATTATCTTTTTTCCGGTTTTCTTCAGTTTTTTGTTTTTTACCAATTTTTAAATTTACCACTTCTTTGACCTCCCATAATCATAATCATCTTTTCGGAATATTTTGTTTCTTAAAAAATTAACTTTTCATCATCGTTATATTATATTTTTAAATTGTATATTATATAGATTAAATAAATAAATATTTTAGTCAAAATATAATAGTTTTATTTTAAAAATACATTGTCAGTAATGCAGTTTGAAGTAGTTTAGACAGCCACATAATTTATTATTGCAAATTTAATTATGATCTATTTGAATTCTCTGAAACATGCCACAAACATCTTTAACTACAATTATTTAAAATTTATAAATTTTTACGAAATACTACAATTCTAAAAAGTAAAATACCTATGAAAAAAATATTTTGAACAGATTAAAATTAACCCTTTTACTTATTATTTATAAGTATTATTATAATTACATAGACATTTAATATTTTTGTTTTACTCTTAGATTGTATGCCGCTCAACCTATCCAAGGATTCTATAGCTGAAAACGTCAGTGGTACTAGTCCAACGGCAAGAGTCAGGTGACATTCGAGCGAAAATTACTACAATAGACTAGCTATTAGCATTAGACTGTTTGGCCGTTTCTTAAAGGCTAACTGAGTATACTATTTCATTAACGTGTCAAATACTATATGTACTGAATATGCGAAAATGTATGTATGAATATAAACAATATTATATTTTGTAAATATATATTCATGCATACATAAATACATACATACATATATATTATGTAAAATGATAATAATATATATATATATAATCGTTTATTCAAATGTCGCGTCTTATTGTTTTATTATTTTGTAAATAGACATAAAACAAAAAGAAAAGTCGCATGTGCGTGTAGTCATAAGAAAATTATTTGTTACAATAAAAAAAACAATCAATTATACAACAGTTGTTTTCATTTAAATCGTATCTAAACTAATTAAGCTAAAAACTATGGCTGCTAGATTGCTAATGTTGTTTGTAAAAATATGTCCTTAAAAGCTACAATATTTTTCATTATTTTTATTACAATATAGTCATTATCGAAGTAATAATCATATTATGTATTTTAATTATAATAAAATACTCAGTGTAGCCAAAAAAATAAAAATAAAAATCACCTAATTAATTTAAAATGTTACAAGTATTATGTAATCAATAATAATAAAGTCCGATAATCATAGTGTGTGTGTAATAGTAAAATAATAATAATAGTAAAAAAAAAAATAATAATAAAAATAATTTTAGCATATTTAGGTTCAACCTATAGAAAGGATTCGGATTAAAATTAATATGATTATTGTTAATGTATAAAAATAAAATAGTACGATGATGAAAAAAAAATTGAAATTCTAAATTATCGTCCAAACGGTTGGTGATATTCACCACCAACAGTGCCTAAGTCCACATAATACGGTGGTACTTAGTGATGACTACTACCGCCGCCACTAGAACGTGACGACATTGTAAGCGCACCACTAATACATGGTGCTACTATCGGTGCCGCCGACGGATTCGGTATGGTGGACGGTTGTCTATTGCTACTGCTAGTACCACCACCAGTTGTAGACATATCAAATGGTGTAGCTGACCCTATTGATGATGAATTTCCGGATGTACTATTGGTTTGTGGAGCCGGTGATCCCGTGGGCCCTGCTGTTCCTAATGGTGTCGCCGACGACGATGCAGCAGCGGACGGCATTGTGAACGATATGCCAAGAAGCGCGGCTATCGGCTGCCATGGCTTGCGTGCCGACCGCCTTAGTTCTTTACCCGTCATCCTGGCTTTCCGTAAAGATCTGCAGCATACAATAAAATACTTAATAATGTTATATTAACAAAAAAAACACGATGAAAAGTGAATAATCAATCATCTAAATATGAAAAATTAATCTAATGTTTGGACAATACCACACAAGTGCGGTGGTCACAGGCCATAATAGTTATTGTACCTAGACAATGTAGTACATCTATAATACAGGTCATCAGGAGCGTCCGTCCACGATATTACATGCTTTCTACCAGTTCGAGCCATTGATGGTGTCCTGTAATGATTATGCTGCTGATGCTGTTGTGACTGGTGGTGGCCTGCCGAGCCCCCGGATTTACCACCACTTCCAGTGGCAGTCAATTGTAAAGGTCCTCCACTTGACGTACCACCTCGCTGTTGTTGTTGCTGTTGTTGATGCGCCACGATCGACGCCAGCATTCCATCTACAGCACCCCCGCCGGCTCCGCTACCTCCTTGTGACGTTGATGAGGGTTGTTGGTGTTGTTGGCTGTGGTGATGATGACCAGAAGATTGCTGTTGTTGCTGCTGCTGTTGCGAATGATGTTGCTGCCGATGCATACGTTTTGATGGCGGCCCAGCTTGTGGTTGTGGTTGCTGTTGTATAGATGCTGCACAAAAAAAAACATTCATTATTATAATATTAAGATCTTTAAAAATATAGTTTAATAACTGCGTGTATAATAAAATATGATCTGTCTTTAGAAATGCCACTAATAAATCATATTTGATGTGTATTATAATAATAATAATAGTGACGGTATTCAAATGCAGATAAATACTCAAAACTAAAAACCAAGATTATATATGTTTGCATTATCAGTAGAATCCAGATTGTTTGGATAGAGTAGATTTTTTACTTTTCTTTAATTCAATAGATATTTTACATTAAAATTAACTAATGAAATCCGACAGAAAATCACATGTGTCATCATCACTAGTATATAAGATAATTGGTGAATTTGATCCGAGGATGCTTACCACTATCAGTTTCATATAGCCGCCTCTTATTGCTTGACGACGAAGAGCCTTGTTGTAGTTGTTGTTGTTGCTGTTGCTGCTGCTGTTGGTAGAGAGCAGCAGCTGCAGCTGCTACATCAAACCCCGTAGCCGATTGATCATTTGTCGAACCAGATGCCCCCGCAGAACTACCACTACTAGCTGATCCCGGGGGTCCCAAAGCTCCGAGTATGGCGGCTGCTGCAGCCGGGTTCAGTCCAACTGCTGCAGCAGCAGCTGCTGCTGCCGCAGCTGCGGATGGGTTATTCAATGCAGAAGTAGCAGCTGCCGCAGCCGCGGCAGCTTCCTGTTTATTTGGCACTCGTTCATATAGCAAACTTCCATCTACAATTACGCAACAGCGTAGTATATTATTAAAACGAAGTGATAATGATGAACATTGTTTAAATTATTTTTAGAAATAAATACTATAATACTACAATATGCTGAATTACAGTAGTCGTTGTTATATATATAACATATATGCTAGTGTTCCATTAGTTAATTTTTTTATTTTGACGATATAACACAGACATTATCCATAAAAAAAATGTAGGTGGTTGGAAATCATAAAACTATAAAATTGCAATTATACTAAGTATAAATGTTGACAATAATATACATCTTTAGGTACAAAAACATTTAATTGTTTAATCTAGTCTAATTTAAGAGCCAAGGAAAATTATAAAAGAAACTAATCAAATTAGACAAAGAAGTTGTAGACTTCTCAAAATTATAACACTTCTAAAAACAACTATTTTAATAACTATTAGTTGCAGTTTTATCATTAAATTTGTTTAACATATCAAAAGAAACACAAACATTTTTTAACAGAAAAAAATCATAAATATAAGATTAAAACCATAATATATTTATATATTAATCTAGTAATCAGTTAAATTGTAATATAAATATGAAATTAACTCAATACAATTTATAGTGTCCTAACATTTACATACCTATAAAGTATTGATTTTATTTAAATAAGTTAATATTAGTTAACCTAGCAATAAAAATAAGTTTAAAAATAAAATATACCCTAGTTACCCTGGTGCACATTAAAATATTTTCTAAATAAATTTATAGATTTTATGTAAATGATAAATTTGTATAACCTCTTCTGTCTTTAATTATTTTGCATTTTAGAAGGAAAAAATGTATGATTTTGATTATTCATCTAAAGTATTTGAAATTGTTTTAAAATGATTATTATTTATTTCTTCACTTTTATTTTAATGAGTCAACTTAAGCTTACTTATACTTAAAATACTCGATAAGTATTAATTGATTGATTTCAATTTTAATCTTTTATAACAATTCAAAAAATTGAAACATCAGTATTTTTTCTTCAAAATGCTACACAATATATAATATGTATATTATTGTCAACTAATATATTATAGACTTCGGGAGTTAACACTGACCCGGTGCCTTTGGTGGCTTGGGAAAAGCGACACGTCCACCCGTTGATGATCTTGAAGAATGTTTGCCATGTTTCGATGAAGACGAAACATGATGATGTGAAGACTGATGCTGGTGCTGCTGAGAAGGCAGAGACAGCCAATCTGGCACAGCTATATCAGCAGCAGTTGCTGAATTCATTCCACCGCGAATTCTCCTAGCAGCTATTAATGCATTGGCTACTCGAGTAACTCCAGGTCGGCGGGCATGCGCTTTAACTGCAGCAGCCCTCAAATATGCTCTTAGTTCATGGACTGGAGCATGTTGCATTGACAGCATGCCTGAAAGATAACATATCCCAAATTACATATACATATACCAATGAAATAGCTATTTCAGTCTAAAATATTGTCTATATAGTTAAAATAAAATATGACAATGTATTGTGAAAAAGACTACAAGATTGATAGGACATTAAATTTAAAAAAAGTTTATTTTCATTATATCTCTAAATTACCATCTATAAAACCTTTTGTACCTTTTAACATAAAAATAGACGTTGAAAAAAAAATTGGGGAAACTAGCAAGTAACCACTCTGCTATACAATAGATATCAAATGAACATCATCATTGAGGAGTAAGACACTTTAATGAGTGTATTAAATTTTAATTCAATGATAAATTATTGCATATAGAAAAAGATTCTAAGCAAAAACAAACGGCTATTTGTCAGCCTAAATTACTAAGTATAGTTTATATTACGTTTATATTGCTAATAAAACAAGTTGAATTAATTTTTGCCGAAAGCATTTCATTTAAACATGTCATTTTCCATACAAAATATAATATGATAAAATATCCACAAATAATATGTTTAAATTACAACAAAATAGCTAAAAATGTTTTTCTTATAATAAATATCTAGCGATGTTCAAACATAAATTTAAAATGTCTATAAAAAAAACCCATGTTTATATTTTTAAGTTGTTGGTTACAATATAAACTACATAAT
Organism: Rhopalosiphum padi; assembly: GCF_020882245.1. Lineage (NCBI taxonomy): Eukaryota > Metazoa > Arthropoda > Insecta > Hemiptera > Aphididae > Rhopalosiphum > Rhopalosiphum padi. Next base: position 50,569,488 of record NC_083599.1, read on the forward strand.
TATAAGAAACCTTTTATTACATTTTCAATCATCAACTATAAAAATTAAACTTTTTAAAATTAAGTTTAAACTTAAAATGCTTATAAAAAAATTGTGCCTACATATTTTTAATAATTTAAATATATATGATAAAAACTTTTAAGACAATTTTTATTAAATTTTCAAGGTCTTTTTGGTGACAAAAATTATTTAACATTTATAAAAAAAAATCTAAAAAAATTAGAAAATTTCAAATATTAATTAGTAGCTCTAATAGAATGAAAATATTTTTTATGTATCAACAATTTTAAAATAAACATTTGATGAAAATTAAAAGTATCTAAGATTATTATGACATTTTTTTTTTCCTGATTATTATGAAAAGTAATGAGAATTTTTACTTTTAACCCCTCAAATACAAACTAAATCCAATTTGTCACCCAAGTTAAAAATTGAAACACTTACTGCCCCAAAACATGATGACAAGTACAAAAATTTAAAAAAAATTGTATGTATCAAAATTAATACATAAATATTAAATAAATGAATAAGTTATTATGCAATTCAGATAGACCATATAAGTTGTTTGCTTTGTCAAAGCATGAAGTCACTCTACACTATTAATAAATCAATTAAGTTAGGCATTTTAATGACATTAAACAACACACTATAAATATCATAATATATACTCACATTCGTGTTTGTAAGAGTGTGCCGTTTGTGGAACACATACAAATGGTCTTCGAGCTACATTTCTAGGACGGGCTAAGCATCCAGGCTGTACCATAGCTGAAGCTATGGGAGATAACAGAGATGCTGTTTGATTTCCACTAGACGAAGCTTTTTTCTGATGGTGCTGTTGCTGTAATAGTGCAGCAGCTGCTTGTTGTGCGGACCGGCGCCTACTAGCTTTGGCCAATGATGTACATCTCAAGTAAAATGCTGTTCTTGTCTTCATAACTGGCCTCCCAGTGGCAGTAGCTACTCCTCCTGCTCCAATAACTGTATTTGTTGTTATGCCTCCACCACTTGTAGATAGGTTGTTGGGCTGCTGTTGTGGTGAAGATGATGATGCAATGAGATTAATTACTTGGTTAGCAGAACCACTATTGATGGAATGTTGATTTGGGTTGCTGCTGTTCAAGTTTAAAGGTCCTCCAGAATTATGGTGGAGAAGTCCTGCACCAGAAATGGTTTGCTGTTGCTGTGGTGGCTGTGGTGATAATTTTCCACTTCCACCACCATCAAGACCAGCACTTCCAGAAGATCTACTGCTACCACCAATTGATGTAATGATGGCACTAGGACTACTACTGCTGTTGGAATTTATCCCGATGCCATGTGCTGTACTGTAATGTCGTAGCAGCTGAGACTTACTCTTGAATGGAGCTGCTTGGCACCCTATAATAGTGCACCTATGAGCAGTTGTTGTTGATCCAGACGAATTAATATGTGGTTGGTGTAGTAATAAACCACCACCACCTGGTGAAGACGATGCCGATTGGTGTTGTTGTTGCTGTAGCTGTTGTTGATGGTGAAGCTGTTGATGATGGTGGTGTTGTGACTGATGATGATAACTACTATGGTGACTACTTCCACTACCACCAAGGTGCATAAGGTGGTGGTGGTGATGGGGTGGAGTCGACATAGTGGGTCCATGTGATGAAGATCTTCCACCACCAGCTGATACATTCAGGTTCATTGCTGCTGCTAGAGAACTAGACGACGCATTTGAGTGTGGTCGATCTGTTTACAAATATTTCAAACAAATTAATCGACATATAATTAACTGTAATGTGTTAATATTTTATATAAATGAAATGTTGTTAATTTATTTTATTGAGTTCTCACAAAAACATTCACAAATTATAAAACAAAAAATAATTGCAAGCTTTCACAGAAGATATTAACATAAATGGCAAAGTCAAGAGAAATACATACAATTCAGACATTAAATGCAAAATAAAATTGAATTGATATATTTTATATTTATATTTGAAATCAGGCCTCTGAATAAGTTTTCATATCGATGAAGCGATTCACCGAAAGATCGAAAAATTAACAAAAAAGTGTACCTAAATATTTTGAATAAGAAAATTCAGCATCACTCATTTTGACCTTAACTATGCAAGAGCCATCACTGAGCTGCAAATCAAGCCTGAGAATTATAAATTAATAATTTTTTTATATTAATATACACGATCTTCATATCTTGTAATGACAACCACGTTAAAGAATTTAATGTTGAAAATATACCAGATATGCATTCATAATACACATATGAGTATAATATATGTTATGTTAAATTTAAGTAAATGGTGTTATTCATCATTAGATATTAAAATTACTAGTTAACACTTTGAATGCGGCATGGTTTGACCTGAACGATTCTCCTATGCTGAATATTTTTCGTAATAATGCTTAATAGTAGTAAGTATAATAAAAATATGAAAAATACCCGGAATCTCAAACCACCGCAAATTAAACAATTTCAACTGTTTGTCTGTGCGGTGGTACAAGAACAAATAGCTTGTTGTATGCTGGTATTATTAGGAGAGTTCAGAAAGTACTACAGGTTATCGACAATGCGTCGACGCCCACCACATAGAACAGATGCGATATGTCGACATCCGCAGTCAAAGTGTTAGGTTAACTTGTTGATTACTCTTTTGAGTTTTGAGTCTTTAATCCTTAGTTACTGTTAAGAAGTGTTAAGCATAATACTTTAGATGTATATATATATATATATCATTATAAGTACCTTCGTCTCCAGACATACTCCCTCCCCTTGCAGTTGCAATAACTTTTTTATCTGAAGTAGCAGTTCTGGGACCTCCATATTTTTTCCAATGAGTCCAGCACTCATGACATAATGTAGAAGATAATCCTCCATTTTGCTGATGATAAGATATTGAGGATGTTCCGGTTGTGGCTCCTATGGTGTTTGGATACCATTGTTGTGAAGACACAGCTATTTTCAATTATATAAATTACAAAATAATTATTTATTTTATAATTATTGATATGTATTCATATTATATAATGTATTTATATATATACAGAAATGTTATCTATAAAATTCCTTTCTTACCGTCACATAAATCACATAATCCAGGTTGTAATGGTCCTTCCCCTGTTATAGATAATCCACTACTACCATTTTTAGGAGAATACAGCTCCACAGCTGCCGAGTTACCATTTACAAGCTGCTGTTGCTGTGAAGATTTTATTGTTACGCCTGATGTTATAGCTTGCTGCTTTCCACCACTCGTTGATCCATTACTATGTACAAAAAAAACAATTTTAAAATAAAACTATTGTAGATACTAAGAGCACACCCAGAAGGGAAGCTTTGAGGTTGAAGCCCCACCTAAAATGTTTTTCTATTAAATTAGAGATTATTGAGGTGATAATGGTATATTATTTTGTCAAAAAAATCATATTACAATGATTATGTTTTTTTTAAATTGAATTATGATATTAGATATTAAAAGTTGTACATGTTAAGATTAGTAACAAGAGCTAATTGATTATTTTGTTCAAAATTATTTGTAAATTTATATACTGGTGGTAAGATAGGTAACCTTTGATCAATACAAACAGGGATACAAACAATAAACATAATACTTAATTAGATCAATTGTAAGTCATGAAAGTAGGAATAGTGGTGATTGTGTATTTGTACATAGGGACAAGTAGAAACATTTTTAACCCCTCATAAACAATATTCCTGAGTGGTACACAAATAGTACATCAATAGTATACCACAAATTAATTCAACAAGCCACGACACAATATAAATGCTATGAGCAGGGCTAGGATTTATGTGCAACAGCATGTTTTTTTTTGCAACTTCTGATTACTGATTTTGTCAGTAACCACGAATCACCTCATGATGAGATAAATGGTGGTGTTTTTATTTTGCATGTTTTTGCATATTTTGGATAAAATGCATATGATTGCATATTATATTGAATTAAATGAATATTAATGCATATTTCAATTATAAGAATGCAAAAAATGTATATTTTATAGTACATTTCGTAATTAAAATTTATAATTTAATATTAATATTTCATATTTAATTCTAGCCCTGCTGATTTAAGTATAAAACTTGGTTTTTTAAGACAAACAGCCAATCACTGATGTATTTCAATAAATAACTATTTTTTTTGTAACTATATTTTTGTATTTATCTTAAAAAATTTAAATGCATATTTTACAATTTTTATTGCATACAAATCCTAGCCCTGGTTATGGGTATGTAAAATAATACAAATTGAAAATGCTTATATCTAGTTTAAAAATTACAATATTGAAAAAAATCAACACTAATAAAAATGTTTTAACCTTTAACCTTGGTAATAATTAAATTCTCTCTAATATTAAAGCTAATAATGTGTTCTATTGAACGCGATTTTTATTATGTTGATTGCGTCTAAAACGGATACAACATATACAAATGTGGCGTCTTTTTATCATATTGAAATTGATATACCAATGATATTATTATCCACTAATATGTAAACATTTTGACGACATACTCTACCCCAGGCTACATGTAAACTTAGTGTTTTTTTTTTTTTTTTCCTGTTTTAACCGACGACGCCGCGGGATCTGCTTTCGCATTGCTTCCGCGGCGCAAATGTAAACTTAGTGTTATATATTATAACAAATACTCACTAAGAAGGTATATACACTTGTTTCAACTTGGATTCTTGTTCTACAGCCTTAACACGCTTCTGTTGCACATATCTATCTGTGGTCTTCCACATATAATAGTACTCAACTATGTTTTTATGCGTTTTCCAGGGAAGCTGTAACAGCATGTCCATATAAATCGATTAGTATTGAAATTACGAATAACAAATAATACAATCTAAATTAAAAGCTATTACTACTGAAATTAAAAGAGAAAAAATATGAAATACTAACAAAATCATGACGTATGTCACCAAAGTCCTTGCCATATTTCTCCAATGCTTCCTCAAATAAATTTGCTTCGGAAGCTGACCATTCTTCCATTTCATCACGGCACAATACGGGACCGGTACTAGGTACTAGGGAACAGGTGGCAGTACCCAGATCATAACCATGTCTATGCAGTGTGTCCATAGCATGAAACTGTTGTTTTTAATAAAAAAAATACATGTCGAGTTAATAGTCTTTTAATAAACAATAGAACACTAACTTAATACCATACTAATCAAGTTAAGACATACCACGTAGTGAATTACCATTAAGCAATTTTGAGATATTATGAAAAACTTACCAATGTGATGTCCCGTGATGCAGCAGCTGCTGACATGTGCAATGAAGGCTGTTTTACTGAGCTGGTACAATCTAAGGCACGAGCAAATGTGCCTAACGATCGTGAAACAACTAAAAACTGATCTATTTGTCTATCGGTCAAACGATTCCACTGAGGCCTACATGTCCATATCAAAGTTTCAAGTTCAGAATCACTTTCCATTGTCACTGCTGTTACAGTTCCTATTGTTGTCACTGTAGTCACTGCAGTAGAGGATTTTGCATCAACATCTTTCTCATCATCATCTTCATCGTCTCGACTACATTCTGTTACCATTGGCTCTTCTCCATCACCATCAGTAATATTTTCTTCTTTTACTATATCTCCTTTTACCAATGTTGCTGTAATATCTTTTGCATTTACATCACTACTACCGCGATTAAATAGTGCTTTTGGTGGCACCTCAGCCTGATATTTATGACCAACGCGGATTTCTCCCTTGTCAGCCAATAATGTCTTTTGGACAGGATCAAATACCAGACAATAGAAGAATGTGTCCTGTTTATTGTAAAAAAAATGATTGAATTATTTAAATAGGTAATATACAAAGTTGTGAAATGCTTGTGAAGGCTATAAAATTGATTATAAAAAGGATTGATATAAAGATATAGTCATGAATAGGGTCCGGATTTCAATGCAAAGTGCATATTTTTTGGTTGATCTTACACAATGCTTTCTAAGTACATAATTTGTTTCATGTAGTGAGGGTTTCAAAGCTACAAATTGTATTTTGCATTTTTTTGTATATTTCGACATTTTTTTGTTTTTAGAGCATTTTTAGCATTATTGGGTCATTTTATTGGTTTTTAATGCATATTTGTTCAATATACGATAAATAGAAGATCTTTGTAGTTTGAACATATTAATATTAAACAATATATTATTGTTCAATGAAATGCTCAAAGTTTAGTAAGTTCAATAAGCTCTTAGAATTTTAATTTTACATAAATTTTAATCTATATTTTGGTATGTTTTGAATGAATAATATTTCCCTAAAACGGCCAAAACGTAAGCGGGTCAGCATCAAGTCATCAATTCAAATTTTTAATTTTTTTTTTTTTAATAAAATAATAAATAATGATTATAGCTTTTTTATAAATTATAAATTGAAAAAAAAATATATGGCATTTTAAGGTCATTTTTGTGGTAAAATTCATTTTTTAAAGACATTTTTGGCTATTTTTTAGAGCATATTTATATGGTTTTAAGTGCATTTAAATCCGGGCCCTAGTCATGAATAATTTGATTCTCAAACTTTGTAAAATAATTAATATTCAACCAATATTATCACATAATGTGTACCTTATTTGTTTAACATCATAATGAATGGTAAGTGGTATTTTATAAAATTGGAGCATAATACATTTTCTTAAAGGGCCACTACACCAACATTTTTTTTCTCTGTCACATAATATAGGAACAAAGATATTCCGTATTTCCACGATAACGACTCTCTGGTTCAGTTTAAGGCGAAGGCGCCTATTATATATTTCATAAAGAATATTTCCTATGCTTTGACTAAATAGATTTTTAATATTTACATTTTTTATAAATATAAACATGTTTTAATTTAAAATAATTTCGATTAATTTTATTCATTAATTTCTTATTCAAAATGTAAGTATTAAAATAATATTATTTATTTATAATATAATAATAATTAAATATCACATAATTAACAGTAAACCGTTTTTATTTAATTTTATAGTTTTATATAATTGATATAGAAAAGTTTTCAAAAAGTTGAATACCAGAAATCTATGACTAAAAATTGTACAAATAATTATTATTGTTATTACTTATTTATTTAATATAGGTTATATATTATTCATACATAGCAAATGTGGTATACTTCATATCAAGTATTATTTATATTTTTTTAATATTACATTGATATTTTAAAATATAGTATCAATTTTTCAATAAAAATTGTAGTTACTTACATAGCACTGAGAGTATATATATATATATAATGTTTTCAACTTTTGTTACTGTTACATAATAGTACTTGAATATTATAATATTAAAAGTATTATTATACCAAGGATACACCAAATAATATCCCTACAAAGTAGTATTTAATAATGTCATGTCATATGTACACCTACTATTTATTACTTCGTAAATTACAAACAATTAATATGCATCAGTAACAATAAGAATTATTAACGTTTTTAATTATATTCATTTTTTAATTTTTACGGTATATTTATAAAAAAATTTTAAAATAAAAATACTATATTTTATGAGAAACCAAATTTTTAAAACTGTAATATTTAATTGGATGAAATGTTCGTCATAATTTTGATTTGTTATTAGAAAGATTAATTTTGACTTTAAACAGCCATGAGCAAAATACTAAATTATTAGCTTATAAAAATAAATTATAAAATAACCGGAAGCTAAACAAATGTTTTTTAATCAATTTAACACTTTACCATTTAATTATATGATGTAATGTATAAATATTTTATTAAAATAAAATAAATTTTTTGAGTATAGGATAATAAAAAGTTGATGAGCTATTAATATACTTAACTTAATTCCCATTACATTTTATAAACAATATATTTTTCATTATTTACCATGCCATGTAAATGTTTAAGTTCAAATTTAATGTTTCTATTATGTAATGGTTTTATGATTTTTATTTATTAAAAAAAAATAAAATTGTTAATAATTAATTATTACTACCTAATTCTATAAAATAAATGTGAAGTAATATTACTATTAGAAGTCAATAAAAAAATTATAAAACAATAGATATATATTTATGCAGTAGCATGACAAAAAGATAATCGAGAGGTGGCCGCCTGAGTTTTTAGGGCTTGTGGGTGTGTGGATAATGGCCTACAGATAATAGTTAAGAATTAACTAGTATTTTAGTATTAACTACCTAAAGTTAAACATATGACATTAATTGTCTTATCAGGTTATGAGTTGATAAGATTGTATAATATTAAACTATAGCTTTGGAAAATGTCAAATTCGCTATTGTATTTATTTATTAATATATTAATGTTATGTTATTAATTATTGAAAACCGAATATTGCATTAATTTTCATATCATATATTAAACTATTTTAAAACTAGGTATAATAAATTTATTTTGATTTAAAATTATTAGTAACAAATTGGTATAAACTTTGAATTTTTAATACAATATACAACCATAAAAAATTCTATACTCATTACTCACATCAACAAAGCATAATATTTAAAATTTTCACAATAAGCATTAATATTTAATCAAAACTTAGTATATATAATATTTTAATAATATGCAAACAAACACAAGTACATTCAGTACTTACCTCTCTTTCTAAATAACTGTCCAATGATTCGGTCTCATTGTACAATGTTACTGTGCATTTTCCACGTATATGCGTTGCTGCCAATGTTTCCACTTGCCTGCTTAAAAACAATTCACGTTGTTTAAGCTGTTCACCACGCCACCAGTCATGTTGTGGTTGTGTGCTCTGTGTTGTCTTATCATCATCTTTTACAACATCTGAAGCTATTACATACAATAATTAAGATTCATATACAATATTTTAATCCCTACAATACCAAAAATTTCTTTTGTGCGCCCTATTTTAGAATATGGTTGCCCCCCAGTTAGCGAAAGAGTCCAGAATAGAATTCTTACTCAAAATTGAGCATTCACAGCATAACTACTCATCTGTGCATTTAAAGCTAAAAAAATTTCTCCGCTTTCTTCTCGACGTATTGATGCTGATTTCCGTTTTATTCAAGTTCTACTCAATGGAACAATAAATGCCCCAAATCTCCTTTCCTCTATTAATTTCTGTGTTTCAATTTACCCTTCAAGACATCACGCACACTCTTATCCCTACTCACTTCACCTTCTATGGTCATAACCAGGGCTCGGGACTTTATACATTTGCATATTTGTTCGGGAAGTAAATAGAATAAATCTGATCCGGTACAAATTTGTGTTGTGGTGTTTGGAATTAAAGTTTAAAAGTTTATTGTGCATATGTTTGCATATTTTGGAATTTTTTCTACAAATGCATATTTTTAAGATTTATTGATTTTTATTGCATATTTTAAAATAATTTTTGATTATTTACTCTTAAATCATATTTTTAGTAAATTAATCAATTTTATCTACATGCTTTTGTCGACAATAATACCAATAAGGCGATAATCAATAGCATTACGGGGAACCCATTTTATTTTTAGCTCTGAAGACAATATTATTTTTACTTACCTAACGCAGTTAAGTACATAATTATAATTATAAAATGATTATTTTTTAATACATAAAAATTGTAATTGCTAGATATAGAAGATGCTGAGTGTTGAAAAATCCAAAGACCTACCATTCAACAGTTTGACATTTTTTTTTTTAATAATATAGTATGTATAAAATATAAATTTTTAGTAATATGTACAAGATATGTTTTTTTTAAATTAAATTTGAATAAGTATGTATTTTTTAATTAATAATAAATGCATATTAAAGCGCATATTTTGATATTTTTTGGTGCGTATGTATGCGCATATTTTTAAGATTTTAAGCACATAAAGTCCCGAGCCCTGGTCATAACCATCCTTTATACCGCATGCTTTGTTGTGTCAATTATGCCATGTATTCACTCTGTATCTTTTTGCTTTTTTTTTTTTTATCTATATATACAACTATATGTGTAATGTTGCATTTTGTTTGTAATTATTCTAACCTTAAGCTGTTATAATTTTTCTATTATCGCTCACATATATTTTGTAAATTGCCGTTTAGCGTAAATAAAATAAAATAAATAAACAATATTGAATATATTTACATTTATCATTGGTTTCAGCCTCATCACCATCTGCTCGAACTTCTCCACTTTTGACAACAGCGGATACAGAAGAATTAGTTTCCAAGTCTTCTGACATCTCAACATCCTGCTGTTGTTGCTGCTCTTCTTTTACATTTTCATTAATTTCAGATGTTTCTATTTTACCAGCAGATTGTTCTTCGTTCTGCTGCTCTTTTTTCACCATTGGTAAAGCCCCACTAGCACTAGTGTCTTGTTCTTTCTTATCCGTACTAGCGTCTTTATCACTGGCCGAGGAAGATTTGATGGTAGATGACTGCTTACCAGATCCTTTAATGGCGCTACTTCCACCAGGAGATAACGATAAAGTCAACGACAATTGCTGCTGCTGCTGATGCTGTTGGTGTTTATCAGCTAACGCAACAAGTTGAGCTGGGAGATCTCGTCTCCTATAAAAACACATGACTTTTGCTTCAACATTACCACCGGCAGTTTTATTGAGCTCTTCGATTCTACGTATTTGGAATGGCTGCTGCTGTTGATGATGCATAGATTGTTGCTGCTGCTGTTGCTGTTGCTGCTGTTGAGCCTCAAAGTACACATAATCTATAACAAAATAAGTGTTAGTAAACAACAGAACATACACATGTCTATATGGTTTGCATCGCAATAAAATCACAACACTTGCAATTTGTACATGAATTGGTACCCATCGATGACAATGAGCGTAATCTCTGTTGTACATCACTATATAACATCGACTAATACAACCAAAGTATATGTCAATTTGAGTAAATCACGTAAATAATCGAGACGAGAGGACGACTAACACTGGATGCAAGTACACGACGACAAACCATATAAACGAGATGTCTGCAAAAATTCAACCGAAACTCACCTCCAACGCGGTACATGTTGCTGCCGCCAGCACTAGTGCTGTTGCTGTTGCTATTATTACTGCCACTGTTGATGGCCGCCATGAGAATGGGAAGGGTTGTGACGCGAAACGAATTCAACTGTTCGTTAACGCACAAAATCGCTTTTCGTTCCGAACGGGAATTCGACGTCAGACTGGTGTTGCTATTGGCTGGATCAATTGAAATTACGTACTGGCTGCACCAAGCCGAAGATGCCGCTTAGGGCATCTTATTGTTGTGTATTGCGAACTGCCGCCACTGCCGTCGTCGCCGCCGGCCGGTATAATGTTTGGAATGCTTGGACAGTATTAACGTGCGAATACCGCTGATCGAGCAGTGCTATTTCGACTGTTGTGCCGGACAACGAACACACACAAATAATACACACGATTGTAAATAAACAAACGGCGACGACCAAACAAACACGTACGTACGACGTCGGTGTTGTTATCCTTTGCACACACACACACACACACACAAACACACAGCAAGAGCGCACACACACACGCGGCGCACGCACACAAACACACACACACACGGACGGACGGACACTCACCAACACATAGACGCACAAACACACGGCACAACACGCTGCTGTTTTGCGGTTTACGACGCGAGTACGCGACGGCGGCGCGGCGTAGCGTTTGTTGTTATAATTTATTATTTTGTCGTAATCGTCGTGTAATCACTATTAGCGCACTGGCGTCACCTCCACGACCGGAGTGGAGGCAACCGCCGCCGAGGCTCTACGCTCTACGGTATATGCATGACAAAATAAATAAAATATTTTGTCATGGGTATATGCAATGGGGCACGAACATCAAACATAATACATAATATTATTCTAATAGTGGCAATGGAGTACCAATTGGTTCACATTACACGATTTACACGATATCGAAAACACTACGAAATGCAATGTGCAATAAATGATTTGAATTAGTAAATGTACAGTAATAATATTATATAAATTGCAGATTGATGAAGGGGGAGCGGTTCACTCTGTGCGCACGGCTATGAACATGATGAAATTACTGAAATATTTGCTTATACGATTTGAAGACATTTAAAAAAATTAGTTAAATTATATTTTTCTATTTTCTTTATGGTTATGCTTTAAATTTTTACTTTTTTTAATGACGTATTTTTCGAAGTACTTACTTCAATTTTAAAATCGGATTTCAAATAATTACCTAAACCTAATGAGTAACGAGTTCCAACTTATAACGTATAAGTATATAAAGTTTAAACAAGTGGAGGGCACGTAGGTATACTATACTGTCTATACCAGCAGTTCTCAACCAATGGGCCGCGGGGAACGTGTAACTGAGCTGTGCAGGACCAAATAATATTATTATGTAGGTATTTACTATTTATATTATATACCTATCTAATAATATTATATATCATATACTATATACATACGTATATAGGAAAGCTATTGTCATTAGTGGCCAAGTGGACTTCAAAATTTTTTTTAATAAATTGGTGGTTTACACAACTAAAAAGGAAAATAATAATATTATTATATACATATCTTTATATATATAAATTATACAGCTATTATATATCATAGTTGTCCCCGTATATAAAGTGTGTTTAGATTTATATTTCAAATTTCCATCGATGATAGAATTTATAATAACTTTCGCATTTTTATATGCAATTATTTTCAGCCATTATAAATTTATCTGTGCGACTGTGTATAATAGTAATGTAATCGTAACACTTGTATCTTTGTAACATTTCAAAATTCAAACAAAATGTTTAATATTTTAATTTAGAGTTAAGTTATAAAACAAAGATGAATAAAATATTTAATATTGTTTCATAGTTTTTCAGATTTGGGACTAACAAAATGATTTATTAAATTATCATAAAAATCCAAAAATTATCATTTTAACAAAATTTTGAATTTTAAAGGTGTTACTTAATACGTTTTGAACACTCTCTTTGATTATTCTACATAAAAAATATTTATTTATAAATATTATAAGAAAATAAAACAAATGATTGTAGATATAATAGAAAATATAGATAAGTCCTTAGTAATGTATTAAAGTCAGATTTAACAGATTAAAATACCTAATGCATAATAATTATTAATTAGTGAGACAAAAAAGCTTAAGTTCGCTTTATTCTTTAGTTACACACAATGTAACTTATATTACTGTAATTAATACTAAAAAATTTGTTATTTTAGACGTAATTATAATACAGGTATTTATAATAATTTATTCTTATAGTACTTAGATATAAGTTATTTTAATACGTTAGAGTCCGCTTTTTATTCATAAACGAATAAGTCATATATCAGGACATTTCAAAAAGATTATTCCAACTCCAGTTAAACCAATACACATTATAATATAATATTTAAATAGAACAAACCATAAAAATATCATAATTACTTTCAGATATTTATTAAGCTATTAAGATTAACTGTTGCGGTATATATTTTAATTATATGTACACAATTGTAGACTATAAATGTAGAATGTCTACGATGTGCCAATATGTATATTACATATCATATTATATTATAGTATAGTATTATAGTATTATACATTTATACATAAAATCATTGATTTTAAATACTAATATTAAAAATTAATTGTATAATAAAAATAATCATATAGTTTCTCAACTAGTAGTGATGCATAATTATCTCTTAAATTAAATTTATTGATTGTTTTAATCTAAGGTCAAATTATTTTGACAGCATAAATAAATCATTTGCTATGCTTAAACCAAAATGAAATAATTATAATAATATAAATACAACACATCAACACTAACTAAAAACTATTAATTTAAATTTGTATTAATTACATGGCTTTACTAAAAACTGATAAGAATTTAACGTATTTATTATTTATATATAACTATATAAGTAATCTTTCTTTTTCAGCTTAAAATTTATAGGTAAGCTTCAGTTCCTCTAGAATTTTTTAAAGCCCTGTACTTTTCTTTATGAAAATTAAAAGACGATTAATATTTAAAAATGTCAAATTAAAGAAGTATACAGTGTACTGCATAATATATACGTACGATTTTCGATGTTGAATATTACATTTGGTATAATATACATTTTATATTTTTATGGAATTCAGGTAAAACAAAGAATTTTTATGCATTATTAATATTAATCAATCTAAATTTTACTCATCATTTTTCTATCTAATTTAATTAAATTAAAACTTATTACTGTGTGGGGGTAATTATGTTTCCATAGATACCTTATTTTGCTATAAAACATTTTTTAACTACATAGCCCCCCTTAGCTTAAAGAACTAGTAACGCCTATACATATTTAAGTGATTCAGAAAAAATAAAAAAACTTAAATCAGAATGTTTTCATTTAAGGCAGTACTTTAAAATCCTTCCGAATCCGTAGATTTAAACATATATATCAACCTTACATACTCTAATAAAGTAATAACGTTAGACAAATTGAAAGAAAATTTCTCGGATGTATAGAAGTTACTACAAGGATATTATTTTGTTTGCCTAACGGTCATCAACTGCATCAGCTAGAGAGCGTTTATTTTCACAGTTAAAAAGAATAAAGAATGATTTACAAACAACTGTGTTACAAGAAAGACTAACTAATTCCAATCAAGTGAACTGAAAACGATATCCTTCAAAAATTGGACTATGAGGACATAATCGAAGATTTTGCAAATCAAAAATCTCGAAAGAAACTTTCAAAGTTAATTGTTAATATTTTCAATTTAGCATGTAATTATATTTTCTACATAATTCTGAAAATAAAATAATTTTACCAATCACTTATAGTTTACATTGTCGCTTAAAAAAAATAATAAGACAATTTAACAACTATGTCGGGTATCGTAATAATTTGATTGTGATTTTATGATAATTATAATTAAAATAATTTAAAATATAATAGACCAAATGTTATTAAGAGTTTTTTGATTTGTAATTATGAGTTAACTTCACTTTTTCTTATTAATATTTAAATTTTAAGATCCAAAAAATAAACAACTTTTTCGTTCATAAAAGTTTATGTAAGTAACAAATAATAAAAAATTGTAGAGCGAAAAAAAAAGTGTTTTAAATGTTTTAAGATATTGTTAGTGTTTTTGAAAATATAAAGAAAAAAGTACATAAAAGGTCCGCACAGTCTGAATTCCTAAGCCTTAAGAGCCACTACAATAGCTAAAGACGGTTCTGTACATGATCTTATATTATGTATGCGTATTTATACTATTTTTACAGGAATACACTAATTCAACAAATAGTTATGCGTGTTCCAATGGTATTATTCAAAAAACTACGCAAATTCCAAATTTTGCTAATTCGCATAAATATTAAAATAATATACAAAAATTCGCATCACTGGATCATATTCATACGAATGTATGTAAACAATGAAATAAAATAAATATTCACATATTTAATTATACTAATTATAATATCTAATATAATACATATTACATATAGTTTAAAATATTAATTGCATGTCAAAAAAAAAAAATATAGGAAAAGTATGTATAATAAAATATTAATATACAATATACATAATATACCTATATATATATAAATTATTTTAGATTCTGAACGGAGTGATGAATGTATTGATTTTACAATGATGTGTTTTTTTTTTTATTTTTGTGTCTGTCATCACTTTTTGGAGTAGTAATAATGCTTCGATTTTTGACTTCAGTCCATCTTTGAAAAGGAAAATTCTTCTAGTTGGTACTTTGGGGGGTCAAAAGTAAAAAATTTCCAATAGTTTTCAAAAGCGTCGGGAAAAATCCTGAAAAAATTACGGAAAAACGGGAATTTTTAAGCATAACCACTTTTTGACAAAATCGATTTTTGATTTTGCTGTAACTCAAAAACGAATCATTGTAAATACTTGAAATTTTCACAAAATGTTTATAATAGCGTTATCTATTTACGATTAAATTAAATCAAAATATTTTGACCTTTTTTAAGCTACTTATAGACAATTGAAATTTTTGACTTTTTTAAGTTTTTTTTTCTTAAAATGCCGATAAAAAAATTTGGCTATCCAAAAAATCTTTAAAATTTAATACAAGGTTTATTATAAGTTTAACTTATAGTAGTAAAAAAAAATAAAAAATTGTTTGTCACAATGTTTGTTTATAAGCATTTAAAATTCAAATATTTACGAAATATATCAAAATCGCGAAAATTTGCAAGGAATGTTGAAGTTGAAAATTCATAACATTTTTGTGATTTATACTTAAGGTTCAAAAATCTAATACAAGGTTATCCATAAGTTTTCCTTTAAGTAATTGTAAAAAAAATTCTAGCGTCGATAAAGAAAAAATTTTATGAGCTTAAGAAATTTAATTTTTTACGAAATCGCGTAAAATAACGATATATTACAATTTAAATATAGGTAATAATATGATATATCCTGCTAATTACCATTTACTGACAAATCATCTCCGTTCAGAATCGTTTTTCGTATACAATGATATCAGTCGTTGCATTCAAATTTAACACATCCATTATAGTGACCTACTCTCCATCACTACTATATAACAGCAGAGCGATACCCACTTGCCCACTTTTTTTTTTTAATTTATATATAATTAAGTTTAAATATTTTTTAGTACCAAACTTTGGTACCGACAATCAGTTGATTCTTAATTACAAAACTCAATATAAAATTTAATGAAGTAGCTAATAGGTCAAGACAAAAAAGTATATATATATTTTATATTTAGGTAGGTACTTAATATAATTTAAGTTTTTATAACTTTTTAGCAAAAAAATGTGATCCCCATATTAGGGAATAATCATTTTTTATTAAAATATCTTATAATATTTTTGTATTTTTTCTAAGTATTAATTATAAGTTTTCGGATAGAGGAATAGAAATTATTTTAAAAATAACCTTTGATAGATATTTCTTTATTAGAGTGTTTGGAATAATCCGCAATAATACATTAAAAATAATAGTTGGAAAAGTAATACATTTAAAACACACAGCCAATCGTACTTACCAGTTATACTAAGTAATATTAGTAATAAAATATTATTTTTAGACGTGTCAGACCCGTCGTATAGATGCATTTAGGTAGGTAGTAAGAATTAGGTATTTAGGAAATGTCTCAAACTATAATAATTTAAGCTAATTATACAAAATATTTGGTTTTTTTTTCAATCATAAAAAGGTAAACAAGTCGTGTAATATTTTATCGAATATAAGTAAAATGATAAAAATGTGCAATCGTGTTGTGTTATATACCTTGAAGAAAATTCAAAATGAATTAATGAATTATCTATGCAAGAAATAAGTACAAATAAATGCATTCACTGCAATGGCGCTAAGTGCGTAAAGAAATTATATATATATTATATATGTAACTTATACTACTATTATTATTATATTTATATCTCATTACTAGGGCTAGGATTTATATGTAATAAAAACCAAAAATATGTACATACAGTGGAACTTCGAGAACTCGAACCTTTATAAGTCGAATTTTATTTTCGCCCCAACCGATTCGAGTTATCGAGGTTCCACTGTATATATAATATATATGTAATTAAAATTTATAATGACCAAAATATGTAGTATAAAATAAAAAATATGTAATAAGAAAAATGTAAAATTATAACGTATACAATTAAATTTAAATTCTCAATAATTTAATAATATATAATTAATTGTTTTTAATTTATAATCAATTTAATTTAAAAAATATAAAATATAAAGATATTTTCACAACCACGTGAACGCAAGTACTGACACTTTCGAAATTTTTTAAATATATTTTGTCTAATAATTGTTGAATATAAAGTATAATCTAAGACCATTAATGTATAGTTATTAAACAGAAACAAATAAGATAAACTATAATCAAGCTATTAATATTTAACTAATACTTTCATATACTTATTTCCTATATGCATTATTCACTTACAATTTTTAAGAGTACTATTGTCTATTATCGAAGTATAAATGTATAATACTACTAAACCACTAAAACAGTCAGCATTTACAAAATATGTAAAAAAAAAAATTCAGACATTTTAGAAATAATGTTAAAATATGTTTTATTTTATTGAAAATCACGTGAACAGAATTTATCATTTGCAATACTTAATTTATCATGTTTTAATAAAAATATGTATTTACATACAAATTCCAGCCCTACTCATACTCATTATATATATATATATATATATATTGATATAAATCATAATATTAATATAAAGTACGCAAAAATAATATTAATTATTTAATTTAATTTTGATCCAACTATAATAATACATTTTATTATTCATGTATTAAAAAATACATAATTTGTTTTTCCTGGAACTCGATTTATCTACAACCATTTTTCCAGGACACAATTAATAAAAATAAAGAGGGTATTGGACACAATTCACCAATTCCGCATTATTATAGGTACCTACTTAATAATACTATGTCTTTATTCTAAAAAATTATAAATATATTTTATTCGTCTATTTTTTAAATTCATTGTTTGAAAACTATAATTTTAAACTTTGAAAATGTCATCAACCAGCACACTATTTTAGTTTTTAATATGAGGGGTAAAAATTTTCAATTATTCCATAAATTACTTAGTTTGAAATTTTAATTTGGTGTACTAATGTTACTACATGTTCGTATAAAAATATCGCATCTAATATTCTTCATTTATACTATTTAATTCAAAAGAATCCTAGAAGTAAACCCACGGAAATAAAGCCACCGTGGAGAAAAGGCCCGCAGAAAAATATATTTGTTATCTATATTATGATATTATGTTATTAATATTATGTATGATTTATTAATTATATTATTAATAAATTACAGTAGGTACCTTTAATCATTGATAATAAATAAATTATAGTATTTATAATCAATGCTTTAATCAACAAAATATTAAATAGAAAAATTATATGACATTTGCATGGACTTTTATTTCCGTGGGTTTTTTTTCCGGGATAAGTTTATTTTTTCAGTTTTTTTCCATTAGATTTTTTTCTTGGTTTTTTTTCCGCCTACGAATTCAAAATACCTATTCAATTATTAATAGTTTCAACCAATTACGAAACCAAACATCCATTTGACAAAGGGCAAAAATATTAATTAAGTTTTGGAACCTGGAAATGGGTAATATTATCCTGGTTGATCGTTGGTTACCTCTTGACCCGACTGAAAGCTAATATGTACATCTTAATCAATGTTGAAAGCTTATAATAATAACTGATATAATATAGGATAAAGGCATACAGCTAAGATTTTAGAGTCCATCATAATTAAAACTACCTCGGTAGCGCCATTTCCGATTCTTATTATGTATTCGATATCACCCACGAAAGGAAAAGTAATCCATAGGTATTATAATATTATTTAGGTAAGTACCTTCTATAATATTAATACTATGAATATGTATTTTTTTCTAGGTCGCAATAGATACACAATTAACTTTTTTAACTTAGGCGAATTGCCAACCGATTAATTTGTTTTTATTCTTGATACATTTTAGATAGGAAACCTACTAAGACCTACTATGATTTCAAACTATGTTTAACTTACTTGTAGTCGTATTTAGTAAAGCGTCAATGAAGACACAAATGATTTGTTGAAAAATGTCTGTACCGATTATGACACATTCGAATGTTGATTGTGTTAGCCGTTAGGTACCTTACGACCATGATGTGACAATTTTTTAGTTTTTTACAGATTTTTGACATTGTGCCAGGACGATTTGATTTGATAAAATAAGTATTATTGTAATGTCATCTACCTACAATATTATTGTACCTCCATCGCCCGCACACCGGCATCACCGTCGACGTGTACCGGTACGTCACGCTGTGTATCGGTCGGTACCGTTGGCCAACGTCTGTCGCGTCGTCTCGAAGCCGGCGCGGCGATGACGTTGCACATAGTTTCAAGCGATCGGTGACTGTACCCGTCGCTATCGCGTCGGTTGGCAAGCGTCGGTGGGCGGGAGGCGTCTCGGGGACCGGGGTATTGCGGTTACGTGCACGACACTCGAAAGAGAGCCGTCGTGTCCGTCGGCCATATTTGTTCAAGCATCGTCGTCATCGGCACCCCTCCGCCGCCGCCAATCACCTACAACACCCCGCTCCGCCTGCCATTCATTTCGGTTATTGTGTGACGTGTGTGTGTCAGGACCGTCTGCCGCCGTGTCTGTGTATCATCGACGTTTTATCAAACGGGAGAAATAAAAGAGAAAAAAATACACACACATACACCCGCCCATTACGCCATAGTCACCGCCGCCGTTGTTACAATATTGCGTCTTTACATAGTGCACACGGCATCGCACTTATTGTTTCCGCATCACGACTACCCGTTTTCGCGGCGCATATCACACATACACGTCGCTCTTGACCGTTCTCGTACCGTTTCGACTCAAAACGTAGGTATTATTATAACTACGTATTCGAGTGCACGACAATAAATATTTCAATAACATTCCGCAGCAGTCGGTTTGTTATCACTCGTCGTCGTATCTACGCGAACGCCCCTAAGCCTCCGCCACAGTAATCGTCTTCATCGTCGTCGTCGTCATCTCTGAAAAACCTACCCACAAAACCCGGCAACATGAGTCCAGATTAGTAAGTATCTCGCGTTAAACGCGATCTTAGGGATGTGATTTAATAGTTACACCATGTTCCATCGCTCGACCCCCATCAATGTAGTGTGAAATTCAGATCGTGTCGTTGCTGATGTGTCCATTTGTGTTTTTAGCGATTACTTGTTCAAGCTGCTGCTGATTGGTGATTCAGGCGTTGGCAAGTCTTGTTTGCTCTTGCGGTTTGCTGACGACACATACACCGATTCGTACATAAGCACCATTGGCGTAGATTTCGTAAGTAATTATATATAATGCACATTATGGCTGGCAACTTAAGCCTACTTGTTTGTGGTATGTACATATATCTATAATTTTTGATATACCACTGAAGTATTGAGCATATTTACTATCTGATTGATGCTAATCTTATACTAGGTCTTGAAATATTAATTTAACAAAAATTATAGATATTATGTAATAATATTTCACTATTTTGTCAGACTTCATCTACTTTTAATGATAATTTATACTTGTTTTTTTATGACATTAATAAATATACTTTTACATGTACAGAAAATCCGCACCATCAAACTGGATAATAAGACTGTGAAGCTTCAGATTGTGAGTATTATATTCAGTTTATATATATATTATAATTGTGAATTAAATTTTCTATGACGATTTAGTGAATCATGAATAGTAAAACAATAACTTTAAATAATCTAAGAACTACATTATTCTAAAAATCTAACAACCTTGAATTTGTTTTTATTATTATTTGAATATTATATCATATGTGATAATGATTATAGGTCAATAGATATAATAGAAAAAATAATACCTGGCAATATATCATTAAATGTTTATAAGTTTCTGGCATATATCTAAGTAATTTATATTATATTTTACATTCTTTTGAAATTATCTGTTGTGCTTAATATTACAGCCTATTATTTAGAATATTATTCTCAATATCATACATTTTAGTATAAATATTTATTTGAATTTTTTAACAGTTGATATTAATAAAATAATTTTATAAAGGTAAATATCAATACTACTATACTACAGTAAAAAAAAATTGATTATTGAACTACATTTATTGGTTGAATATGCAATATATAGCTTCAGTAGTTCATATTAAAATTAGGCAATTATTCTATCTCATTATAATTTGTAAATTGTACCCGTTTTTTTTTCGTATGTATCTAACTACATTATATTACAGTATTATATGTGAAAAAAATAGCTATAAAGCTATTATTCATGTTTTCAATCATTTTTATTTGATCATGTTATAAAAATAATAACACCATTTTTAGTAGGGTATTTTATTAA
This sequence comes from Rhopalosiphum padi, assembly GCF_020882245.1. Taxonomy (NCBI): domain Eukaryota; kingdom Metazoa; phylum Arthropoda; class Insecta; order Hemiptera; family Aphididae; genus Rhopalosiphum; species Rhopalosiphum padi. The sequence continues at coordinate 50,591,393 of NC_083599.1, forward strand.
GCAAAAACGTACTATTTATAAATACTGATCACACATTGTGTTAATAATTTATGAGTGGGAATCGCATAGTTAATCATATTTAAATTTAATTAAAAATTCTAGTGTCATCGTATAAATAAAATTTAATATTCACAAATTATGAAAACATTTTACCTTATAATAAAAAAAAAAAAACTGTCAATAACATAATTTTTTTATATTTAGTGGGACACTGCCGGACAAGAACGCTTCCGTACAATCACCTCATCGTATTATCGTGGAGCACATGGCATCATTGTTGTGTATGATTGCACAGATATGGAAACATTCACTAATCTAAAACAGTGGCTAGAAGAAATAGCTAGGTATGCATGTGATAATGTCAACAAACTACTGGTGGGTAACAAGTGTGATTTGCATGACAAGCGTGCTGTGGATGAAGCAACAGCTAAAGTTAGTATACATGTTAATTAAAGATCTTTTATATAATAGTTATCGTAATACAAAGCAAAACCCTACCAAATTATTGTTAATGATTACAAAAGTTGAAAACTATAATAATAACATTATTAAATATGATTATCCAAAATAATAATATTATATTCATGAATTTTTATTTACCCAACCAGGAATATGCTGATCATCTAAAAATCCCGTTCCTGGAAACATCTGCTAAACAAGCAACTAATGTGGAATTGGCCTTTTTAACTATGGCTGCCGAGATCAAGAACCGTATCGGGCCACTAGATGGGCAAGGACCAGGAGGTGCAGCTGATGGGGTTGGAAAAGTAACAATTGATTCAAAATCATCAGACACATCTGGTGGGTCTGGTGGTTGCTGTTAATGATAAAATGACGCTGTCGTCGTAAGCATTGCAGCACGCTTGTGGAAAACTATTGTTGCTGATGATGAAGAATTGAGCCACAGACAGAGATAGATGATATATATTTACAACTACTAACTAAAACAAAATATAAGCTGGGGAAATACATTTCTGAATCCAAAATACATAAAAAAAAATATAGGAGAAGTGTGCCATTGGCATGCTTACCGCCAGTTCACCCCTACCCACTACTGTCTTAAATTATTATTTTTTTTCAACGCGTTTATTTTGTGTACATATACATATATATTTTATTATTATTATTATTATTATTATTACCTATAATTATTAATTACGTCATCGTAGCAGCATCAGTCGTGGTTTGTTCTTTATTATTATTATTTTTATTCCGATTCTTTATATTATTATAATAATTATTAATTTTATTCGCATACAACATCCTACAGTACCAAAAACATTCCTATTTACCTCCGTGAACAACCAGTTAAAGAAACTAGAAAATAATTCGACAAAAACCTATTGTAATTTTGTCGATGAATCTCCTTTATCCCTTACACAACACATATACACACTGTTATTATTCAATTACATAGATTTGTATGCGAATCCTCCCTCCGCACTTATGCACATTGTGAAAACCCTATTTTTCTAGAATTCTCTAAAACCACTCATGGAATCAAAACCTCTTTTAAATATATACTACATAATATTATCTGCCTGCCAGCTAACAGTTAATTAACATATATTATCTGTAAACATATGTATGTACTTTTATATATTATTATTATTATTACTATATATAGTTTTTTCTCATGATTTTTTTCTTTTTTTGTTACACGATTAATAAATATATATATATTTATATAATACAATACAATAATATAAGAAATAGAAATTAATAAATGAAAATGACCGTCGTTATTTAGTTTTGTGTATGTAGCCAATCTTGATAGAATCATAATTATACAACGACTACTAGATAAAATACTTAAATGTCAAATCAAATAACACAAGGAACCTTTTTTTTATTTCTTATGAATGTTTTATTATAACACATGCTGAATTATTTTTATTGTTAAGTCTTATTCGTTCAAAATTTCAATTGCTTGAAATATTTGTAATATTGTTTAATGGTGCATGGATTATATGGTTTTTTGAATATGGGATGATACACAACTTTTTAATAATGTTCAATAGGTTCCTAGATCCATCCAACAATCAAGAAATAATTCAATAATTATTTTTGTTCAGTAGTTTAATAATTAATGACAAATATTTATACAAATCTAAATTAATTATATTATTTTTGTACTATGTTCAGTAAGAAAATATGCAGTGGCCTGACAAATATGTGTTATTCTGTACATCCCTACGCGATGCCTTGCTATAATTACTATTAGCCTTGGTGAAAAGTTATCAAATAAAGATGCACTCAATCTATGTATTCTTTACATCTTTGTAAATTTTTTTACATTGTTTACTGAACAGGGTATAGTTGAATCATAAAATGTATTAAACAATGTAATCATTAGTACAATGTAGTTTTTACAATCAACAACATCTCTTTGAAAAAGTAGATATATAATTTGAATTATATGTATTTATTCATAGTATATAATTCATGAAATCTAGTTTTTATTAAAGAATTTACTAATGAAGATTTTATTTTCATAAAAATATATTTTTTCAAGATTAAATTTTCTTTAAACAGTATGTTATTAGTAATAACTAGAGCGGATTTATATTCTGTTAAAACATTTGAAATGTGATGTTTATATGCAGCTAAAATTGATAAAATATTCCCAAAAATATTGATAATACTAACTAATAAGTAATAAGTAAAAAAAAAAAATGCAATATGATTATTGATTATGATTATGAATTTATAATTTATCATTATTTATATCATATGTTACATTATGCAATAGATAAACATAAAAAAAAAAATACTATACAATGTTTTTAAAGGACTGTTCAATATTATAATATATTTTCGAAATTTTCCTGAGTAAAGTTAGTACAGCGATCCGTGATTATTGTCTTATGTATGCTGAATATCCTTTAATATAATCCAATATAAGAGAAATATGCTAAAATATTCTGAAATCTGAAGTCAAAATATGCACTAATAGGCAAAAAAAACTTTTGACAGATTCTACAGGTTATGAAATGCAAACATTTTTTACTCACATCAAACAGCATGCGGTTGTTAAAAATATGTTTTTGCATAAAAATCCGGAATAGTAATAACTTACTGTTTTAAAGAAAATTTAATAACTTATTAGATATCTTAAATTCAATCAAACGCTAAAAAGATTGTATAATTCAATTGTTACGCGAGGAATTAAATGTTGCAATTTATTAATGTAAACAATTTAAATTGATGGGTGATGATTTGAAACAATAGATTAGTATTTATCTTTTTTATTCTCAATTAACTGCAGTAATTTAATGAATAATGTATTTCATGATTTTAATTTGGAGACTATTTTAGGTTGCAGTAAAAAAACATTGGTATTCAAACCCTATACATTAAATTACACAACACTTGAGGTTTGTGAAAGTTGGTAACAAGCAGGTGTTCCCATTTATTTTTTTGAGAGCATACTGTCATCAAATACCAATATATAAATATTTAATACATTATACAATACAATATGCAGTATACCCATAATATTGTAAAAAGATCTTGAGAATATACTACGTATATGTAGTATACCCTACGGGAACACCCCCGGTAACAAGGAATTAGAAATAAACTTAAAACGAATAAATAAAAAAATTATTTATTAGTAACTTTATTCACATCAACGTCCTAGTTGATTAACTTTTGTTTACAAATTAAAAAAATTCACAGTAACTACTCAAAATAATAAGTATTTGTTTAAAATACTCAAAAATAAAAAAATAATAATAATAGTATAAAAGAAACAACGCTACTCGCAGGTAGGTACACTTATATAAAAAATCAATAAACGAGATTTTTCAACAATAAAAGTACGTTTAATGGATAAACAACAGGAACTACTTAGTCTGCGCATTAATAAAAAAAAAAAAAGGTCATTTCCGCGCGAATTTTTAAAATGTCACACAAAACGTAACTACGTAGTATGGGAAATATTATAATTCAATAACTTAAAACAAAAAGAAAGCTAAAACTGGTTAGCTCTCGCAACAAATAGCACCGACCTTGGTAATTATTATGTTTTTAAATGATTTTTTCTTCTGTTATCATTTGCTCGGCGTGGCGGACGCGGCAATCTCGTAAGCACGACGTGCGGCAATTTTCCTGAATGACAACGCCGTCGCCACTGTAGTTTGACCGGCCGTTGCTGCTCCTCCTCCGTCCTCGGCTCCCGTACCGATGTTCCGGTACATCAAGGCCGACATGCTGGACTGGCGCGTCCGCTGTAGTGGTGGACGGGTGCCGCAACACCATCGCCAGACAGACAGCGCGTTCACGGATACTGTTCCCGTCACGGATGACAGATACTGGCGCAGATCGTCCTCGTCTAAGGAACACCGGTCGCCAACGTCCTTCATCAGCTCAGATACCGTCTGGCACATAGATTGGACGTCTGCCGCGGCGGCGGTACCACTGTCCGCCGACAATTTGGTGGCCGCATCGAATCCGCCCAGCTTGTACACGACCCTATCACCATCCTTGACTGTGAACACGTTTGGGCGGGTAACGCGGTTGTGCGCGTACATCTTGCCATCGTGCAAATAGTGGAGCGCGCACGAAATGTGCTCCAACACCATGCGGCAGTCGGCAACATTGTTAATGCGCAGCGATGACAGGCTCGCCTGGCACTGTTCCATTTGCATGTAATGGTAACGGGCGTCTGACCAGTTGCAGAAGTATGAAACTATGTATGGGTGTGGGCCGACAGCCGCCAACACTTTAGCCGTCTCGATAGAATCATTGGCTGCCGGGCCGGCATCTGCGACGCTTACGGTGTAATCAATGCCCTCGAACACTGACAGACATTTGAACTGTTTGCAGATGGGTGGCAACGATGTCAGTACAGTATTGTCTTCTCTTTCCATGTCAGTCGTTTGTAGATTTGAGCCAGCTGGCATACAGTGGTCGATTTGTCCAGGGGATCCATCATCGTCCTTATAGGGACTATGTTTGTTCACTACAAAACCGCGTGCTGACAGAGAGTCGATGATAGTTTGATAAGGATTGACTTCTGGAGTCATCTAAAAACAAAGCATCTTTTTACTATAAAAATTTCCCCAAAAGCTAAATTAGTGACAATAAAATATAGTATTATACTGCATTACCATGTTCACAAATAGGCCCAATTTTAAAGTATAACCTTTTACTAATATTTTGACTTGAAAAAAAATTAAGTTATTTTATAATCAAACTAATTTATAGTTTATACAAGCTTATAGCCATTTTAGTTACAACTGTAACAATTAATTTTTATAAAATCCCAATTAAAAATAAATTTGACCACTAAAAATCCACAATGGAACATTTCCCCATCCTCTCCTCTTTAACTTAGCTTGCAATCCAATTATTTTATTATTACTTACTTTTTCTTCTAATTCATTAATTGGTTGAGAGTTGATAATAATTTGTTCATTAACAAGTTTATTGATACTGATTTTTTCTTCTTCATCGAACAACAAACGTCTGGAAACGTAATTCCGTTTCATTTGTCCTATTGATTCTGTGATAATATGTTACAAAAATAAATATATTATTATCAGTTATTACTATATTAATTATTGGGTAATTACTAGTATACACTTATTAAACATTACTTCCTAAAAATTAGCAATCATAAAAACATTAATTTGAAATGATATATGTAAATACTCAAGCCCATTAGTCTTTAACTAGGAAACAATTCTCAGAATCAAAATTTACTCTATATTCCTAAATTATTTTATAATAGGTCATATAATTTCTAGTCATAATATTACTAGTAGTCAGTACAAATACATAAAAAATAAATTTAAAGTAACTATAAACAAAAAAATGTAAGTTAATTAAGGTTATTAACAGTGGTGTATTGGAGGGTATATGGCTGTATAGCCCCGTAACCTGTTATAATTTTCAAAAATGAATAAAATGCACTAAAAATACTACAAAAATGACCTTAAAGCATAAAATTCCCTAAAAATACAAAATAAAAACTGTACTATTAAATTCTATATTTGATGAATTAAATTTCTGTTAAGACGAGCCTCGAATGTAATCGTTAGAAAAAAAGATGCAAATGTATCAAGTTCCGGGCCCTAGCAATCATGATTAGTGCACTAATCACTAAGTTATTGGTAGTTAGTAACCATTTTAATTTCTTAGACTGTACTTTTTTTTTTAAGTTAATCTTTGGTCAAAGTGATAGGTACTGATAATTAGAATAAAGATTGTTAGTGAATTTGAGCGAAGCGAGTAAAATTTTTTTTTGATTCAATGTTATAGGTAGGGCTCAGATTTTAAAGCATAATAAATAACAAAAAAATCATAAAATTGTTTAAAAAAAGCAAAAATGAAGCATATTTATTTTTAAAAAAAAGCAAAAAAAAAGCACGACTAAAAATTAACACGAATTAGGTTATAATTTTATAAAACTGAATAAAAACTAAAATCTACAAACTATATGCAATAGTCGATAAGCTATCGACCCATAAGCTATCTGTAGATCGATAATCTATACATTTCAATCATTACATTTAATGACGTTTCGCACTAATGGTACGGTCACGGTCATTATTGCGGGTTTTCACATTTCTTATTAAGTAAATAAACACTTTTATATAATAATTTATTACGGGTTTTGACATTTCTTATAAATTATATGAACATTTTTTTAATTACTATAGCGTAACAAACAAATAAAAATTACATAGCTAGAATAACTGAAGAAAACAATAAAAAAGCAAAAAAAGCATTTATATTAAAAAAAGCAAAAATAAATTCGTTTATTTCGAATCAGATTAACGTGAAACGAATTATGTATAAAAATTAGATTTTTATCTTAAATATATAAAAAGAAGCATTTGCTTTAAAATCTGAGCCCTAGTTATAGGTATATCATTGACACTTAAGATCTAGATGGCGTATACCCACGAATATTTTTAGCAATACAGCACTGCTAATTAGATAACTTGATATTTGCATTAAATTGTATTAAAAAAAATTCTATTACTGAACATTATACTCAGACTACCATCATCTATGTTTAAACAGGAAATTCTAAGAAATTCTAATAAAAAATATCAATAAACCATATCCGTATATCTATTTACCAAGTTTAATAATGCTATGATAGTTGGCTATTAAAAAAAGTGGCGTGGGTATTTGGGTATGGTTATTCATTTCTCAATCATTGCATCATTTATATTACCAATGTCCTATTTCAAATTAATATTATATAATATGAAGGTAACCTACATTGTAAAAGACCTATTATTTCCCAATTACCCGTAAAATTTTCACTCCACTATGGTAGTCAAGATTACATTATAATAGTGATTTATTAAATATAGCAAGATGAAAAATTAAATGGAATCAGTCATCACTAACATCAAATGACATGTTATTCAGTAATAAAATTATTATATTTATAGAAAATTAGTTGATGTTTCAACGTCATTGAATCCTAAATATTCAAACAATAAGACTCCCATATCCCATTACATTTATTTTCCAGTACGATGGTTGAAACAAACATTGTTATTCAGGTTTCACAATAGGTACTTTTTAAATTATATTTCATAAACCTAATTACAACATTTATATAATTTACTTATAGAAAAAACAAAATTAAATGAGTGATCTGGTCGATCATAGTGTTAGATTTAAGTTAAATTTGAATCAAGAAAGTACCTGTGTAAGTGTTGATTTCATAACAGTCGGATAAAATCAACTATACAGATGTCGTAAAATATTTTAATATAATAACCATGTGATTACTAAATATTCTCAACGCGAGGACACTACATTATAATAAATATGTTATTTCCGACGATGTTAGTCGAGTACGTACTTTTCGATAAGTCCACCGATGCCGGAGAAACGGACGAAATCGGTGATGGCGGCGAGTCCGATTGTTCGGTCTTTTGAGGGGCTGCGGGTTGTTGAACCCCTAAGGCACAAGCCAAATCATCGTCATCCGCAGACGTCCACTGGCCGCCGGGTACATAGAATTTGTCCGTGTTATCGTCGCCGCTGTCTTCTTTCCTCTTGATGTGTTTCACGTACTTGTCCATTGCGGGTGTTTTTTACGGACTAAACAAATCACGGACGGCCGTCAAACATCGTCGGAAACTGAATAACTGATAAGGTTTTCTTGTTTTTAGTAATTCAAACCTTTTTGAGGACACAACACGACCGTTATTATTATTGTTACCGTTTAATTACTAATTAGGTGTTAATACTGTTGTGTAATGATATTGACAACTTATCACGCACGTGTTCGAGGGACGACGTTAACACAGCAATAATGACTACGGAGAACGGAATGCCGGTGTCGACCGTCGCGCGTCGTTGGCCGTTATTATAAGCGGCAATATGGCGCAACACGACGATATTCCGGCGCGATGCATTATCACGACAATTGTCCTACGCGACATTACAACAAACGTCTGCTAGCCACCATCTACAGTCGTACTACGAATAGAAAGAGCAGGACTCTCAACGTTCCAACTATATTATATTAAATTACATGGTACCATGCAATAATATAGTATAGTGTTGTATCCCAATTTTTTTTTTTTAATATTTCATGAGAACTCCATTTTCTTGGGTAGCTATAAACCTGAGGGGTGGTCGTTTCACAAATCACAACTGTATTTAATATTATTATAAGATGACGAATAATATTATATTAGATGGTAATCTATATCATAATTAATAACTAATAAGTAATGTCCATAGTCTATAAACGGCATAAACCAATAATTAAATAATAGCATCATCACAGAATTATGCAATCCGTAGACCAATAGTATCAGTAAGGTTGGTAGATTTTGGTGAATATGAAACAATATTATGTGACAAAATAGTTTTTTTGGTTTAATAGAATTTAACAGATATACATAAAATAAAATATTTTATAATGGCAAATTGTATTAGAATAATTTTACTTAAATAATTTATATCACTGACAGTCTAGTGAAAAAATGTATCTCATGAAAGGAATAAAATAAAATAAAATACATACTTTATTTTATTATTTTTTCTCTTCCGACTATTAATGTACATTGTACAGATCAATAATCACCAATTAATTTTTAATTAATTTAGTACTTACAATCTTACATTACTTCCAATAGCTTGGAAGACATGGTGATTTTTAATAAAGGTATCCAGGTAAGTCATAAGCATTTTTATAACAAAAAAAATGCGAAATTCTATTAATAATACATTTGGTGTGTATTTACAATAAATTGAATTAAATTAAATTGTATTAATTATTTAAAGATATTTATACATCACAGATAACAAAATGTTATTAACTAAAAATTAAAATTAATAAATATTTCAACCACATATATTTCTATTTGCTAACTTTACAATAAAATAATAATAATTTATATAGTTGTGTTATGTTTACAACAATTCAATTATAATTATCACTAATTAGAATAATGTTTAAATAATCTTAAAGTAATAAGAAGAAAAATGTGATACAATACAATTTATACATTGTTAATCTATAATAGTTATTCAATTAAACTAATTAATATCTATGAAAAAGTTAAGCCTTATTGATATAAAAAATACTAAATTTATCAATATTATTCCCCACTCATTATTATTTTTACCAACATTATTGGTAGAAAATAATTAATGAGTAAGTTTTATAATTCACAAAAACACAATTTAAGATCTCAAATCTTGAAATTATTAATTACAATACTTAGTTTAAAAGGTACAAACATTTAATACTAGGTACCTGGAGGGCCTCCGATATTGTTACTGTTACTGCCAGCAGATACAGTGGATACGCCATCACAGCCTAATAATGACGTAATATTTGGAGAATTTGATTGCTGTTGAGAGTTAGTTAAGCAAGAAGATGCAGATGACAAGGAAGAAGCGTTGTTTAGTTGTTGCTGCTGTTGTTGAATTGATAAACTTGATCCTCCAAGTAAGTTTTGCTGTTGCTGTTGAGAATTTGGTCCTCCTAATGAAGTGACAGATGATAACATATTTAGAGGGGGTGGCGGCGGTGGTGCTACAACACTGCTAGTACCATAACAATTGCTACGCAATGCTCTATACTTATTAAGTTCATTAGGAAATGTTTGTCCCAAGTCTGTGAGTACATTGGCTTTGAATTTTTTTAAAGCATCAATTTTTCCTTTGACCTGTTCATTTTTATGTAAGGCTTTCTCAATACAGTCTTTGGTATAAAGCTGAGGATTACGTCCTCTATCAATGTACCTAATTTGTAAAAAGAAACAAAAGCAATGAATATAAAAATGTTATAAACATTGCTTACATTTAACTCTGATGAATAAGACTCAAATCATATGCAGTAAAAATTTTGGTACTTGTTTGTCATTGCCTTGCAACCAGGTGATCATCTATTGTTTTATTAAATTGAATGCCAGTATTAAATATTATGCAAAATAAATCATTGAAATTATTTTTTAGCAATATTTTAAAATAAGCTAACACATTTTGTAAAATAGGTATGAACTTTAAATTAAAATCACATATAATATGCTGACAAACCAAAAGTATGTATTAGTAAGTTTCAATTAACATAATGAAATATAATTTTAAATATTATATGAGGTATTTACCCTTTTTCCTTAAATAAATGATATGGTAGACCAGTGGTCATCAACTGGTGGGTTGTGTAAGCTTTAAGATTTGGTTGCAATAAGTCTTCTGTTTAAAATTTAAAAAATTCATATACATATATATTATAATATATTATGTATATCAGATAAAATAATTTTTGAGTAAATCAAACTATTTTATATTTGTAGAAGATAAGAATGACTAATCAAATAAAGTAATTGTAGTGATAGCCTGACTTAATCAATAAAAAATCCTATAATTTAACTATACATTTTATAAATTATTTTTTATAAATTACTGTTGTTGTTGTTGTGTTTAGACTGTTCAGAGTTTATATTGTTGTGTTATAAAATATAAATGTTAATTGCATTTAGTCTAGTGGTCTAGCCATATTATTATATTAACATACTGTCGTATTATTTTTTGGTTTTCATGACTAATAAAGCTGATATGAGTCACAAAAAATATATGGTAAGAAAAGTGGATAGCAAGTTAAAAAGGTTGAATACTACTGTGCTAGACTAACATACATGTAAGTTATTATATAAACACAAATATCAATAATGAATATAGAAATTTTAAGTTTTAGATTGAAGACTGCCGACATTATCTGGAGGCGGGATGATAAACTTTATAAGGGATGGTAGCAAGGTAATAACAAATAAGTACCCAGTTTTTTTTTTTTTAATTGGATTAAATTTACTTTTAACCTAATGCCTTAATAAAATGTAATAGTTTTAATGATACTTAGATTATGTACGCCTAGGCCCTACAGTAATGTGTATAAAACTGTACTTGTAACAGTATTATAATTGCACTTACTCAAATACTTCCAAAGGCACATGAATGTCTTGTACATTGGATTTCAGTTTATTAATTTCTTGTAAACCACTGACGGCATTTTGACTGCATATAATAATAAATAAAAAATAATAACGAACAAAAATTCTAGAAAATTATAAAAGTCATCAATAATGAAAAATCTAATACATTTTTTGATTTAGAACGGTCTGCCCTTGGGGTTGAAAATCGGCCACTATGATTCGTATTTGCCGCACATTTTCTACAAACATTTCCAACTGAGTTTCCAAGTCTTCCAACGGCGACGATGAACTCGACGAAGCCATTATAACAATATTAGGTTAAAACGAGACAATGGTTGATTATTTACGCACGATACATAATATAAATCATAATAGTAAATAATGTTAACTGAAATCCTTAATAAAGTTACGACACTGAGCACTTAACATAGCCGTTGACCGACTACACTACGACTGTCGACTAATCGGATGGGTTTAGTCATTGTTTTGACTTTTATTGTTATCAAATAATATTTGATATCAACAACGAAACTTGTAAGATATTCACTTCCATGATCACAGCAAATATCTTGTTTTGAAGTCACCGCCAAACATTTCAAGCGATCCCCGTGACAATAATTCCATTTTCCATAGTAGCCATAGTGTATTATACTATTATGCAATTATATTGCACCTATTATTGTATAAAAAACATGAATGATCAGTGGCGTGCCCAGCGGGTAGGCCGACCCGGGCAGACCCAGCGGGTAGACAGCGTGCCCAGCGGGTAGACACGGGTCAACCTTGTTTTGAAATAGTTATTATTAATATCTTTTACATCATTATTATTTAAGTTTTCAAGAAACATAATTTTATAACTTTTTTTTTATAATACAATACGAAATTAAATCATTTTGGAACAAAAATTATTTATTTATTATCCACTTATATCAAGCGTTTATACGTGTTAATAATAATTCTTTGCTTTGTCGCTAATAATTGATACCACAGTACTAGTTGCATATCGGGCAACGACAAAAAATATTAGGACATTAGGTAAATAATATTCACGAAATAATTGTTATATTTTATACATATGTTACTGACCGTTCTCCGCCGACAATCGTCAGAAATTTGACAAGATAATGAATATGAATAAACAATTTTATTTTTTGGTTTTAATCATTTATTACGGCGCGTATTAGACGTGTTGTCTAATGTAACTAATGAGTAATGAGTGGTCGAACTCCGAGCCAATCGAAGTAATCCTTTTGTCTGTTTTTATCTATTTACACTATGAGAATAACCTAAATACATTTTTTTTTTATTTTGCTTATAACTTGATTACTAATTAAATTAAAATAACTATAACCGGGCCCGTCCTACATTTTGATCTTGGGCACGCCTCTGCAAATTATGTTTTTAATCGAGATTATAGCTATAAAGCCATAAAGAGAAGGGAGCAGGGAGTTACCCACTTAAAAAGTATCTGTGTATTTTGTATAATAGTATTATTACTGGCTACCCAGATTGCGTATGATAAACAATTAACTTTAATCTTTACACCAAAGTTAAACGATTGCGTATGATTTGCTGTGCAACGTTGCCACATTTAAGTTTTTATTTTTGATTAGTAAAAATTAAATTTTGAAAAAATAACAAGTCAAAATATTTAAAAAAAAATAATAAAAGGTTAAAATAATGAATTGTAAAAGTATATTCATTTTAAAATTGTATAGTTACCTTGGTACCGCTTAAATAACTAATTTTTGACAAATATCAAATATATTGTAATATTTTTAAGAAATTTGTATTCAATATATTTTTTTAGTGTCACCCAATTTGTCTGTGTGATACAGCCGTTTGTACCTTTGCCGTCGGCCTTGCCGGATTTTCGTGTCGGACCGTTGTATAAATAAACCACAATCTTTATCGGTTCGATATCCGTAATTGGGTGTCACGTAAATACATCGCGGTAAATTTGTCGTGGTAATTTTGGCGCGGCAAGTTGGGCGCCGGTGTAATATCGTCGCACGTAATTTAGGTGAGTGACGATACATGCCTTATGTACAATATTTTATACTTTATTATAAATACCTAGTTTAAATACAATATGCATAACTTATTGGCAAGTATAAAATATAATTTAAATCAAATTAGTAATAAGTCAAAATAGTTTTAAATTTTAAAAATATAAATTAAATTGTGCCAAAAATAGTATAATACAATAGTCAAAATAATATAATAATTAATAAATACCTAATTTAAAAACAATATGCATAACTTATTGGCAAGTATAAAATATAATTTAAGTCAAAATAGTTTTAAATTTTAAAAATATAAATTAAATTGTTCCACAGATAGCTAATAATAATAAAAACAAAAATGTATACAAATAAAGTTCTAAATTATAATTGCAACTGGAAATTAACAGCTATCCCACGTAAATAATTTTGAATATTAGTAATATTTGGGTCAAATGTTGATGTTAATTTTCGAATACGAATTGCAGAATCTTTATATTTTTTTTTTTTTAGGTAATGCTATTCCAGAAAGTAACTGTTTGACTTTAAAAAGGTTTATATTATTTTCTTTTTTCAACGCATTAATAAAAATCCAAATAGATGGATGAACTGAATTTAACAACGAATTGAAACAATTGTACCAGCCTTCTACTGCATTATTGGTGCGTGGAATATCTTTTTCAATTAAAAAATAACAATTCCATATTGAAATAGGAAATAGTGGAGGTGTTTTTCGTCCTCTTCTATTAACGCGACCAATATAGGTATCCTCAAAGTTAAGTTCAAAAGTAAACATAACACATTATAGGATTTATAATCACAAATCATCAAATCACGAGCCTATCATTTTAACTATAATTTAGATAGGTACCGCAATATAGACAACGATAATTTAAAACGATCATAATTTAGATATCCGACGATATCATTAAATTGACGCGATCTAATACAAAACGACTATATGACGCGCGATAATATTACACCGCGACCAATTTACTGCGCCTAAATTCCCGCGCCCAATTTATCGCGCCCAACTTACTGCGACCAAATCACATGGAACCCCGTAATTGTGCGTGATCCGCCACCGTGTTGCTTATTAGTTATTAGTTATTACTTATTAGTATAACACGTGATTCTGTCCTCGGAGCCGAACGGGCACCGGCAATAATTAATTATATATTTATATGCTATAATTCGTATTAGTGTGGCAGCGAATAAATACGGCGGTATTTATTGTACGTTTATGCGAATTTGCCAACGGACGCGCCATGCAGTGCGCCCTTTATTAATTATTATAATAATATATTAAAAGCCGTCGGTGCGTGTGCGACACACAATATATATCTATATTATACGGCACTCATCAAGCCGCCGCCGACTTATTGATTTGATATCTATATCGATCGTACGGGTCATTGCCCGCTGCCAATCAGCTGTACCGTGTGGATGTCCGGTGTCCCCGCCACCAACAATCATCAGCCGCGTAGGAGTTGCCACCGCCGCACCGCAAGATAACGGATAAGTGTTAATAATAATTTTAATAATAATAATTTAATATTATTATAATTGTCTAATTATTATTTTTATTATTATTATCATTGCTGGTTCGGTTCAGTATTATTAATTACCTTTTGTAAGTGCGTGCCGGCCAGTCAAGAGACGTCTTGTCGGTCGCTGTTTATTTTAAATACTATATCTTTTTATTATACCTGAACGGCTACACCTATATACTGTGTTATACTATAACACATGGTAGATTTTGGTAGATTATATTGTCACCCTCATCCCATACCGGCGCGAGTCGTCGTAACCAACCGCCATACATTGTAGGAGTTACACGGTGCCAACAATAACTGCGAATGAACTTATTTTTATTCGAATGAACTACTTAATGAAATACAGTGAAAATTCTTTATAACGAATCTGAAGGGATCAAGAGATTTCTTTCGTTATAGAGTTTTCGTAATAGAGAGCCAGAGAGGGTTTAAAAAAAAACAAAATTTTTGTTAACAATTACGTCAATAATAAAATAAATATATTCGATATCGATAATAACGGTATTATTACGATATTAAAAGTAGGTAATGAAAGAATGTAATCGTTCTGGGAAATTTCGGCGTTTTTGCCGATTACTTTTATAATTTATAATACGATAACAGGTAAATTGTGTTATGAAACATAAAATATTGTTTCGTTATTAAGAGTGACTATACTTTATAGAGAATGAATTGGCTAATGACTAATGAGTTTTAAACTTATAAAGCAAACCAACCATTATTATGTAATGTTTACGTTATATAGAGTTTTTCGTTGTAAAGAGTTTCGTTATAAAGAGTGTTCACTGTATATTTAAGACTTTAAGAGTACCTCATAACTTAGTCATAAGTCATAATCTTTTCATTCGTATAATTATATTACATTATGGTTTAATCTTTTTGAAAAAAATAACACTTAAATAAATTATATTACGAATTTACTATAATATATTATATTCACTGCAGTAAACGTGTGCAATATTGTTTTGCCGTTCGTGATATCGTGTACCTATAGATTTTTTACGCCTAAACACTCAAAACTGACTATTTTAGTTTTAATTCGTAGCTAATACTAGAATTGCAGGGTGAGGGTTAACATAATATTATTATCTAGCGACTAGCAGTACTAGTACTCATATGGGTTATGACAATTGACAGTGGTGTATTATAATTTATAATATAATTGTTATTATTTCATTAATATTAAACCAAAATATGATACGAATAGAAAGATTATGAGTTACTATTAAATACAGTTGATTAATTAATTCATTCATTCAAAAAAATAAGTTCATTAGCAGTTATTTTACGTTAAAATAAAAATGGATAAATATTGCTGTGGATTCTATATAACGAACGAATCTGTTACGTCACGCGCAATGTCAAAATTCACCGTACCTAACTAGCGAACGGATTGTCATAAACAAATTTTAGTGGTATCATTTTTTCGTCATAGTATGTACTATAATTTAAGCCAAAGAAAATGTTTTGAGTTGGATTGTCTCTTAAGTATAAATATAATTATAATAGAAAAATTATTACCTAGTGTAGTGAAAACCGATTATTAGTAAAACATTTTTATAGATAAACGCCGGAGCTCAAAATAAATAAATATGGTGTAACTCTTACAAATCACTTTCGCTATAGTCGGTGCCTCGGTGGTGTCACGATTACAGATATTATAATTACTAAATAGAACTATTATTGTATATGTATAATGTATAGAACTTTCTAGCATTGGTAATTGAAGATCCATCGGCCATCGCTTATGTATAAAAACATTAAAAAGTACGCTAAAGAATAAAATGTACATAGGTAATAAAATAATAAATATTAAAAAACTGGCAACAAAAATAATAATAATCGCTGTTTTCAGGCTGACGTAGAAAAATAAAATCAGTGATTATAGGTGTACTATTGTCTATTGCGAATTGGGCATGCGACATTCGATACCTTCGTCCTTCATATCGATGCGTACAGACTACAGAGTACAGACTCGTGTAGTCGTGCCAGTCCTATCAAGTTCAATGAACCAATGCCAGACACGAACATAACTTAGGTATCCATATAGGTGCTTAGATTGAATCGTGGACATCCCCCACCGCGCTAGTACATTTTTGTATGGACATCTACCTTCATTTTTTTTTTAATATTGTTTATTTTTTTTCGCCTATTGTATAATATTTCCAAATATTTATTAAAATATAATAAATTATAGATTAGAAAAAACTGCTAATTATTTAATACGATAATGCCATAATGGTATCATTGTTTCAAACATGTAACCCGCGTAGTTGTACGGCCGGTGAACACTTTTTCTCTAAACTAGAAAAAATATTGAAAATTAGGAAATTAATGAAATTAAAATGTTAAAACGTCAATATTTTTAGAAAAATTTACTCTACAAAATAACTATCTTCAATTTTTTTGAAAATAATTAAATAAACGCTTGCCAAGTCAGAGATCAGCATGTAAACTTTCTTGATTTTCAATTTTTAGAAATTTATTAATTCTTTGCAAATATGCAATATGTATGTATGTGTATTGAAGTTATAAAAATTCAGACTTTTTTCATTTCAATTACTACTTACTTGATTAAAAATCAAGAAAGTTAAAGAAAAATATTTTTTAACTTTTTTTTCCAAAACATTAAAATAAATTATAAATATTTGTAGTTCTTGTCCCTGTGAATCTTATTAAAAACCAGAATTATAATATCCCCATTATTTCAGGAGATATCACAACGGGTAAATTCTCATGCCCTCACAGAACACTATATGTATAACTATGAGGTAGATACTATAGTAGTTACCTTATACTTTGGTCTACTCTTTAGTCTGTAAAATCTTATTTGTACATTATAATTTAATGTTTATAATAATAATGTGAAATCGTGATCATAGATATTTAAAAAATACTAAATATTTATTAATATTATTGATAAATATCAATAAAAACTACTTTTTTTTATCAAATGTTGACATTTGGACTGGTTTGACATTATGCAATATGCGGTATTGATACTTTATTCTGTGCATGCACATAATTATGATGACATTTGTCATGAGTAAGGTTATTGTTACCTAACTTTTCTAATAAAACAAACTATTTTTAATTTAATGATTTTAATGAGTTATTTTTATATTGATCAACAAAAATACTTTTGAGTTTTTTGTTAAAACATAAATTACCTAAATGGTTATTGGCCAACTAGCATTAAACATCACATTTTACACTTATACATTTAGTAGTAATACTTTAAATTAAAATACTAACTCACTACAGTGACTACACTACTAGTTACTACATTTAGGTACTAGTTTCTAAGTTTTACAAAAATTTAAAATTTGTTCATTGTAGTAAGTACATTAATTTAGTGATGTTTTAGTGAAATTAGTATTTTTATTTATCAACATCTTACTTTAAAACATAAATACAATTTTAAATAAATTTTAAAATGAAATAATAATCCACAAATGGCAAATTATATTTATCAATTTAACATCTAAAGCAAATAATTAGTTTATTAAATTGGTAGGTATTTATTTGTCATCCTGCTGATGATTGCTGAACTGTATAAAGTCTATTATACTGCTACCAGACAACCTTATGTTAGGTCTTTACTAAAATCTAAATATTCATGATCAATATTTCATTGTAGGTATTTTTTGATTTTTTAGATCGTATTTTATTATATTATAATTATGTTTTAATTAGTATGTTATTAATTTGTCACTAAATTCTATGTAGAATTTTAAGTGTATACCTATTTTACAAACATTATATTCAGTTTATTTTAAAATATTAATTTTAATGAGTTATTTTTCATGATATTTAAATAGTATTTTACTGTGCGCTGGCCTTTTAACATTTACAATAAAAACATGTTGTTAAATTATTTAAAATTTATGATATTTAAGTATCTTTAGAACAATAACTGTTTTGTTTGTTTATACATAATATAATTATGAAATATGTTAGTATGCTACTAAATTGTTATTAATAGCCATAGACCTTATACTCAGTATAAGGTCTATAGTAATAATAGTATATGTATAAAAAAATAATCATAGTACAACCCGGTGGCATATTACAATTCTATTACATTGTATATGATAATATATTCTAAGTATAGAATGGCATATGCTACCCCTTGACAGGGTGATACCATTTATATAGTGCTGTGATAAGGCAATAAAAAACAAGTACTATAAACCTGTCATCAGTGTTGATGTTAGTTTCATTTGATCAAATAAAAATGAGATTATTTTGAAACTCTATATACATCATATCCTAAGATAACAACAAAAACATCTAATTGTAGATATCATGACCGGTCAAATTCTGTAGTACCGATGATGTTAACGTGGTTTATATATTATATGTAAAGAACATTATTTTAAATAATGTATATAGAAAATTGTTATTAAACCATAAAATGAATGTAAGATATAACTAAATAAATATTTTTTTCCTTGTATCACTATTTTAAGTTCATTAAATAATTCACAGGACAAAAAACATGAAAATGTTAGCATAACACTAACATAATGCTAATGACATTAAAAAATATAGTGACACTTAAGACGGGTTAAATTTACAGAAAAAGTAAAAAACAACTCAAATAATATTTCCAAAAATTACTTTTACATTTTTCATAGGTAATAATTTTACATTACTTGTTTTTAAACACTGTGAATGATAGATATTTTACAATTTAAATGCATACTTTCCTGAAATAACAATAAAGGAATCACAAAATACAATACAGTATTAAGAATTTTAGAAATGTTTATTAATTTTCTTAGCTATCTTTTTTACTACAAATAAGACTTGATATCTAAACAATTATTATTATTATTATTATTATTATTAAAAACTAGCACAGTAATCAATGGTTCAATATTGAAAAAAAGAACAAAATTAAATTTTGTCATAGAATAATATGGATTAATATTAAAATAGTTATTAAACACACACATATATTAAAATGTAAAAAAACCTTACTCGAAATAATAATTATTTTGTAAAGTTAAAATTTAAATTTATATTTAAATAATATAATAGTATAACTTGTCACACATGATTACATTTATCACCAGAATAATGTAAACTAAAGTAATATTATCATCACTACACTTAATAACTATCAGAAAAAACTGCTAGTCATATAATGATAATAATAGCAGACATTTGTATAATTTAATGGAAAAAAAATATTGTTATGGTCCGTGGGTAAATTATATTAAATTATTAAGGGTTTGTCATTACAAATAAATATAAATGTATAATAATAAAAAATGAATGTAGAAATCACTGTGACTACTGGATAATAAAATGCGGGTAAATAATTTTTTTTATTTTGATAATAGATTTTTTCTTTGAGTTATAGATTTAACGCCGCGCTCCACGCCTAGCTACACCACCTCTTCCTCCACGACCTCTGCCACCACCACGCCCTCTAGTTGGTGTTGTAACTGGAGCTGCTGGCTTTGTAACTGGAGTTACTATTGGTACGGCAACTGGCATCACTTTTTCAGTTTCAACTATTTTATCTTCAATGACAGGAGGTGTTTCTGTTTTTTCAGTCACTGGTTCTACTTGTGTTTCAGTTGTATCCATTTTATTGTCTTCAGTATCAGGTTCTTCTTTAACCTCCAATTTAATGCGTTTAACAGCTCTACTCTCCTAAAAATGATAAATGCATTGAATTAGAATATTGAACAATATATATATTTCAAATCTGAATTGACCTTAATTGAGCTATTCTGGAATTATCAGTTTAAAAAAAAAACACAAATAAGAAATATTATTAACAAACCTCAGAATCAATTTCAACATTTTCAGTTACAGCATTTGTGTTATTGTCAGCACTATCAATTTCTTCTTCTTTTATTTTAACTTCACCAACCTTGGTAGTATCATCTTTTTCAATCACCTGATCAATCGTTCGTTTCTTACTTCCTGAAGTAGCTTCTTTCATTTTGGTCATTGTTGTGTAATTGATATAATGGGCAGCAGTCTGACAATGAATTGAAACACGTTGCTCGTCCAGTAAAAAACAATTGCATAATCTACACACAAATCCTTTTGAAGAGATCAACAATTCTTTTCCTAAATTTAACATAAAATGGTTAGTATGGGCAATGAAAAAAATCACCAATAATTAATTTACAATTTAAAAAAACAGAATATGTCGAAAAACAGTTATTATTGTTGAATGATAAATTAAATCATTATTTTTGTAATTTAAAAGCTAATGATTATTTTATTTTTGATATAATTAAAAGCCACATTAAACAACCATGTAAAAGAATAAAATAGAAAATACTGCAAATTATTATTGAATAATAATTCTAATTGCATGTAGTTTTTACCTATGGCCACCTTTGGATCATAAGCAGCAGGTTGGTTTTCTTTGTTAGTTGCAGATTCATTAGTAGCATTATCTTCTTTTATCGATTGATCAGCCACATCTTCTACAGTTGATTCTTCTCCTGTAGCTATAACATCTGATGTATCCATCTCTTCTTCTTTTTTTTCTTTACTTTCTTGTTCTTGATCTTTGTCATTAGTTGTAATCGCAGTATCAGCAGCAACAGCAGCAGCAGCTACCTTAGTTCCAGCACCTTTCTTCCCACCACGATGATGTTTTTCTCCACTTCCACCTTCCAACTCTAATTTTAATTTAGTAGCGTCACGATCACCAAGCATTTCATATTTTTTGGCAACAGGCATCTGATCATGATCTTGCTGGTCTTCTTCTAAATACACACATAATACATATTGTTAAATTAATACATTTTAAAATAATAAATAGGTATAAAAAATATTAACCTTCAATTTTAATCATATCAATCAGATCAAATTCATCATCTTTCAAATGAGGATGTTCTACATGGCGCATTTCTGACACTTTCTAAAAAAACATCATTATATTATATTAATTTATAAACAAAATTTAAACTGAATATATGTATTTACCTTTAAATGTCCAGCAGTAAGCTTATGTTCATCCATTTCAAGTCGTGTATGGAATAAGGCATCACACAATTTGCATTCCGGATGCAAAAATTGTTTTAGTTTCTACAAGAATTGTTTTAATATTTTGTAATATACAATTTTATTCAACACATGTTTATATTTAAATAAAAATTCTTACCCTGTGTCTATCGCTTTTTCGATGCCCAGTTAGTGGTCCATAAAACCGTACATCGCACATAGGACAATAGCTACGTAAAAGTGGTTTAGAACCAGAGTTGCCCCCTGCATTTTTACTATTAGATTTATGTTTGTTGTTTGTAACACGTTCCAAATCAATTTCCCTTTGGTTTTCAACAGCTTTTATTTGATGTCTCATAAAATCAACACGCATTCTGTATGCTTCATCTAAGTAATTCATCATCAATTCGTGAGGTCTTCCGCGTACATGTTTTTCAAAAGACTAAAATAATATCAAATTAATAATTATAATTAATAGTTATTATTTAAAAATAATTCTATCATACCTCAGAATCCCACATGTGTTTAGAACAAACATGACAATAAAGTACAGCTGAAGGAACACCAACATAAGACACTTTTTTGTCAGCATCCAATTGTTCCTTAGTTCTCTCACGATCATTTTGTCTAAAATTGTAAAATATTCAGTATCATATTATGAATATAAGATTCATAAGATTAATTATAATTAGATAGTTACCCTTTTTTGTTTTCATCATTAACTTTTCCTGCAGATTTACGTTTATCTGCATCTTTCGTTCCCCCGCCAGATTTACGGCCTCCACCAGAAAATCTATTGTGTGGATCACCACCACCACGACGCTAAAATATTATTTTTATTAAATTATTACATGTATATTGGTAATAATCAAATAAAATTTAAATACCCTATTATCTTTATTGAATCCTCCTCCATGACCATCTTGTCTTTGACGCATACTCATATGTGACATTCTAGGACCAGCGCCCCAATTTCCACTTCGATTTGGACCACCACCATAACCACCTCCAGACTAAAATATACATTATAAAACTCATTATAATATATTGTAATAACTAAATAGGTAGTAACATAATATTATACTATAATCTAAAATATTTCTTATTAATTTTAGATGGTATCAATGAAATACTTAGAGAACAATATGAAAATAAGAAAAAACATAAATCTATAATATAATATAAATGTTTCTATATATTACGCTCTCAAGAGAATGACCATTGTATTGACTAAAACTAATCAGGTTATGCCTCCCCCTCCTAAATGGTCAACAATTGTTAGTATACAAATACAATGTGTAACAGTGTCCACTATGACTATTATTTAATGTACTATTCAAATGAAATCTCAATGTAAACTTTCAATTTTTTTTTATTATAAAAAAATATGCGTCTAATAATAAATGTATAATATTATTGATTTAACCTAACAAGCCAACACCATAATATTGTATACTACAAATAAGTTCATAATTATAGACAATTTAAAGAATAAAAATAATTATTTTTAGTTAATATCTTAAATAGGTACATATAAATCTTATTCAACATAATTATTTAAATGTCGTTTAGAACTAAACCATTGAAAAGAAAATTCTTTGAGCATATAGCATCATTCAAATGTAGACAGTTAATCATATCTTATAAGAATAAATGAGTCAAACTTCATTTTTTTATCAAACTATATTAAAATTCTCACTTTTAAAAATATATCCAAAGCCAAGTTTAAATTTTGTTTAAAATAAACTTAGTAAAAATGAAGAGTATATACTTGATAAAAAAAAATTGTATTAATATAATATTTTTCGCTTGATTATCCTAATACTATTTGAGTTGAATTTCTTATTTAAGAGGACACCACATCACCCAGTTTTTGTGTCCATCTAATATTTACATAAATACAATATAACAAATTTGCGTCTAGTAGAGCAAATTATGTGTTGTTTCCTTTAATATATGAGTGAATTTACCTATTAACAAAATCAAAGGTTAGAACAATATCAGTGTTATAGCATTGATTTTGTTTTTTTTTATAGATATCTTAATTTTTTAGTTAGTTATGAGCATTTTCAATTATTAATATTTTACAAACTCTTATCTTGCTTTTTAGAATATTATACAAATTTTCTTTGAAAAAAATGCTTAAAAATGCTTCCACATTGTAAAAAAACTACAAAAAATGACCCAAACTATGAAAAAATGACTTAAAAAAATTGAAAAATGATGTTAAAAAACAAAATAAAATGTAATTATAGCTAAAAATGCAAAAAAAAAATCAAAATCAAATTAGAATAATCTGAATCAAGGAAGCATGAAACCAATTTTTAGTTAAGATAGCATTGTATAGGAATCAAAGGAAAAAAAATGCAAAAGTCATCAACATCCTAACTCTACTAATGTTCTAACCTTTAATTTTGATAATAGGTAAATTCTCTTTAATATTAAAGCTTAAAATACTTTCTACTTAAAAAAAACAAATCTGGTCAGTCATATATCTCTTTGAGTTACAACATCCATACAATATACACTATACAAAATTATGACCAGGAATTGATAGAACATGCTATAGGGAATAGTACAGGAAGGGATTAACATAGCCAAGTAAAGTTGGAACCAAGTATATACTTTTTTCAGCGAGAGAATAAATTATGTACAATGAATATCAGTTCATTCTTGGCATCCTTGCACGTCATTTAGCGGGCCGAATAAGGCCTTGGCAAATGTTCTTCAATCAGACTCATGTGCAGAATAGCAGTGTTTTCTTGTTGGACATAGTATAGTTAGTAATCTTTATTTAAAATCACCGAATTAAAGAATGCATAAGTACCTAGTGTTTTTTATTAATACCTATCAGGTTCATTTGTTAATTTAGTCTCTTAGTTAGACCAAAAATGAAATGTATCTATTATAGGTGTATTTAGAATTATGGTTCAAGGAACCTACTATATACAAAAGGATCTAATCAACAAGTACAAAGATGCAATACAATTCACACCAAACTTCTGTAAGCTTGCCATTGCCATAATTAGACGAAAAATGTATCAATGATTTATATGACAAGCAAGTAATATTTTATAGTTACCATGGAATTTGACGATGTTAATAATTTGCTGATTATGTTACTGGCCATTGCCAATTGAGCTGGCGGAGGATGCCCGCCTTGTTGTGCCTGTCGTGGTAACGGACCAGACCCAGAGCCAGATTGCCAAGGATTAACCGAGCCACCTCCGGCTCGGTAACCGCCGCCGTTGTTGTATCGGCCACCAGCTCCACCACCGCCGCCACCACCATAACCGCCGCCACCGCTGCCATAACCACCATATCCACCGCCACTTCGTCGGTTGTACGCCATTGGAGTGTTTCAAATAGTATTACGCAAATGGACGATAAAAGATCGGCGTAAGTTGACTATTTGACGACAAACTGCACTGTTTGTAAATAGACGCGCGAACGTGACAGCGAAAATCGATTTGAATGAAGGGTCGCAGTATGTCGTATTTACTTGAAAACGAAAATAAGTGGGAAAATTGACCGGCAAAATGAGTTAGAGCGTCGCAATCTCACAACAACGATGTGAAATTCGGATCAGTAAACCGTACCTGAACACTTCGGACGCTAATCGAAACCGACGCCGTCGACCATAACTAAAAGATGGCGTCCAGTCGGTGCTCGATGTGGGCCGGTGTCGCCGCCGCCGGTTTCGTGGCGGTGGCGTCAACGGTATCAAAGAACGCAGTGTGGCCAACGTAGCAACTCATCGGCACTGAATCGAAATAAAATACTAGATTATTAGAGTATATTATAATATGAAAAATATTTTAATAATCTCATTAATGATTATCCTAGCTCCTACTCGATCCATTCCTAGCTATCCCGTGTGGTGGTTGCGTTCTCCACCCAAATGCCCAATGACTGGCCATTATACTGTTAGCCACACACTGTTGTTAATATATGTATGTAACTATGTAAGAAGGCTGTGGTGTGTGTGTGTGTTCGTGTGTTCATACTTCCGGACACAGTGGAGGCGGGTGCCTCCATAGTATTACATTATTTGTACTTATTGATTTTTTTTTATTTATTTATTTATTTATGGACAGTGCCTCCGTAAGAAAACGAAAATATACCTAAATGTTGGGATGGCGAATGCTATAATATACCTAACTAATGTCTATAATATTATGATTCACGATACATATTATATTAGGTTTACAATTATAATGTTTATCGTAATGTATTATAGAATGATGAGACTCGTGACTCGTCATATACCTAATACCGTATTTATTTATTATTATTCTTTCGACTTAGATTATTATAATAATAATACTAATAAATAGGTTACCATTTTGACAACGGTCTAAATGTCAATTTATGTTATGGAAAATAAACATTTTTCGGTTTAAGCTGTTTGAGGGGCCGCTTTATGTATTAATTTTACACAAAATATTGTGAAATTAATACATACTACATAGAGTGGCACAATAATCGTTCAGAATCTTAAATGGATAGCATAAATAAATTTTCCAATTTCAATTTTAAATATTTTTAAAATTCTCTATAGATTTTCATTTTATGTATAATATTTTAATACAATTTTAATGATTCAAATTTTATTTAATTTAATTATAGTCATTTTAAAATCAGTTGTCATCAGCTCATATATTAAATTTAATTCATAATTTATTTATTTTAATAAAAATATAATTCTTGGTATATTTAATTAACATAAACGATAAACATTTTATACACATTTTAATATTTTATTAATTCAACGTTAATTGGTTACATTACAATGCCTAAACAACTTATTACATAACGATTGATCCTTTAATTTAAAGAAATATTTATGAAAATATATAATAATATACAATTATTAAAATCGTCATTCATATAATAAAAATATATAGTTTTTGATCAAATGTATTAAATTTACTTTATTTTTAAATTTATTTCATTGATTTGGAACATTTCAGATTTGGTATAAATATTGAATTTTCTTATCTAAAATATTATACTTTAATATTTTAATTTTTAAAAACGAATTATTACATTTGCAATAGTTAAATGGAAAAAAACAATTATTTTATTTCATTATTTTATTAGATATAAGATTACAAATCTTGTGTCTTGGATATTTAAAAAAAAAATCATTTCAGTTTATCCATCAATTTTCATTTTATTATTTTAGTGCATGGATAGAGAGAAAGAAAAAAATATGTACCAATGTACCTTATGTAGCTTTATATTGGAAAACCCAAAAAGAATTATTGTTCAAATCTTTATTGTAAAAGCATACTTCGCTAATATTTCACTTACCAAATCAAAGCTGTCGTTAAGAGCTTACAAAGATGAAGCTGTATACGATTCTTTTAAAACCCATTGTTTACTATAAAGCAGAAACCTTTAATGTTATTAAAATCCGATATTAACAGACTATTAGTGTACTTGAAAGAAAAGTAATAAAAAAAAATATAAAGGACAGTAAATAAAGAAGTAGGTTAGATATTTAGATTATCTAGAATAACAATATAAAATAGAGCAGCTTTTAGAAAATATAAATATATTGTGAGGTAACCCGGGTAGGTGCGTAAAACTATGCTGAATTAAATGAATCGACCCAAAGAGAATGAAAGAAGGACTGCCCAAGCGTAAAATACATACAAGAATAGAATGACAATTAAAGAGCGGATTTCAGGATGAAGTAAAGAAAAATCTCTAGCAGACGGGTCTATAGAACTGGAAAAATACAGTTAAAGATTGAGAGGAGTCATGGATGAAGAAGAATTGTTTTGAAATCTAAGAGCCACTATGACCATTGATTTGTAGTTTTTAAAAGATAATTGATACCTAGTAGTAGTAGTGGTAGTAATAAGTAGACAGATTTTCCATCTGCAGGTAATACAGAGGCGTTCTCAAGAATTTTCTTTGGGAGGGGTTCTGAATATTTATTTGAATACAAAAAGCCTCCTTTAGTCATAATAATTTGTATTGTTTTAAAAAATTATATTACACATAACACATTATAATAAAAAATTTAATTTAATTAATTTTTTTGCCAAAACGTCCAACACTTCCTCAGCTGTTAATGACACATCTCCATGGATTGCCAACATTGTGAGGCGATTAAGACGAGTCTAAAATAATTTAACAGATACAGTATATTTATAAATTTAACCAAACATCCTGTTTGTAAATAATAATCAGAAGAGGTGATCCAAGGCCGTTCCTAAGTTTTACGGGGCCAGGGACAAATTAATGTGGGGGCCCTTTTACCATCATAATATGATATAATAAAAAACAAAATACTCATTGATATCAATAAAATTCTTGCAAAAGTATATTTTCAATTCTTAACCACAACCAATCTTATATTAAAATGTACGTACTGGTACATTTTTTGTGCGTTAGGTACTTTTTACATAACTTCATATTACCAAATATACTAAAAATACATTTTAGTCTAAAAATATGAACTCTCAGAAATACAAATATAATTATTAGTTTTATTAATTTTTGGTTCATTAAATAAAAACATGCAAATGCTCACGAGCTCTCGGGCCTTAATTATAATTCATTAGTTAATAAATTCATAAAATATTATTTGAATTAATAGTATTAGTTAATAATTATAGTATTATTATGTCTAATATGCAGGTATTTGGTATACCAATTATACACAGTAGCATGCAGTGGAGTCGTCAGTGGTGTTTGTAAGCAACGCTGCTTATATGTCACCACGCTATTGAGTATTATACTACTTTAAAAATGAATAGAAATCTAATAATTAAAATAAATCTAATAAAAATAGTATGTAGGTACATATTTTAATCAATTATTAGTTACTGATATTGGTGTTAGTGTTCACTATTCACCATTCACTCTCGGACTCTTCAGTGTTCAGTATGCAAATGCCAGATATGCTTGTAAAAGTATGATAGTTTCTAATGTCGAGTTTATTAGCGAGTAGCGACACTGCGACACTACGGTCAATGCCCTTATGGGTAAATATATATTATCATGTTATAAATGTATTTATTTACTTATTATTTTTTATAAATAATCCGTCTGGTTTCTGGTATACCATGCGATAACGAATTCCTACGAAAAAATATTGCTAATTTGATTTATATATAACATTATTATTATTATAATCTTTTTTATGTGGGTATGTATAATATTAGTATAACTTCATCAATAATCGTGATATTGTTGGTAAAAAAATATTATATTGTGATACGCATATGAAATAGTTAAAAAAAATTACGACCAATGTGCGGGGGGTCCCATGGCCCCCCTTGAGTACGCCCATGCTGGCAAAGGACATTTTAAAATGTATTCCTTCGAATCCAAAATACCTGTAACCTTTTTATTTCTTTGATATGTATTGAATGCATTGATGTAATCATGAGATTTTGACGATTTTGTGAATAATTAAATCAATTATTTGTGCTGGAGTTAATGATTGAATATAAAAGACATTTTAACATAATACTAATACAATTAAAAAAGTTTTGAAAATGTATTTATCATTTATTATATAGTAAAACAACTAATTATAATAATGTTAATAGTAATATGTATATGTAATATTATAATATATATATATATTATATAATATACATATTAATTATATTATGCTAGATAATAATAATAATAATAATAAATCGGTACTTGTAGTAGCTATAATTAGTAATGGTATATAGTACGCGTAAGTTTTTTTGTAAAAATTCTATTCCTTTTTTTTCTCTAAAGCTATTTAATAAAATTAATTACAACACCCAAAAAAACGTACAATAAATTAGAAATATAAATAGTAATAATAATAATAATAATAAAAAAAAATTATCAATAACAAAAACAATAATATATTAATATAAATATATTATATATATATAATATATAATATAATATATATATATATATATATAATAATAATAATGATAATAATAACCTCTATTTTTTTGCCTACGCATATATATTTATATAGTAATAATATTCTATATTGTTTTTGTTAAAAATTCAAATACAAATATTACGAAAAACATTAATAATTTATAAATAATATATTAGTATAGTTTCGATAATAATAACTTATCTTATAGTTAAATGTATTTATATTTTTGAAAAAAGTTACACACACACACACACACACTGCTAATGATAATAATTATAATAAATAATAATAGTATATAATAATTTTACATCAAATAATGTGTAAAACTCGCGATTGTTTTAAATTTGGTCGAATTGTTTTAAATTGTTTATTCTAAACCTTTACACATAATTAATGTTGTGTTTTTTATGAACATTATTATATATAATATATAAATTGATAGACACTTTTGAGTTTTAATATTACAAAAACACGCGTGCCGAACGTATTATATTTTTTTTTTTACTTAATCCTATACATTTATCAAATAGGTACGTTGTTGTAAAAAAAAAAATTCCATAATTTTTTTATGTAGTAATCTAACACGCATATACTCATATACATTGTATAAGTATACAATGTATACAAGTGTGTGTATAAACATAAACAAAGTATCTATAGGTAGTAGAAAAGACGCGTTATTTTAGAAAAAAAGTCAATTCCATTTAACTGTATCATTGTCTAACTACGTTATTGTGTAGGTTAATACCTACTATACTATTAATTATAGGTACACGTGTGAATATAATATAATAATCGATCTTAATAATATTACTTCAATATCGGTAAATTATATTAATTTGTCACATAAATAAATATACGCATAGTAGTACCTATCTAAAGAGAAATATGGAAATAGGAAGACAAATAGGAATGTGGAACACAGAGATAATAATATTAAATAATGTTACTTAGAGTTTTCATTAATAATTGCGCAATGTTACGGCCAATGAATGTTAATGTATATAGTGTACTTATTATAGATAATAATAAAAAAAAAATAATATGAAAATTGAAATGAAAATGTAGGCCGGTTGCAATGATATAGGAGAAACAAATTTTAGAATGTATATTATTATTTCTATAAGTATAGTATATAAGACTGATTACACGACGATGACAATTTGTTGTACTTTGTTATTAATTGTATTTTGTTTGTTTTAAATATAGAAGTGATGGCAGAAATCGTTGCGGAATGACGTGTATAGGCACCTCAAACCGGAGGCTGCGACGATTGTTTTCCCGATCCAAACTTTCCGGTAGACGACGACGAAGATTTTATGCGGAGTGGACTCACTGTCGCCGTGTATGATGGTTTGTTGTTAGGCCTCCGCTTCAGTGACTCTCGGCGTATCGTGTACGACACAATTACCAACACAGATACAAGCAAGACGGCCAACACATTAACCACTACCGGTTCCTTGTTCAAGTGTAACTTTTGTTTGATCAACTCGGATATTGTCTGTTTACCGTCTCTGAAACATCCGCGATAAAAATATTATAGCTTTGAACAAAAATATTATACATGTAGAATTGAAACATTTTATGTGTAGGCATATATAATACATAAATACATAATACGTATGGGTATAAACTATAAATGGATAAAGCAGGGGCCAGGGACTGCGGCGTTTTCCGTGTAACCTGTATACAAAGTATACATATAGAATATCAGTAAACAGTAAGACCACACAAACATGGTGCAATATATATATATATATATATATATATTATATTAAATATTATGTATAACATGTGGTTTATAAATTGAAAAAAGCGAAATTATATACCCAGCAAATTCAAAAATGAATTTAAGGGGATTAACGTTTAAGACAAAAAGTTTGAAAAACCTTATAGAATCTCTAAATACATAAATATATACTCTATACTCTTTCTTTTATGTCTCAAGAAAAATATTGTCTGTTTTTTTACGAGTGTAAAAATACCTATTTGGATACTAAGATACTGTAGAGCGACGTATTGTACAGTTATACAAATATAATATATATCACAAGTAAAATACCAACTGCATTTACTGTATACATTGTGTTGGACATTTAAAAAAAGATGAAACGCGATATATATTTTTTTTTAAATTAAATATCTACAGCAAAAAAACTTAAATATCTTCATATAACTCGATAATTATACGGTAAGAAAATGACTTGACTAAACGATGGGATTTTCTAAAGTTAAGAAATCCAAGCCTTTTAAAAAAGTAATAAATTTGTAGGTAGGTAATTATGTTATGATTTATGATTTATGATCGATAGTACCTATATCGTTTTCAATTAGTTATAATAATAAACAATATTAATATGCATGAATTTTATTGGGAACTTATAAGCAAAAGTTATAGTATGCGAGGAAAATCCAATGTAGTGCGTAACTCTCATTAAGTGCAAACTCATGAACCGATGAAAGAAGCTCGATATAGTGTGATGTACAAGATTTCTGAGCGAACATAGATTTATTCGACCGTTAACAGAGCAAACCAGTAATAATAATAAAAAAAAAAAACAATTAAATACGTATGTACAAATTGTACAGTACAATAATGTATAAGTATGAACTATTATATAATTGATTAAAGCGTACGAAACTTAAGTAATAGCATTGATTATACACGGTATACTATGATGTATAATCAATGGTAATTGCATAAGACGTAATAAATAATAATACTAATACATGTAGAAGGAAGAGGTGTATATATGATTTTTGTGCGTGCAAATTTTCTTCGACAAGGCGCCATCACCACTATTACAACCGTCACCAACGTCATCATTGTCACAACCGTTGGACACCGCATCACCACCAGCGGACGCAAGCATGTTAATATAGTGGCAATAGTGGCAATAGTGGCATACACCCACACACACCCACACACTCGTCTGTTATATATTTTACGGTATTGTAGTATTTTCAACACATAAATAACAATACCGATCAGCAGACTTCCGATTTCATCCACCATTATTATTAGGTTATGTTATGTATTATAATAGACGAGGTATTTCGTCCTCCGTTACGCCGTTGTATTATTACCGCAACAGGTAGGTGTCTCGGGCTGCGTCCCGTTCTCGTGACGTTGTCGTCGACGTCGGAAGTCGCCATCTACGTCACAGTGTTGAAACGCTCGTTTCGCTGTATGTCGTGTTATGTCCGGCTGTTCGGTAACTTCGGTGGTCTTTATACGTCGTCTGTACGTCGGAGCTTTTCGCGATCGGTGTACGAATGAATATCATATAATTTTTACAAGTTATATTTTGTAAAGTGTGCTTTATATATAATTGGCCTTAAAGTGTACGGTCTGTATAATGTTATAGCGTGTGTCGACTGTATGAACAACATATTATAATAGTATTTTGTATATGTGGTGCGCGCGTGTCTGGTCGTTGTGGCGGTGGTGATGGTTGTCGTCGTCGTCCTCGTCGTCCTCGTCGTAAAACAATCTAATACAATTGTAATGATCACATCCGGCCGTTGCGGCCGCCGTGATCCGATCCGTCCGCCGCAGCTGGGGAGGACGGCACAAGTTGGAACGACTGACCGCCATTTCTGCAATATCTCATCGTGGACGGCGACAACGACGACGATGACGAATTCCTCCGGCAGGATTTCTTTTGCGACAACAGTGCGGCTGTGACAAACACCAGGGCCATCATCAACAGTACGCCCAGGACGTTGATAATAGCTTGTTGCGGTAACGTGCGGCCGTGTAGTTCACCCGAATTTAAAGACGACGGAGACGACGATGGCGTCGGCGCAGGAGTAGTTTGCTGTTGCTGATGCTGTTTCTGCTGTTGCTGTTGCCTATATTGATATTTTCAGTACATAATATATCGATAATTATTAATGTCGCTTATTATAGTATATACATTTTATCATTCGTATAGACAACATATCTATACGCCATAAATGTAAATGCCGATATATGTATAATAATAAGATGCATTATTTAGTAGTATTATAATAACTATCACAATTTTGGGGTAATAAAAAATTGTATAAATGCGGCTGACGCAACTAATGTAATTTAGCGAACTAGAATAAAACAATGAATGATTCTTTTAAATTCAAACAATCTCATAAAATCCAAATTTTTTCTCATTATCCTAATACATTATACAATTTCAAAAATAATATAAATATTTTTTTAAATTGAATACAGTTACTTCGCCCCATGGGCAGATAGGCCTACCGGGCATTTCCCGGTGGGCCCCCCTTCGTATTTCGGTTATTGGGCCCTTTTTAGACTTTTTTTTTTTCATATGAGGGCCCCTTTTTAAAATTTCCCTGTAGGCAAAAATGGACTATCCGCCCATGCTTCGCTCCCTTCAGAGTATCAGAGTATCAAAAATTGACTGCCTACTTATATTTTGAAGAGAAATAATGAAAAATTTTAGTATAAGGCCTGGTATATATTTATATACTTATATACCTATAAAATAAAACGTAAACACAAAATATGGGAGTAGGTATTTTAGAGAAGAAAAAACACATATGGACCTCGTATAATATGAGCAATAGATTTTTATACGAAATGCAATTTTAATATTAATTATAGTATTATGATGGGAACCAAGTACAAACCCATTATTATTGCTGAATATCGAGAAATCAGCGCGTTGCTGAAGTCCGGTGAGACAGGTAGCTATGGCCAATGTGAACGTGCACAGTCCCAGGGTGGCATGTATGGGCGCAAAACATCGTAGGCGACACACAGCCGTTGCGCCGCGACAACACAACAGCACAACGAACGTGAACAATCCAAGAGTGAACTATAAAGAAAATCCGGTTAAAGGTTATATGTCGTCTATTTAATCGGTGCTCGTTCGACGTGTGTAAAATGTGAATCGAGTGAATGTATAGTATATAGATATTATTGTCATTACCTGAATTACAAAAAGCGAAACGGTCAATAATCCCATCCAACTGTGTAACGAATACAAATGCGGTAAGCCTTTCAAACGATGATATTCCATAGCGGCCACAGCTCCCAAAACCACACACGGTACAGTAGCCAAATGCAATAGTCCGTGGGTTAATTTCACATAAGTACCTCTGCACGAAGTCGAACATCCAGCTGCCATTCTGTACACCAATATAGCTGCGTGCCAAAATGTAAGAACATTAATAAAATATTCAATTAATTAAATGTAACTTTCAAAAAAAGAATTAATAATATATTAATACATTTTAATACTGTATGGTTTTACAGTAGTGATCACACGGTCACTATTTACGTTATAATAAAAATACCAATTATAAATTATAATATATAATCGTAATGATTTTATAATATTGTGTGTATGTAGTCATTAACTTACAGAATCCTGTTAAAGTGACGAAACCGATCGTCATCAGGGTTGGGTGCAGGTTGAACCGTTGATCTTCGATCAAAATGTTTGAAGACGATATGTTTAACTGCGAAGATTGTTGTTGTTCCGTTGTGGTCGTTGTCGCAATTGTTGTGGTACTAATGTCGCTGCCACTGGCAGTGAAGTTTTGCTGGTGCTTATAAGTAAATACGCCGACGGATAACATTTGCTTCGGGGTCTGCGGTGGCCAGGGAAACCAGTTGGGGTCGTATCCGCCTCGATAGGCCATGGTCCAGTAAACGGTAGTGCCAGTGACAGCTAATAGCAAAATTGAGCACGCCGTTACTAGTACTACGTATTCAAACGTAGTTCCACATCCCAAAGCTGCCTGCGGACTGTTTGTTCCGGAATCTTCCACATCTGTCCCGGCTCCTGTACCGCTACCAGTTGTATAACGTGATCTACACAAAAAGATTAACAACGCATTAGTATTATTACAGTTGCTCAGTGGCGTAAGAAGACTCGTAGTGCCTCTGGTAAACCTATCAAAAAGCACCTTTTTAGCGATTTAAAAATTGAAAAAATTATATTTTTTTAACATTTATTTTTTATGTATATAATTAACACAAAATTATATAATAATTATCAGTTATATTATTACAATATAAATTTCAAACTTTAAAAATTTTCTTTTCTTGCTTTAAGGCTACAAGATACACAAAATTATATACATTTCAAAATGTATAATGAAGAAATGTCGTTTTGAAAGTAGAATAAAATTAAGTACCAATTTCGAAGCACAAATTTGAGCCCTTGGCGTAGGCACAGATCACCATACCCTTGCTACGCCATTACAGTTGCTTATAAATATGTATGAGTGAATGTATTGTGTGTGTGTGTGTGTGTGTGTGTGTGTGTGTGTGTGTGTGTGTATGTGTGCTATTGATTTAGCTTTTTGAAAACATAATTCTACATATTATAATATTATGTCAAAATGTCGCGTTTAATTTATGTGCATAAGGACATAAAGTACAACAGAATTCTCATATTTTTAAACCATGTATAAATTACACAATAGTTTTAACTATTGTTAAAATAATACTCTTTAAATAATAATCTATTATGTGCATATTTTAATACAAAATAAATTTATTTAACGTGTTTTAAGTCATAATATATTAATTTTTACTCACACAGTTTGATTTTTTCATTTGCGCATGTAAATTAAACTTTAATTTTACATTTTTAAACTTTTTAAAACATTTTAAAAAAATATTAAAAAATTAAGGGTGTTTTAATTTAGTATTAACTGTCTAGTAAAAACTTGTATAAAAATAATTAATTCATTTTTACAATAATATTTTTATTAAAACCTCTGGTGTATAATGCTAAGATTTTATTTCTATTTTTGTTTATACACATTTATCATACCTACGTAAAAATGTATATTTAATTTGTTTAAAGATATGTTGTATTTTGTATACACTAATTTATAAGTATAGGTATAGGTATATAATATTATGCATAAATGCATAATGCATGATAACTAATATCTGCAGTCTTGTGTATATCATATTTTACTACTAGTATCTATATGACAAAACCACTTGCATAATGAACTAAATAATTATTGTTGGCAAAAAAAAGAAAATGTATTATCGTAGTACGAATACTATACGTTGTCATAATATATATTATATATATGTTATTGTATTGGTCTAGCCAAGTGGACAATGGCAAGAGTGCACGTTTTAACTAAGGGCGTTACATTTTTATCATAATTCACGGCGAATATAAATTGAATTAATATTTTAAGTTTAGGGACGCCAGTATATCACAGTAAAGTTATGTATATAGGTATAGTAGCCAAGGGCGGCAAGCGCAACAACAGCTTATTGTTACGGTGCTGAAAAAACAAGGTCGAATAAAACGATTTTCTTCTACTCTTACTAGAGGAATTGGTAGAGGTATACGATAAATATATTTATCAAGTCTCTATAGTTACGCACGTCCTCAAACAAAATAATAAATGCCCCTACGTTGGTATTATAAATTATAAATCTCCTGGACCACAATCGTGATTTTAAAACTTTTATTATTCAAAATCCTAAGAGTGTTTTTTCGTTTTAAATTTATTGAATTATCTGCATACCCTAAATTGTATTTGCAAGGTGTATTTGTTCTGAAATGGAATATACGATAGCGCTTACATGAATTCACGTCAAAATTAAATTAATAAATTATAAAATATGTAAAGATTCTTTATAAGATAAAAATATTTATTAGAGTGTACTTCGTATGTCTATATAATCGAAACTCGAAAGAAAGATTGAATTCAGAAGATTCTCTACCATTATTGTTGGCTATTGAGGACGATAAAACATCATCATTATTCATTAAACTCTTTCAACGTGTAATTAAAGATTTTTTGCGAATTAAAGCAAGAAAGAAGTTTTTAATGTTTTTTTATATAAAATATGATTAATATATTGCAATTCATCACACCAAAACTAATCCATTAGGTACAAAAAGAGTTTTTCCTTATTTTTGTTTGTTATCAAAAAAAAAAAATAATAATAATAATAAAAGAGAGAGAGAGGGAAAAGGGTTTCTGACAAAAACACAATACTACGTCCTATGTATGTATTCCTAAATCAACCATTATTATGTTATAAATATTATTTTCAGATACGAGATACTCCCTGCAGATATACCTATATTTGTTTGATGATAAACATTGCAAATATACTTTAGTAGGTATATACATTTTTAATATAGGTATGTAGATAATTTAGTTTGAGAATAAAAAAATACAATTTGTGTCATTATACAGTTTTTGTATTATATTGAAGATGCATAGCAAAAATATTGCGTAGTTTTTTAATTTTCTTTTGGCCTCATTTCCACAATTAATTAGGTATTAAATCCAGCATATTCATTTTTGTATTCATAACGCATAACGTAGAATATGGTTATTAGACCTTTGGGTTAAAAATGTCGAATTCAAAATATGAATAAAATATTTTAATACACCAGTCACCTATACGATTGAAGTATACATAGATGTTTACATTAAAACATGCATTATTGAAACCTTTATTATTATGTAACGTTATGAATTATTAATCTTGAAAAAAAATGATTTGTTTTAAAACCATAGTTTTAATTAATTGTCATCGTTGTTATATATTTTAGTGGAATATTGATTAAAAATATTAATAAATTTATTTTAACAATTGTGTCAACTAGATACATCGTCATGGTACGATTTTTTACGCTTTCTCCTTCATTAGGCGTTTTAACTTTTATTCGTATTATAGAATTATTTCTGTGTTTTTAGTAGCTATTATATTATTGCTTGTTGTTCATATACTCTTATAGTTACCTACGTATATACATTATGTGGATATTCTACGTGTGATTCGTTTTAGTCGTATTTTCGGCAACTCATCGTCGATTGGCGGTGGCACATTGTTCAGTGTGAACAGTACGTAAAATATGGTCGAAGGTAGGTACATAAAAAAATACACATTGATGGATTTTTTTTTCAATTGTTAACCATAATTTTTTTTCTTGCCGCGTTCTCGAGTCCTTTCGTTCCTTCCTATCCTCTTGTCTGTCGGTTATGCATGCGCGATTATCGAGATCGCCATCCACCTCCACGCCACCACTAGTCACTACCACTATAACTGCGATCACTTGACTGTCATCGCGTAATATCCTAGAGAAATCGGCGCGATACGCTCTTGTATTTTTTTTTTATTATTATTATTATTATTAAAACCTATTATCGAAGAAACGCCGACGTGTTTTATATTAAAAAAAAAATAAAAAACAAATTAGAAAAAATACCGCGAGAGGATATCCTCGATCGTTCCCGTTACCACGCAAGTAGCAATAATAACACAGGTCGTTAACATCACATAATATTTTAGAGGGAGTGGCGATGGTGGCGTCGGCGGCGGCATTGACGATCGATCGATTAAATTCACATAACGACACGACTTACCGCACATATTGTATAAGCATTTTTCATGCAAAGTATTAAGTTTTTCGTATATATAGATATTAGGTAGGTATATACAGTATGATAGAATTATTGAAAGTCAGGATATTCATCCTCTGAAAACATTCAAATCGTTCATTTATTCTCAAATATACTTTTTTGAATAGTGTAACATATTTTTTGAGCAGATATATATTATGTTACACTCAATTATGAAATATTAAAAATAAGTATAAATAATATAGTAATTAAATATATCTCATCATATCTTTTCTTCGAT
This sequence comes from Rhopalosiphum padi, assembly GCF_020882245.1. Taxonomy (NCBI): domain Eukaryota; kingdom Metazoa; phylum Arthropoda; class Insecta; order Hemiptera; family Aphididae; genus Rhopalosiphum; species Rhopalosiphum padi. The sequence continues at coordinate 50,630,902 of NC_083599.1, forward strand.
GTTTGTGTTTTTGAGACTCGAGACTCGAGAGTTATAAAACTGTATTTTTCAAAATAATCTATATTATATATATTTATTTATCATATTGATTATTTAGGTTAGGTTTTAAATTTCATTAAATCTCAATTTTTAATTAACTTATAATAAACTTCAAACTTCACATTCTAAAACAAAATATTTTGATATTTAACAAAATATTGAACAAAGAACATTTCCATTTCTAACTTTATATAAGCGTTTAAAGTTAATTGAGATTATTCGAGAATGAGGGTTGTGAGTGTTATGATTTATTATGATTAAATGCATTCTATATTCTCGTTATTTTTATTATTTGTAATTTGTCAATTAAACACGTCATAACTATATTATAGTGTTAATACTGCGAGTACTTAAATGATCATGAATATGATTATATCTTAAAGCGCTTAATTGCAGATCTGTATGATTTCTTTAATTATTTTTTAAAATTATACTTATAAAGAGGGGAGCAATTTATTTAATTACCTATTTCGATTTACGTTTACTCGAGAAAGCGTGTGATAGGTATCTACGTTAATTATTTAATCCCACAAACTACTACAGATTCTAACGATTCCACTACCATATAAATACCCAAGTCTTGAATAATTATATAAACACTTATTTAATATAACGGTTAATAGGTACTTTATACAACGACAAAGTATATTATGGGAAATAAATATGATTTTTTTTTCAATTATTCATTTTGTATGAAGCACGAGTATAATTTATGTCATAAATTATGTGTTGGAGCTAAAAGTGGTGTAAAAGTAACTGCCTAGCTATTATATAATTATATTATTAAAACCTTTTCAGCATTCTTTTATACGACAAACCGTTTACTTTTTTAATAATTTTGAAAATATACGATCGCTTTGTGTCTGATTAAGTGTATTATGGTTGTTAGTGTATATGTACATAGATATATGACGATTCTATACCCAACAAGTGTATAAAGGGCTACAACTATCATTAATAATGTTGGATTGATTGATTGATTGCAAGTTCAATCGCCTTCGTAGCATTTTGTATTTCGGAAGTATATACCTATTCCAAATTATACTTATATTAAATAAGTAAAAAAGTACCTATATATACTCGTACTTAATATAAGTATAATAGGTATGGTTCTTCATTTATGCGTCCATGACGGTTGTTTATATTGTCGCACAAATACTATGAAACACAATTTTGTGACTTTAAAAGTAATTCGAATAGATGACATCCATCATATTGGAATTTTGAAAATCAAATTTAATATCGCTGAATCGATTTCAAAAGTGGTATTATATTTCAGAGAAGATCCGGTACTCGAAGCTTATTAATCGTTATACGAACGGATAAACATCTATGAGTGGTCATATTTTAGCGCAACCACTGGAATAATATATCATTATACCAATATACGGCCTATCGCTTATACGGGTGTCTAATATTTTGTACAGGAATTTGACGTACACAACCACACCGTAAAGGCGTAAATTACGTAAAGGTATTGTATATAATATAGTGTTATAAATTATAAAAAATGTAATGTGATGGTAACAGGTCGATAATAATATTCGAATTCAGTAATAATATTTAATATAATTAAGTACACATAAATTATTATGTGCTTTTAACTCAAAAATATATGGACGTTATTGCAATAGCGCGTTTTCATAGACAACAGCCACAGAGCATAATAAAGTATTATGTATATTTATTATATCATATTTGGTATACCTATATAGATAGGTAATACCTCGTAGCGGGTATAACCGCAAGCCGACGTTTACAGCGTCCGCCATTCATCGTGAACGGCGGGAGACAACGGTGTGCAAGTAACACACGGGAATATACATATAGTAATGGCTTTTGACAATAATAATCATTATAATTAATTAAAAACGAAATACTTTGTTTCACCGCGCGTATTCGCTTATACGTAACGAACTGCGGCGATCGCAAATTAATACGGCCTCGTTGTATATTACTATTATTATTTATACATCGGCGGCAACGGCAAACTTTTAGCTGCGGAAGCAATGCGTGTAATACATATTACACACACACACACATATATATAATACAGTGGATACGATGGGAGGTATACATATACATTTGTATATAATACACGTACACACACGCACACACTACAAATTGACACCAATTAATGCTCTCACACGTACACATCGTATTACACACAAATGTGTACACAGTACGCGCGATCCCTCATCCAGCTCCCGGTACGGATATTTGTTACGGCGGGTCGCATATAAATACGGCTTATGCGTGTATATGTTTTATTATATTATATACAATTAAACGGTATGATGATATTAATAATAATAATAATAATAATAATATTATTGTTATTATTATTATTATAACTATATACAACGCTATTAGTTTACAATGTTACTGCCGACGACGTAGTTCTCACGCGTATAAAATACACACGTCGTCGTCACTGCCGTAGGACGAAGATGTGCAACGGTCTGTACAGTACATGATATTATAATATTATTATTGTTTTTTTATACGTTATAATATATTATATACGCGCGCGCGCGAGTATTAAATTTCTCGAGCTTAAAAATTGTTTTGAAAGCGTCCGTCGTACATACATACCATATCATACCAGATAATATGCATATTGTAATAAGCCGCGCGTAAGGCCACAACCACCTGGAAAAACGTACTACCTACCTACTACGATTATCCACCCTATTCGTATATGTGTGTGTGTGTGTGTGTGTGTACGGCCCACCCTAAATTTACGTACACACAATCATGATTTTCGTACAATGTATATTAAATATTAAATGCATTTGTTTATCTGTTAATGATTTTACGAATAACGCCGTAGGTATTATATAAATACCACGTACACATATTGAGATTTCGTTTAAATATATATATGTTTATTGTTACTGTGCGTAAGACATCTTGGTATAAAGTGTATTAGGTTTATTAAAATAATGTATTGTATTGCGTGAAACTTACTTGAGATGATTTCCGCTTCCCGAAGATTTAGATTTCGCCATTATATATTATATATTTTCCAACACGGTTTTCTTTAGTCGGCACACACGTGCGAATGATACTCGGAAAATATACGTTAGAGTGCTTTTAGAAATCGTTTGGTTTTTATATATATAGTTATTATGAGTGATTAAAATGAAACGATATATTTTTATAATTTAATGAATTATAATATCCTATATTACGTATTCGCACCGCATGGTCGGAGGAGTATAATTAACTAAACTAATTGTTGAACTGTTAAACATTTTAATAGGTACTTACAAAAAAAAAGGCGTATGTTGTCAAAAAAAAGTCTTATATTTAAAAAAAAATCTCGAACTAAAGTATTCAAAAATTAATACTCAATTGTTCCTATTCTATTGAAGCGCACCTTACACTGAATACCTATACGTATACGCGTACCGAGCTAAGTCAATTGTATATAATGTATTCAAAGACCGACGTTGGATAGACAACAGACAACTCTAGCAACAGACTCGCTGACTACACAATAATATTGCCACCGCTACCACAGATGATCATCGCGTCGCCACACGCCTACCTATATATATATATTATATAAAATAAGTGTAACAACAACATCCGCTGCCGACACTTCCACCTCTACCTCCACCACTATTATAATAATTATAGTACCCGTCTCAACAATTTATATATACCTATAGTAGTATATATATATATATATATATATATATATATATTATGTATACTTGTTTTATTCGTATTATAATAAAAATAAAATTTTTAATTAAAGTATCTCGTCATTCGGACGAGTAGTGTTTGTAAGTTACAATATATATTTCATACTACTGCGTTTATGACATCGTATTATGTATGAGTGGTTTTATAGAAAAAAATGATTTATTACTATTTTTATTAATGAAACGCCAAGTCCGGATTAAGGGAAAACTTCGTTGGCACTCTCGCATCATGTATACCACTCCCCATCAACCACGACGCGCGCGCATAAGCACCCCAAAAACAGCCACGAAGGACGTAAGGACCGTTGTATACGATCGTTTATACTGGTCTGGTTGATCAAAACCAATAACGATTCCCTTGAATGCACGAACCCCTAAAAAAACTGCAAGGGGATAGAGATAATACGAATAGAAGGGCAGACTACAGAATTCGATCTCCCAAATTTCCACGACAATAAACATATAATATTACTAGTTTCACTGCATCAGCAATTCATTTCAATCGTAATATTTTATCAAAACAACATCGATTTACGATTATAAACATATACATATATTATATGTGTATATAAATAATAATAATAATAATATATACTATAAAATATGCGCTCACTTCTCTTTGGACTTATTTTCTCCGTTTCCGGTCCCGGTTCCTCCACCGGTCAGCGAGTCGTTCGGTCCGCCGGCGTTTTTCTTCGAGTCGGAAATCGGACCACCGCCACTAGCCGTGGCCGGTAGAATGCCTGACATGGCCAAAACGGGCACCTGGTCGTCGTCTTCGCCGGCCCCGTTGTCGTTGTTGTCGCCGCTGTTGTCTTCATCGTCCGCATTGTCTTTGTTCGGTTTTTCTTCGTTGTCCGTCTCGTCGGGCGGCGGCAACAGAACGGAGCTGTCGTCCGTCGCACCGCTATCGGCGGCGCCGGTGGCCGCCTGATCGTCGTCCATCATCATCGCGCCGTGCGGTTGACGGTTGAGGTGGACAGGAGTCACGGGCGACACGGTAGATCCGGTGCCGCCGTCGTCGGCCGGCGTATTGGGGGTACCGGCCGCTGATAGGGGCACCACGAAATCGTCGTCGGGTTGCGCGAGCGGCGCCGACGCCTCGCCGTCGATGGGTGGTGGCAGGAAAGTGGTGGTGGTGCTGTTGTTTTGGTTGTCCATCGAAACGCTCGGTAATATGAACGCCGTATAAATATTTTATAATTTATTATCGGTAGGCACTGGAAATGCACAGCGGCTTGTGTGATATATTATATAATATATGTATACTGTGTACACCTATATTGTAAATTATATATACGTGTGTGCTCGCGACGATCGTATAATATTATAATAATATATATATATATATATATATATTTGTATTTAAATTATATTTAAGATTGAAAATGGTTTGGTTACAGTTATATTATTGAGCACTAAGCGTTGCGTCGTGAGCAATAGTGTGCAGCGTATATATAACGCGGCGGTCGTCTCTGCTGATTCTGACGAGATCGTCGCGGATGCTGATGCAGACGCACTACCTACCACCCTCTGAAGCCGCTGTTCGCGTCGGTGTAGTACAGCCACCGCTGGTGCACCGGGGGAACGATGTATTTGTGGAACACGAGACGATTGCCCTCCTACGCCGCTGTTGCGACCCACGGTAACTCATTTAGAGTCGATGGTACGCGGTGCCGGATATTCCTCGCACGTGCAGTGATGTGTAATGCGGACGGATTGTATACGTATATAATATATATATATTGAATAATTACGTATAAGATAAGAAAAACCGTTTACGGTTTTTGCACACACATCAACTTGCACCCCGACGTCGTGGTCTGCTGAAAACAATCGTTGTGGTCTCACGCGATAGACAACTGTTGTCCGTGTGTTTACACGCACCCCGCGCAAACTTCTATACGTATTCCTATATTATAAGTGAAATTTCGTTAGACGGGTTCTATGTATATAATATGTTATACTACTGCTGCACTACGGGTTTGCGGTCCACATACGTCGTGTACGATATATACGTGTATGTATATATATATTATACGCGGCAATATATGCAGGGAACGACGCGAGCGGACACAACCGGCGGACGGACGTTATGTCCGGGGACGTGTATACTACTGCCGCCGACGAGGTGCACGGCCGAGGTGGTCGCGGGAGCGCGGCGGTTGATGTGGACGAGGAAGCGCGGCCGCGGTAGTGGTGGCGGTGTCGGTGTCGTAGTCGCTGCCGCCGCCGTCGTCGTGGTCGTCGTTGCCGCCGTCGTTGCGTCGTAGTAGTCGTGGAAGCGGCAGGAGCAGCAGGAGCAGCAGGAGCAGCAGGCAGCAGCACACAGGGTGGTGTACAGCAGCAGCAGCTACGGCGGCGGGAGGGCGCGGCGGCGGTGATGTGTGCGCGGTGCGCGCGTAGTCGTCGGGCGCGCGCGGCAACCCAGTTTTGTGGAGCGCGCGAGAATTTGGATCCGGGAGAACCGGACGCGCGGAGAAGCGCGGCTATTGACTCGGGCGGCGGCTGCGGATCTGGCGGTGGCGGCGCTGTTGGCGGTGTCGTTGGCGGGGAGTGGGGGGGAGGGGGGTAGAGGGACGAGCCGTGCGGCGGTGGTGCGACCGTCGGCGGGGTGGCATTTTGTACATTATATACGGCGAGGGGTGCGTGTATCGCGCGCGTCGCAGTCGTCCCGGGCTGCTGTGGAAGCTGTGCTGTTTCCGCTCGCCACCACCGCCGGAATCGATGATCCCTGCTAGGATACGCGCGCAGCTGTATAACGAGCGCGTTCGTTCGTCCGTTATAGTGCGTGCGTGCGTGCGCCGCCGCCCATGAGCTCGCGTATATATAAGCGCTTTATAGATATATTATTATATACGTGTTTGGTTGTTCCACCCTACGACGACGGCGGCGGCGGCGGCGTTCCACGGAGGCTCGTCGTCGTCGGCGCAGGCCACCTCCGCCGGCGCGCCAACTTGCTGCTCGCACAGCGATCGGGCCAGCTACCGGTATAATAATATTGCCCCGACTCGCCCAAAACCATCACTCGGCACCGCTGACCCACAACTATACACCCGCGATGCGTGTGGGTGTGAGATCATTTTTTTCGGTGACCCTCGCAATCGTTGTTAAACAAACACCCCCCTTCCCTCCACGCACTATAGCACCTCGCGAACTGAGCCGCCGACTATATTATGGTGTTATTATTATGTGTACACACACATACATGACGTACAATATCATTATTATAATATTATTTTGTTGCCGTGACGCCGCGGGTCCAGTATAACTGTTATGCGCAGACTACGGTCGTCGGCTAGAGCAATATAAACAATATGACAGCGTTTTTATTGATAGAACTCTGCGATATGATTTCTCGGTTTCGTGTACAATAATTATATTGTAATAGTCATTATTTATTAAAATACCGCATATATATAGTCGTAAATCGTAATAATGAATTATATTTAATAAAAATTTTTAATTTTACATTTCTTATAAATAATGTAAATCGGACATAATAATAGTATGACTTGTAATTGTAAACGACCGTGACGTATACGTAGGTTGATGGTTACTTACAACAAGGACTAAGATTTACATATTTCGTGTAAATATCTATATATATGTACAAATGCATTATGCATTTATAGATCGGTATGTTTGGTTTTGCAGCTTCTTTTTACAAATTTGGTCAGTTATGTCCAATAATCACCTCACACATGACCAGTTTTTATTTTGAATATTTTTGAATATTTTAAGTTGATAGAGGCTTGTATACTATTGCATGCTAATAAAATACAAAAAAGTATGTTTTACAGTATATTTTAACTGAGATAATGCAAAATGCAACGTCATATTAATAAAAGCTTAAAAAATGATGTAGATTTATTTAAAAGTAAGAGCAACAAAAATAATTTAGCTTACATAAAAAGTAACTTAATTCAATTGTATGTTAAAATTATCAAATGATTTTTATAAGATTATAAAAATAATATTTATATTATAACTCTCATTAATATTAGCATATATTAATAATAGTTGGGAAAACATTGGGAAATTTACTATATATTTCAACAAAATACATATAATATTATACATATTTTACTATTGTATATTGCACACTTGTATAGTTGTATATACATTCTAGCTGTATACTTATAAGTTATGGATTTATGATGCATTAAAGCTAATATATACATATGCAAGTATAAATATAATAGAATACATAGAATATATAAGTGCATACTACATATTAGGTATATATATATATATATATATATTATTTTACTATGTGTACCTAAATGAAGTCAGAAGAATACATTATGTTATTATGCGATACAATAGTCAATATTAGACACTTATTTTTTTTTAAATCCTCTACATCTACCAAGGTGTACAAATAAAAGTAACCCCCCCTCCCAACAAAAAAATTAATAATAACCAAAAACAAAACGTCCACAATTAATTTTTTGTATACACACTGCAATATAAAATGATTAATGAACAGTAATTCACTTTAGGCGTGGCTACTGGCTAAACATTAAACGTCGGGATACCAGACTTAAATATTTACTGTTTATTCAAGTCGAGTATATACGCTATGGCTGACGGGTCCAATATGTACAAGTGGTGTCTACCTATAGACCACAGTTCGATACAAATTACACTGGTGTGAGTGAGTTGATTCCCGAAACTTACTTTACGTATTAATTGATTCCTGAGTTCATTTAGGAGACGTATTAATCGATTCCCTAACTGCAGCCTATTAGCGTTACCTAGAATATACTATGGGGAGGTTGACTAAAAAGTTTCTCCGACATTTTTTTTTTTTTTGTTATTAAATTTAATGTTTTACGTATTATATTTTAATTGTTTGTGTTATATCATGACAATTTAATAGTAGGTTAAACTTCTTAGATTTAGTTATTTAATGTTGTCCTTCATAAATACTTGTTTCTTAATTTTCTACCGATATACAACAAAAAAAGGTATCAATTCATACATATATCTAAATTGCCCCGAAATCAATTCACCGGTCTCGTACGCAGTTGATTACACGCGTACATATAAATGAGTTAAAACTACAACTCGGATATTCGCGTTATATATATACGTATATAGCACTGAAGCTATTATAGCATTAGGATAATCTGATGATGCAAATTATGTAGGTAATGCTTTTATGGCTTATGTGGTGTAATAAATTAAAACAGTAATAGTATAACAATCCCTATTTTTTTCCTTAAACATTTCGTATTCCTATTAATATTTCACCCTTATACCTACTCTTATAGTCTTATCGAGGTATTACTACTTAAATTATTTTTTATACAAAAGTCCATTATTGTCACAATTTTACTAAATTCTTTAATTTATTAGGTATTAGTTGTACACAAAATTATGTACTACAAAAATGCACCTACTTAAATAGCGGTTATAGATATAATCTAAATAATATGTTGTATTATAACCAAACATTAATGACAAACAGATACTATCTACTTTTATTAAACCAATTTAATATATTAAAGTGGTATAATAAAGGTAATATTGCAACGTATTTGGAAAAAAAATAGTATAACCTACTACATATTGACATATTATCTACTAATATACGAATTAATTAATATAAATATATTATCCACCACATATTATTGTCCTTACACAGCGCTAACAAAAAGTATTTTGTAAGTAATGATTATTACTGAATTCAAATTTAACACAACCATCACTGTTGTAATTAACTCAATGACGAGGTAAGTACCTATCTACATTAAAATTGAACTATAAAACAGAGCGAATCCCTGGAATTTTTAATCAAATAAAAATGTAATTGTATCACAAAGATTGTTATGAATGTTAAGATTATTTTATAATTTACTTTTTTTTTGTTTTTATAGTAATTTATTTTACTATTAGCATTAGGTACAGTGGTACAGTATTACGATATAATATATATATATAAGAAATAAGTTAAAATTAATCTAAATATTTTGAAAATGTCGTTGCGTAGGTATACTGTATAATAAAATATAATAGTACACGTAAAAATGTCAAGCCCGCCCCAGGAAAATATATTTGAATTCCAACTAAATAACTAAGCTGTAATTCTATGTTTTAATATCCAATTCCATCAACATTGTTTTATATTAATAGTCTGTAAAATATAAATTGTGAAAATATCATTTTTAGATTTTTTTATTTCAGTAAAAACTGCTTATGGAGGAACCTTATTTTAATTTTTCAAGTTGGTAAAATTCGTTTTAAAAAGATTTAAATAAATCAACTTCTTAATAATAATTGATATTCATTTTCATTTAATACTAAGATTATAGAAAATCATGAAATAAACATGTATAAATAAGTCAGTAAAGTTTTCATATTTTTTAAAATCTGTAATTTTTGTTTTATAAAATAATTCCATATCGTCAGGTTTGATCATATTTTTCGGCTCGTATTCACATAAGATATCTTGAAGTTGCCCCTTCCAATGGTCACAGTTCACACAGACACCGTAGAGCCATTAGGTAATTGTTATAAATTAATCGACATGTATCTTATTTTAATAGCCATAATGTACTTGAAACATTATCGTCATTATCGTATGATACTTGATAAAAAAAAAAATAGTAATGGCAAGCTTCAGAAGTGTAAAAATTCGTTATGCCGCAAGTGTTTTGTCCAAAAGTAATTCGTTATACCATACGATTTTCAAGGAAACGACTGTTTCATTCATTGTATCGAGATATTCTTCATTATCTAGTTTTGTTATATATTGCGAGTTTACTGTATATATATTACATATTATGACATATAAACATATATTTATTAGGTATATAAGACTTAAGATATTTATTGTGTACCTATGTACATTAAAAAAAAACTTGGTATGTGCGTATACCTATATTAAACGATTTATGAATGAATGTACTTACATAGGTATATTATGTAAATTTTAAATTTTAAAATTTCATACTATAGCAAAATTATTATACATATATATATAACTGTATATACTATATATGCGTATATTTGTCGCTTTTATCGTTGTATATGCCTACTAAATAGTAAATAGTAAATACATCATTGAATTTGCATATATTAATTTTATTATTATGGTTATTTGTTTTCACATAACATTGATGTCAGGCGTGGATCCAGAATATATTTACGAGGGGGGGGGAGCGATAAAAAACGGACATGGCCTAAACGCTATATCGGTGAGACAATGCATTTAACGAATTAGGTTTTAAATTCACGCCAAATCACCGTTATATTTTTTATGTATTATCATAATATTTATCTTTTGGTTATTATTTATAGTAAGTAGGTATATATACACATATATACACATATAGCTATTATTGTTTGAATCCATTATACGTATTACTTATATTAATCATATAAAATATAGGTACTAGATACCTAGTATATGAAATATTGAAATGCATACGTCTCTTTTACAGTTTTATACTTCGTGTAATTACTAAAGAAAATAATACTATTTAGATGACTTTTTATAATATGAAATAAGATACTAAATAAACACATTGTGCAATTAAATTTATAAATTACTAAATTAGACATCTATATTTAATATACTTAGGTAATGCTTATTATTATTATTGTAAGTGCAATAATATAATAAGATCCTTACAAGTTATAAATTATAATATAGCCAATATAAAGGACATAAAAGTAGATATTAATGATATTATATTTATAAGAAATATATGTATAGTAAAGTAGTACCTACTTATATATCAGTACTGATGATATATATTAAATGTTAATAATTAGTTAGTTAACATGCATTATGACGTATACCTAGTACTTACGCGTATGATGTACCTATATTATTATACATTGCTATATACATACTGGTATAAGTGTATAATGTATTTTGGTTTATGGCTAGTTTCTATCAGAAACTATTAAAAATATATAATATACCAATATAACCTATGCAGTGACGTATTTAGGATTTTGTCAAAGGGGGATATACTTTGCGAACATATAATTTCCTTGACGAGGGCGGGGGAGGGGGTACATTTCCCATCACCACCGTTTCCCAAAAATGTTGAGCATTTATATACTTATTATTAATAAGTACCTACACATAAATATATACAATTTTAATCTTTTGTTTTGATAATATAATTATAATTTTTTATAAAATGGAGAAAACCATAAGAATAAAATATGTAGTACCTATTGATAAATATACAAATTTATATGTAGGACGAAAACAGTAAAAGATAGTGCACCAACCAGTGCTTCGAACTTAAGAGCCTCAGGGCTTCAGTGCAGCTACTAAAGGAGGACCCTTTTTTTTGGATATTTGGCCAGGGCCCGGGGGCCTGAGCCTCGGGAAGGTAAAAGCCATTAGGCCTAGCTGCCTACACTCAGAAAAAAATGTAATTTAATTGAAAACCACATATTAAATCAATGAAAAACGGGTATGATTTTGATCTAATGAAGTAAGTTTATTATATTCAGGTTTATTTATGTATATATTTATATTCAGGACAATTCTTAAAAAAAAAAAATAGTAAATTTTCTATTAAATTAATTATGACTATAAAGTTTAAAGAAATTATTTCTTTCATAATAAGAAATCATATAGGTAATAGAAACAAATATTAATTGTAATAAGATCAATACTACCTCCTTTAAAATATAACCTTAATATCTTTAAACTAAATGTACAAGATAAAAGTAATAATGATGATTTTTTTTTTTAAATGCAAAAAATTCAAGCACCATGTTAATCAAGGTGTTGCACAAATCCGCCAGAGTTGAGAGCGGGATACGTTCTTGTTACTTGTACCTGCCTATGCTTGGGAACCTAACGCTAACAGTTACAATTTGAATTGATAACTGATGCCAAATCTCGAGTATTTAAGCTGTTTCTGAGCCGCCACAAATTTTGAGTTAAACACTGTTTAGCTATGCGATTCGTATAATTCGTGTATAATGAAACTAGGATATTCTTATTCTTATATAAATTGTCTTTTTAATGTATTTATCTACAATATATGTTTATATCGTCATGCTTTTTATATTTTATGTATTTTATATTATCCTTAGCATAGAAAAATGTTTATTAACATCAATAATGTTTATTATAATAATTATTAATTTTTATTCAAATATAATATTAATTAATTTAAATTATAATATTTGATCATACTACTCATAGGTTAGGTAGTTAGGTTTCGCACAATGTATATTAAGTGAATCCAGTCTATTCAGGCTGTTTTCACCCATTCTGGACCTTAAATGTGTCTTGAGACAAAGTAACAAAATAAATGTCCGTTCATTTGTTGTTTTAGTTACTGGCAAGTGGCAGTATAGCCATCACATGTAGGTATTACTGGTATTAGGTACCTACCTAATTAAAAGACATTTGGAAATTAATTAGCAGTTTATTAACATAACAAATATTAATGATAAGATGCAATATCTAGCTACCAAGTTATCGCTAACCTATATTGAGATCTTTGCCTATTTCTTAAAAAGGAATCTCTTATGTAAGCACTAAATCAGTATAAATTCAGTTGACAATTATCGGTATATTAAATTCATAACAACTAACAACAAATATTCTCATACCAATTATGAATTAAAACATTACTTTATACATAATAATATTATATAATTAGGTAGGTAATAAAGAAGTATGATAATTAATAATACTATATAAACAACTGGCATGGTGATTTTTATTCTTACTTAAATAAAAATGAAACAATAGCAATACTCTTTTTTTTCATTATAAATAATATATTACACATTTACCTATTCCAAATAATATAAAAATTAGCGATTGATAAATCATTATTAATCTTTTTTATGACATAACTAAATCTAAATGTAGGTATTAGGTAGGTATGTGAAGTGTGTTAATAATGAAAATAATGTAAAGAATGTATCTTATTGGAGAAATAATATAATGAAAAATTATAAAATTACTAATAAGTTAATTTTTTAGTATAACTGATGCCTGGCCAATGACCATATATATCTTTAGAATAGAAATGTGATAATTATAGTAACTTGGCACTTGTTATTAACTTGTAAGTTTTAATACTTCTTAAACATAAATTTAAAATTATTCTATAACATAGAATTAATAACTAGAGTAGGTAGTAGTGATTAAGAAATGGCATCTCCAACTGAATAGTTATTGGAACAGAACTTATAAGTTTAAAGTCAAATACTGACATTATTAATTATGCTTAGCCTGCTGATAATTATGTTAATGACAATTTTGTATATAGTATTACAGTCCCACAAAATATAATATTAAAACTAATTAGAATTGTACATTTTATTAATTGCAGCATAAAACAATAAGTTATTAATACACCATCAGCCACATCCAATAATAATTACTTGTTAATAATACAGTATTCTAATAGTTATTAATTACAAATTGATTATGATTCAACATTTAATAACTTAAAATGTATTACTGTTTAAGTTTTTATCTAATATATATATTTACATTGAAATTATGACAACTTAAACAGCACAGTGTGTTGTAAGATTTTAAAAATAAATTATAATTTTCTGCAAATATGTTTCTAACTATTTTTATAAGAAATACAATATTTGCTATATATTTAAATAAATTAATATATATTGAAAATAATGTTCAGAAATATATTATTTAACATTTCAGAAATTACTGTTTATAGATAAGAGAATCGTTTTTTTTTATTTTAATTTTCTTAAATAACTTGGTAAGGATAATGAATGATTTAACTTAAAACTGTCAATGTTCAAATATTTGGTAGTTCTTTTTATTTTAATTATTTTAAAATAGTATGAATAAGATACTAAATAAAATAATAAAATGAAAATCATAATAAATATTTTATAATAGGTAAAACAAATTTAAAAAATGTACATGCTACTAATTATAATTAGTACTTAATTATTTTATTTATCAATTATTACTAGGTTTTAGTAGTACTAACTTTGAGTTATGCAAAAATTATTGATTTACATAGTGAGTTCCGCTTAATGTGATCACTGGTTTATAGAATCAAAATTGAAAATCCCAAACCAGTTCTTATGTTACTAATGTTAAATTAATCTTTAAATAGAATCACCAAGTACCGGATAATTGAATTATTTTTAAGAACATTCTTATTGTTTTGATGGTATTTCAAACTTTCATAAAAAGAAACAAGAATTGTTTTGAAAAACTTAAAAGGAGCTGTTCAAAAATGTCGAAAACGATACTTTTTAGTTGTTCCAAAAGCTTTAGGTACAATATGTACATATAATATTATTTATTTATTTTTAAATAATTAAAAATCATGTATATATTATATTAACTGAATATGGATTTTAATTTCAGGCTAATATGAAAATGAAATTAGTAGATTCTCAAGTAAAATTTAAAAATAGATAGTTTCTTCACTTTATTTTAATCTAATTTTAAACATACATATAAATATAAACTAATCAATAAAAAAAATATTTTATGGAATCAACCGGTTATTAGAATCAAAATTATCTGAACAAATGTGATCACATTAAGCGGAACTCACTGTATTATGTTACTTTTAATCTTTTAAAATAACATAAATTAATAAATAACAAAATAAAGTAATAAAACCATGAATGGCAGTTTTTGTCTTTAAATCAAGGCATTAGTAGAATATATTTGTAAAGAACAAAATTTCCACTGGTAAATAGATTTTAAATTTTCAACTCAAGTATTACATACACTTTAAAATTAATTTTATAAAGATAATATTTAAAATTTAAGGATTGTAGACTTAATTATAATGGAAACGTTATATATATAATTAAATATAAACAGGTACATTAAATTCATAAAAACAAACATAATTATAATATTTATCTTTGGACAATATATTTCTTTTTAAATAATATCTATTACATTTTGAATACAATAAATCATTTGTTCATCTAAAATTCATCTAACCAATACAAAAAATAAAACAGTTTCAAGGTAAAGATCAGTGTTCTTTAATACTATCTAATAATGTATAATAATAATACTTTGTTATTGTAATAAATAATATTAATATTTAAACAATATAATTTATAAATAAAATATACTTAAATTATTTTTTTGGAAATTCAATTTCATAAACTTTTAATTTGATAATAATGTTGTACTTAAATTATTTTTAGTAAAATTGTTTGTTAATATATTTGAATATAAATAAATATCAACAAAATTTTAGCGACAATAAAAATCAATCATGACTATTTAAATATGCAATAACTGAGATCCACCACACTATATCTTAGTTTTACCAAACATTTGTCAAACAATTTACAATCCTAATATAATTATACTCATATATAATAACAATTAAAAATGTGCAAATGTGTAAAATAACACAATATCTATGTATATATATTATAAATCTATATATTATGATTATTTCTTGAATAATAATAGTTATTGGCTGATGTATAATTTATATTATAGTTAAAAGCATAAAAAAAGAAAAGAGAGACAGTAAGTTAAAATATATTTAGACTATTTTTCCTTTTTTAATTTGTCATTTAGAAATTACTATTTCCACCTCGACGACGACTATTGTTTAAGGGACTTCTTTCTCTGTGATGCCTACTATTGCTATCAGCACCTCCATCATCATAATAGTCAGACAAGAACATAGAATCTGATCCATTTCCTATTGATCCATCAAAGTCCATGGGATAGGAAGAACTAAAGTACAACAAATAAAAAAAAAGTTAATTCAACATAAAAGGTCAAATTTTGTATACTAACACATATAAATACAATTAAATCTGAGAAGTAATAAATTCAATGAGAAAATATAATAAGCATAAGTTTTTTTTAGTAATTTTAGTCTCATAATATTTTTAAACCCAAAATAAAAATGACAAGAAAAGTATATGCAAATCTTAAAACTTCTCAGTTTAAATTATAACAATGGATTTGTGAAACTCGCCTAATAATGCGACGGCAAGTAAAAAATAAAATTCTTTTTAGTTTTTTGTTGTAAAAGAAATAGTTGAACGACCACAGGCACCCATCTTCACTAAATGGATCTGACCGCATGTCAGGCGTATAGCTGCAAGTGACACATAATAAATATAAAATGTGTCAATACATACAATTTTATAATTTTTGTAGTTGTAGTAAGGTATAGGTGTAATATTACCTGTAAATGTCACATTGAGACATGCCAATTTCTTTGTCAATTACTTCCCAGAGTTTATCACGTAACTGTGAGTAATTTTTGGGAGCTGTATTACTTTGTAGGTGATTCATAATAGTTTGATTAGATGCAACACACGATGTTGCTGTTGTAGGTTCTACAATGACTGCTGATAAATTATTATCCACATCTCTCATAACCCACTAAAAAAATAATAACAATTATACTGTTTTAAAATTTAATTTTGATTATAATAATTAGTTAGCTTAAATCTATTTATATTTTTAAAAAAATCATCTAATATGAATAAAATATATAAATATAATATATATGTATATCTACGCTTTTAAATATATATATAATGGTTGGATATTCAAAATTCATCAAGTTAGAAAATAATGATTTTTCAGACAAATTGGTTATTCATGTTTGGGGTACTTAAAAGTAATTTTTTCTAAAAATTTAAGAGCAATAAATGCTTATTAATTCCAGAAACTTAATCTAGAAATATTTTTATAATCTTAAAACACTTTTATTATAGTTTAAGTTAATTTGATAGCAAAATGGCAATACTCAGAAATTTAGATTTGATATAAAGTATTTATGTCCTTAAAAAATTAATAAAAGTTAAAGTATAAGAAAAAATAAATAATTTTAATTCTCGAAGTAATAGATAATGCATTGTTAAAACCATAAAAAGCAAGGCAAAAAAATTTATAACAATCAAGTAACTATAACTATTTTCATGATATAATATAAAAATGAATTGGTGAATAATATACTTAACACTTTGAATATTAGAATACTAGTATATTTCTTACATTTACAGTTTCTTTTTATCGTTAGTTCTTCTGATAACGTAACAATTATAATATTTATTAGTAATTATTAACCTGCAAACTGCGTTCTCTACTAAATTCTGACGACTTGGCATCAGTGAAATCGTAGTCAGGTGCAAATGTTGCATTAAGTGTAGCAATCAAGTAAAATAAAGATTTGCGTGATATTGTATCACATAACAGGACTTCTTCATCTCCTGATACACTAAGACTGTAAACATACATTAAATTTGATAGGATTAAAATACATTTTTTAAATAAATTAAAAGGTACCAACTAAAATTATAGAATACAATATAATGGATAAATAATTTAAGTCAAATTTTTTTATTACTTAAGTTATGACATTACTTATTTCTATCTTTCATCTTGTAAAATGTTTCAGCATTTAAAATGTTCTCAACAGCAACGCATAATAAAGAATATATTTTTCATATATTAAATCAAAAGTGATGCCATTGATTATACAATAAATTATACTTTATAATCAATAGTGATTTTTTGAATTTTTTTTTTTTTTTAGTATACATTTTAGGAATATGTTTAGTGTGAAAGATAATTATATGTGAATACACAAAAGAATATTAAGGTCATTTAATTAGCGAAATCACTGAACTAATTTGATTGATTTATAGATTTAACACAAATTTCCTAAAATATTTAATTGTATTGCTTTATTCATAAACATTGTTTGTATCATTATTTTAGCCCGAGTCTATAATGAGAAAAAAATTAAGTATGTTAGATTCATATGTTAATACAGTAGAACCTCATTAATCCGGACTATATGGGGCTCTAGGTTGTCCGAATTATTGAAAGTCCGGATTAAACAAAATAACCAAAAATCGTAAATTATAAATTTAAAAAAAAATATATTGGATATTAATTTATTATTCAAACTAAATATAAATACATATGTATGTCTTACAATATTTAACCTAAAAATACATGATACATAATACATATAGGATATTTTTAGAATTCGTTTTCTCGTTTATTTTAATCTATGACATAAACTAGCGTAATTTACGTATTATAAATGGCTGTCCGGATTAAGCGAAGTCCGGACTAATGAGGTCCGAATTAATGAGGTTCTACTGTACCATAATTAAGGTTGAGTAACATAAAATTTTGCTTTTATAGGTAAGTGTATAAAACCATAAGTGGACTATTTGTTTTTAATACCTTCTTCCGTATCGTGGATCACTGTTGGGTGAACAGCCCAGTGCTTCGAGGTCGCCTGGCTGTGTGCCACTCTGAGAGTAAAACTTTTTATACTTGTGTTTTTCATCACCTACCATTTTGCATGAATAGCTTTCAATCCTATATAAAAAAGAGATTATGATCGACATGTACATTTGTATGATGAGTGAAAATAATAGCAATATTACCTGGCAACGACTTTAACATCTCCTCGGTCTACACAAAGTGCTCTCGACAGTTCGATTAATTGTGAGCTCTCCAACAGTTTCATGGTGGATACAACTAAAGTACAATTTCAATACCGTTTATATCCGCCGATTGTACAGGCGGCACCGTTTTCGTTGTGTACAGCAATTACAGAAATTCGGGTATGTCGTCGACGGTTCCATTTTCACGTCGATCGCACAAGAGCCCAATACGGACGGACAGGGTCCCTGTCCAGGAACCAGACGGTACGTAGCTGTCGCCGAAACCGACCTTCGGATTGCTATTAACGAATGACGATTTCCGATCAGGATAAAACAACAATACGCCTACTCTCAGACGTAGTCCACCGACGTTCGCTAAAAAATTGGTATTAAAACCCGGGTATTCGCCGTTCGATTAGAGCAGCGCGCGGACGCAGAAGAGGGGTCGAACGAAAAAAAGGCGCACAGAACGTCTCGGCGCGCAACACACACTTGAAAGTCAAAAGTCAAAACACTTGCTTTGTCCGTTGAACGTTTATTATTTATTGAGTTGTTTTTGTTTACTGTTCGCGCGCGCGCACATACAAACGCAAATACACAATCACACATACACATACACTCACACACACGCACACACTCCCGTACACACACTCGTATAACAAACTGATGCTATAAAGCGATAAAAATGACCGCCAAGTCGCTAAAATGCCGAATGCCGCCGCCGCCGCTATCTAATAATAATATTATGCGGTACGTTTAGTTGACGACCTTGACTCCTTTGTACTATTCCTAATATTTATTTTTCTCGTATTATTATTATTGTTGTATATAAGTTGGTAGTGAGCCAGTCGGGAGTCTTTCTAATCTTTATCATTCGAACGCGGTACCGCACTACCGCCCCGCCTATCAGCAGCTGCTATAATAGTGCTATCCTTCACCGACGCCACCGTGGTCTCTCTCTCTCACTCTTTCGCAGTGTCACTTGCGCGCGCACGCACGCGATACCGGTACAATGGCAATGTCTGTGGTGTGTGTGTGTGTGCGCGCGAACTCGTGAGGCGGTGAGTGAGAGAGGAGTACAAGTTATCGAGTGGCCCGACGGCGCACGCGCACACGGCAGCACTACGACAAACGGCCTTTGGAAAACAGCTGCCCGCGTCCTACGTTATTCTGTTATTCAATTATAATTTATATTGTGTTGCGTCGCTAACAGTAAACAGTTGTTGGTGGGGTGGCCACCTGGGTTTGTTCACTGTACTGATTTATGGCCTTGTGCCCTTGTGGGTGAGGTGAGTGAGTGTCGACTGTGTCTGCTGATAGTCGACCGTCGTTGGGTCGTCTCCGACGGAGGACAGAGTTTTAATGGTATTCACTGATTTTTGCTTTTGATTAGTGATTTTATTTCTCAAGATAAAATTAGATTTACCGCAACTATCGCTGTCACGTAAAATGAGCGCTAACCGTTGTGCAATCATTAAAAGCTGCGAATATCAAACATAAAGCCCGCGGACTTTTATTTATCGAATTAAATTAAAGGAACTCTTAGGATACAGTTTGGGACTTTAGAGTGTATATTACATTGCACACCGGGTCGATTCACTGGTAAGCGTTCATTTTTCATCTCTATACGCATTATTACACGATGATAGTGCGCGTTAGTAAAATGTTGAGAATCAATGGTTGCGATTATATCACATTTTACGGCAGTAGGTACTATAACTATAACTTATAAGCATTGATTATAAATAAGTACCTACCTATTCTTTGTATTCGTAAATCGCAATAATACAATAATTCGTACTGCATTCTATACTATAGTATTTATAATAAATGGTTACTACATATGACAACTGTAAGAATACAAGATATAAAAATCCATGACAAATTAGATTTAATTTGTCATGTAAAAATCTAAAAAAAGTACATTATCAATTTAAAAAAGAAAAATCGGCAAACGTGAACTAAGCTACCTATTTTTCCCATAGTATATAGTTATATAGAATTATTAGAATAATTATAGACCATATTTCATGATACATAGCCACGGTATTGGTAACTATATTATGTCTATATGTATAAACAACTTAATAAAATAAAATATTATAAAGCGGACTGCTCACTCACGTACTCCCAATTGGACACAGTATAAGTTAGTAAGTTATAAATTATAGTACTCTGTATTATTTGCATAGGAGATAGAAGACGTGTTATTACTCTTAATATATTATAATCGCGATATTTACGGCGAGACAAACAACTAGATTAAATGACGAGTATCTAATTATAATATCTAGTGTTCTATCTTTGTCCGCAGTATATTTATACTATCATAGCTTATAATAATTTTATATATTTATAGTTTGCAATGTTTGCATTCTATATTGGTATAATACAGTTTTAATTTAATTCGTAAATAACATTGTTACAGATCCTGATGCATACTGTAACTGTATGCAGCATATAGGGCCTGTGCCCTGTATTACATTTACAGGTTCACCACATAATATTATAAAGTAGATTTGCTTATTTAGCAGTTTAAATTATAATAAACCTACTTAAAAAAATGTAAATCAACAAATAATAAAACTAAGCCTATTAAAATTGAACCTATACAAACGGATGTACCAAAAACAGAATAAGTATATATCTAGATTATATTATTATGTATT
Source organism: Rhopalosiphum padi (assembly GCF_020882245.1). Taxonomy (NCBI): domain Eukaryota; kingdom Metazoa; phylum Arthropoda; class Insecta; order Hemiptera; family Aphididae; genus Rhopalosiphum; species Rhopalosiphum padi. Next base: position 50,652,719 of record NC_083599.1, read on the forward strand.
TATGTATATCGTATAATGTATTTGCATACTATAGTCGCACAAAACAGATATAAGATAACTCTCACTCCTAAGTACCATTAGTACCAATAAAAATGCAAATTTAGTATGATTATGCTGATCAGTTAATTCATGGAAATGGAATAAGTACATTAAGCAACCTTCGTCCTTCGCGTCAGTCAGATTTTCGTAAAAGTTATTAAATTAATTTCATTTTGGACTTAAAAATACATCATATTAATACAAGTGTTTTTATTACTACATAAACATTAGAGATTGCTCATTGTTAAAATGCGTTGGTAATGTTGGCATCCATTTTAGAAACATCATATTTCACACAGTGCATAGGTACTTATTCATTACGGGTTGTAGGTAATATGGTCTTTTGGGTCACACTTGATAAACTTTGTCTTTATTTCACAGATCGTTCCGAACGATAGTCACGTGATTTAATTTAGTACCTACCTATTTGTTGTGTTACCAAGTTATATATTATTCCGTACCTTGATCTCTATACAAGTTTGCAATGCAATTTAATAATAGATTAACAATGTATTATAATCACGGATACAGTTTTCACTCTATACATATTTATATTTAGAAATTAGAAAGCACTAAGCGGAGTCAAGGACTTTTATAGGAAGTACGATGATGATGACCGATGAACATTATTTAAAGGTAGTATAATTTTAATGATAATCGATTAGAGCCACTCTGGAATAATATAATATGTTTGACACTTTTTTAAAGAGCCATTAAAATAATTTATATTTCATAATTAATACCTATACCGTATGAATATGTTTAACAATTTAATAAAAATATAATATTTTTCTCGTTTTTTTTAATCTAGGTACCAATAGTATAAAATACCTGTACATTTTTTATATGATACATGATACATTATGAATAAATATAGCCAGATGTTGTCGGAATACTAAATCTATTGTTAAGAGGACGTCATACTCGCATATTTTGTCTCTGTCATACTAGCGTAGTACATCATAACAAATTTGCGTTCAGCAGAACACATGTTGTGATGTTAGCTTTATTAGAGTACATTTACCCATTATCAAATTTAAAAGTAAGAATATTATCTAGAACATAACTATCTTTTATTGGTATTATCATTTTAAAGTGAGTTATAGCTAGGTATGTAAAATAATACAACTTTAAAATAGTAATAACTCACTTTAAAATGATAATATCAATAAAACATACGTCATTTTCTAGATAATATTTTTAACTTGGTAAATTTACTCTAATATTAAAGTTGTCATCACTAAATGTGTTTTGCTGAACATAAATTTGTTATGATGTACGTTATTAAGACAGAGACAACACGTGCGGTATGGCGTCCTTTTAATCTAAAACACGATGAAATTATGAATATAAATAATGTAATACATAATATTTAATATTTAAATAAATTAATACGCAAGCACTTATTTGTCGTAGGTACAAAACACCAAAGAGGCAAAGACTCTGCCTATATTTTAAACATTAGTGAGAAAATAGATATATCATTGAAACTATATTGTGTGAGTTGATCTGTATAAAACAATTCTTAAACATAAAACATAATATAATGACGTTACAACAGGTAAAATATTAAAATTAGAATATAATAGTGGCGTCATCTATCCAATAAATTAGAACAAATTAAACTGTTGAAGTCAAGTGATACAAAATATACAAAATAGTAACCTAACCAATTTATAAAATAAAAAAATAATAATATAAGTTAACTTATTTTTTTGTTATTTAAATTTATTAAAAAAAGTGTTATATAGGTACTGTAATGTACTAATGTCCATATTTTTCTAGCTTATAGACTCAAATGCTAGTATACCTACGATGAAATAGGTACACGTTTTATTTTATAAAATAAAACGATCATATGAATACAGGAGAAGCAGAACAAACACCGATACCTAACCGTGTGTACGATAAAAAAATACAATAAATTAGTGCATGATGATTCGATGAATTTATAATTAAAACGGTTTTTATAATTTTATTTTGACCAATGGACAATAGTAAGATACTATAGTATAGTTACTATAATTATTAATAATACTAATGAGTAATGATAACCATTTTACAATTTTCAAACAAATAATTCATATTTTTGTTTATATGATACTTAATTCATAATCTTTGATATACTTATTTGGTATTTGCCTATTACGATTGGACCGTTGATTACATGTGATGTTCCAATTTTTCTTTGCTCTTCGACCACCACCTTGACCTGTTCTACATCATCATTCTTTTGTATAATCACTATTTCATTTCACTCCTCTTGTCGGGGACATTTAAGCATGGTGACATTTGCTCTATGATTTCACGTTTATAGCATTTTTGAGTTATTTATATTTCAGATAGGATTTGGATTCGGAAATGATTATGAGTAAAACTTCATTGATGACGTAATAACGTCGCTTATACTTGGGAAACATTTTTTTTTGATTCGCATGGTTGGCCAAATAATTGAAGAATTTCCATTGCCAGATTGACGATAACATAATATAGGTACGAACATTCACCCGTCTAAGATTATGATAACTTTAAATGGGAGTTTGCTCTTCAACTATTGAATTTTAGTGTAACTGTGTAACTCAACTCTATAAATAGTAGTTTCCGTACACTGACTCATTTGTTCTGAAATAAACGTGAACATTATTTTTCGGTTTTTAGTTATTACAATATATAGAAATGTTCTTGTTGCTATCCATCACGATGTTCAATCTATATTGTAAATTTTTGGATGGTGAACAACACTAATAAATATTATATTATGTTGTATTCTTATATTGTTGTATAGTAAAACATTTCTAACTCTATTTACATGTATTTAATTCGCCATATGAGAACTATCTGATATTGACTATAAATAAATTTACATGTTTTGGGCCAGCACATGTAATAATTGTAACCATTCTCAGTAGACTTTTCCTTCTACCTCCTAGGCTCCTAAAGATTATTATTTTTTTCTATAATTACTCAATGCATTTACTCAATTTTATGTTATATGTTTACATTCATCTCATCTATATATTGTCATGTAGACACCATAATTCTCATAGTAAAAATAAAAAAATGGGGTGTGTTCAAAAGGCACGTGACTTTGTGAATATATAATAATATGTTGAATACTATAAAATATTTCGTGATTTCTTATTTGGTTTATGGTTAAATTTTTCCGTTCCGTATATGATCATATATTACCAATCTAAAAAATTTATATTTTAGTATTTAAATCGACTTTTTATTTTTACTGATTTAAAAATACATTAATAGTATACTAGTATACATTAATTTTTAATTTTTATTAGTTTAATTAAATATTTTTTTGTTATTGTTATTGTGTTTTTATATTTGTTATTTAATTTTAGATTCTGATATGATGAAGCGATGAATGTATTGTTTTACAATGATATGTTGTTGATTTACAAACAAACATTTTAGAGAAGCAAAATTATCAGATTTTCAGCTTTATAATTGATTTCTGGTAAAAAATTGAATCTGTTTGGCTCTTTAAAAGTCAAAAGTAAAAAATACAAAGTATACTTTTTAAAATTATCTAGAAAAATAAATTAAGAAAAACAAAATTTTTTTTCACAAAATCAAAATTAGACAAAATCGATTAGTATAACTAAAAAAAAAGATATATAAAATATTTTTAATCTAGTTATTTATAGATATTTTCAATATTCAATTTTTTTTAAATTTTTTTTAAATAACTTTCATTAGTCATTAATTAAAAAATATCGAAAATTTAAAGTCATGTATATATATATATATATATATATATATTGACATATTGTTATATATGCCTTTAATGTTAGTATTTTGATAAAATTCGTCAAATCATGAAAATTTGCAAATCATTTTGTAGTTACAAATAAAGTAAAAAATAAGGTTTTAAATTATTTTCAATATTATTCCTTATAAGTAAAGTTCGTATACGTACATTTACTATAACAAAACCTATAAATATAATCATATTTTTTAAATTTCAATTTCAAATTCTAATTTTTTTATACTTTTTTTTTGTTTTGCTTCAGTTTAAAATGTTTAAATACATAATACTATTAATACTAAGTATACTAACACAAACACAAAAACAATGATACATTTTATATTTTTATGATTTTTACTTGTAATTCTAGATATTATAATTTTGTTGTAAACACAATAACTAGAGACAGATTCAAAAAAAATTTAATATGTCACATAAATCAAACATCGTTAAGATTATTGGTTTTTGTCTATACATTTTCATAAAAAATATATCTAGAATTATGGAAGCAAATCGTAAAAGTAATCATTTTAATTATGTTCATAAGTATTTGATTTTTAAATTTAAAAATTGTTATACACCATATATTTTCTAAGTACTAATATTATAATCATATTATTATAATTTTTATCCAATGACATAAACATTTAAATAAAAAAAAAAAATAATAAAATAAGCTAATAAGCTGTATAGTCGCGAGGAATTTATATTTTTATTGAAAAATAGTCCTGTACATTTTGAGTCTATAGAGTATAAAGGATATACAGAAAAAAAACATTTGTTCTTATTTATATAGATAAATATATTATATTTATTATAAGGTACGTAAATAGATTATAATAATATGTAATAAACTAATTTCTATTATACAAATAGAACATAAAATATAATATTATATATATATATATTATAAGTTATAATACATATATGTCGTAGGTATTAAGTCAAATCAGGCATTTTACTAAATGCCTATAAGCATAAATAGTCAAAGAATTTAATATTTATGCAATATCACTTTATCGTCTATCCGTCTAGACATTTAGTTAAATGATAGTTAATTAGTTAATTAATTAGATTAGTAATTACTTGTATATATATTCATAATTTAATTTTTAAAACAATAGTATCGATGGACACGTATGTCTAGGCATTTAGTAAAATGCCTGATTAGACTATATGCCTACGACATATATACGTTAATCTATCTTATTATTGCCCTCTGCTTATTTCATAATATATTAAAATACCTATATATTTTATGTTAGTCAAATTCCATTTATTAATTTATCTTATCATTATACTAATTTTTTACATTATCTTGTGTAATTTTATGCCTCTTTGTCATCCGTTTAACAATATTCTTGTTTCGTACTATTTCCAATATTTCCATCACCTCAAATGGCCAAACTTTCTTAGATCTAGCCATATTGAATGTACACCTAATTTTTTTAGAGCATTATCCTTTGTATTAGCTATTAGGTACTACATTTTTCAAATGAATACGTATAGAATAATTTTTCTTATAGAGTTGCCATATTTTACTTGAACAATGACAAATAGTTTTTGTATTATTCTTATGGGAAAAATATTGTGACTCCTCCATGGTCAACCACCGGTTTTAACATGTTATTTTGTCGTAACTGGAATACCACACACAAAATGGTCTACACTTTACAACATACCTTTACTGGCTTTACTGATTATTGCTAACAATAAATAATTTAATATTTATTAGGTAAAAACTAACCCAATGAGTTGAATACGTATTATACTGACAAAATGATCAATTAGCGATTTGTGATGATAAAAATTGTCGTGAGAGAATAGTAATATAATGAATGCATTCGTCAAAAATTACCTTTTATTATCTAGAGGGAAATATAATTTTAAATTAAATATTATCAGTCAATCAAGTAATTAACTTGATTATTTCATTATTTATGAAAACAACAATGTTATTTTTTTATTAAAATGTTTAAATTATTGAAATATAATTCCGTGATCATATGACGAGACACCGGAATGTTATATACTAATATATAACTGGTACAATATAGTGAAACTCGGCAATTGTACTCGCTACTTTCTTATAATCATGTCTTTCCTTACTAATTAGTTTGTTTTTAATGAATTTTTGTTTAGAATTTTTATGTGATTCTTGTAAATTTTGTTTTAAGTGATGTATATGTAATCACTAATCACGATTCTGCAGGTTCAGTTCGTAATTTAATCGACATTTCTAACATTCATACATATTCTAACGCATATGGTTGAAAACCAATGGATGTGTCATGTGTAGATTATCGAATTATATACTAAAATTTATAATATAATAAAATTGATAACAAATGGTCCCGAATATTTAAATTTGTATAGTTTTTATTATTATATCAAAAATATGTGATCTGAGATCTATCAATATTTCCGTTTATTTATTATGAGTTAAAATGCCTTTTATTTAAATTATTTATTATTACTTTTTTTTTTTAACTTTGATAAATATTTTACTAAAAAAGCCAGTTTCTTGATCTGTTAATATAGTTTCCGGTACTTCGTACTTATAACGTAACATATAATTTAATAAGCACTACACTAGTCACTAGATAATATACTCATTGTAATAATCTGATTAATGACGCGTACTATACTGTATTTTTAGTCACATGTAGTATTAAAATTAATACACCCAAAAAAGTTACACAGGCTGCAGTTGTTATACGCAAAAAATACAATATAAAGAACAACATATCAAAAAGTTGAAATCGGTCTTCAAAATAATTTACTTATAAAGTGAACGATCTATTAAAAACATGAAATTGGAGATTGTTTAATCATCTTTCGTAGTCCAAGTATTTTTAAAAACCCAGTCCTATAAAGTTTTGACATAATAAAGCCCTCTTTCTGGCATTATTTTTTTTTTAGAAATGTATGATCAATAGCATTACTGTCCACAATAACCACCTATAACCATTGTCATTCGTCAATCAAGTGAAGTATGAATAAATTATGAATATTTTATATGTAGTCTTATGGTGTATAAATCAATACTATAGGTATACCTATTTTTAAATTTTAAATTTTATTATGCATAGGTATTTATTATACAATTTTATTTTTATTCTTATGCTCAGTATAATTGTATTGATATGGCCACATTCTTACGGATAATATATGTAATTATTTCGTATAATCTGGGATATAGTACACACGTTTCAGCGTACCACACTATCGCTAGAATATAAAATTTATCTATTTAATTTTATGAAGATAAATTATATGCTACAAAATTTTGAGTTATATAAATAATTATAATATGGTATAAATTTATATTATTATAATAATATAATATATATATATATATATATATATATAAAAAAGAAGAACAGGTATTTTTTATGTTACAATTTTTGTGACGACACTATTTAACTTTTTTCCAATTTGTTTTCACAAGGTTGTAATCAAATGAGCCGCCTATGAGTAAATCACTCTTATTATTTTAAATTTCATTTTATTTGTCATTTCAAATTAAGTTAAATTATAAAAAATATTACATGACTATTAGGCTCTAAATAGTTTAATAATAATAAAAAAACAGTTTATAATATATACGAATCGATTACTTAACACACAAGCAAAACCGGGTTATTCAGCTAGTAAAATATAAAAGTTATATTTTCGGGAAAACTATAAGGTGGTATACCCACTTGTCTACCTTTTTAAAACATAATTTGTAAAATAACTTCAAAATAAATAAAAAGTTTTTACAATTGTCCTAAAGTTAAATTTTTGTTTACCTATTCTAATATGCTCTTTCAATTATATATCTACAAAACAGATAAAATATAGAAAAAAAATCATTTAAACATATATAATAATTTTTTGAAACCTGATGCATCTATATATGTATACATAATATAATGAATAAAATAAATTATAAATGTATAGATTTTAAAATATTTAAATTTATATTATCATTATTCATTAAATAATATACTGTTAAAATTGTTAAATTGAAAAATATGCTATTATATAACTAAAATATCATCTAAAATGCACTATAAACTTGATATTTATTTAAAGTATCTACTTTATAGAAACGAATTTCTATAGCTAACTTAGCAATAATAATTAATTAGTCAATAAATTTAATAGTCCACAAAATATATGTGACTTTCAAGGTCTAGTCATAACTTATTATAAGTTATAAACAGTTATAATATCTATTAACTAATATCAATAATTTGAAATACTTTGAGTGTACCATACTTGTTCAACATTAAATGGTTTGATAGTAGTACGCAATAATGTATTAAATAATAATGTTAAAATATATAAATAACTATATAACTATTACTATTAATATCAACAGTGTAAACTAAACTTATTCTATAAATCTGAAATTGCAGGCTTGCGTTTATATAAAAATACAATAAATTATAAATACTAAATACCCAGATTTCTATAATAGGCATTGATTTACCAAATAAAAAACGTCTATATCTAAATTCTACAAATAATAATTATTTTATAATTTATTTAATGACTTAATATGATATTATACATAATATTAATGTAAGTTATATTTCACATAATCATTTTTATGATTATTAATATAATTAATATATATTTATATACAACAAATATAGAGTTTAGGAAATCGTTTTATGCAGGAATTATTATCTATTATATCTATTTTATTCTTGTTTTTTATAAATCAATATATAGGTATTATAAAACAATTTACAAACACACAAAACAGTACCTATTAAACTGTCATCCTGGATACCAACTAAAAAAAACAGGAAAAGTCGTTCTAAAATGTTATTGATATGTCCAATCTGAATTCAATAATACATCACTTATTAATACCTACAACCTACGAAAAATGATTAAGAGCGTAGAAGGTACCTAACCTATGTATTATGTAAGTGTGTGAGTGTGTCACCTATACTTCTAATGATGTTTTATAATTATTTATATTATTATGAGTAATTTAATTTTCTATTAGTAATACATTATAAAAAATTAAAAGAAACTATGAAGTATTAAATTAAGAGGGAGGAAAAAGGATGCTGTTCTATACCATCAGAGAAAGGTATGGTAATCTATACTGAGTACTGAGGCACAATATTTATTTATGACTAATATATTTTGAAGGACAGATAAGCCGGCATAAAAGAAGGGGAAAACCTCCAAAGAAGGCATTTATTGAAGAAATAATGAGACAAGCTGACTGTATAATATAATCTATACGCCAAAAAGAAAAGTCTACACTTCATCTTCATATAGTGATGAGGAGGGATTAATAAAGATTCCATATTTTTTAATTTGTTTTTATGCATGTATTATTGCATATTTAACATTTTTTTCATGAATATTTTGCCTATTTTGGAAAAGTTAGGTTAGGTCTATAACTTGCAAGACCAAAAATAATTAGTATTAATATTAATATTTATTATTTTTTATATAATAATATAGAAAATACATATTATATAAGAATATTATGTACGTAGGTTATATAAAAAAATTTTAAATGTTAATAAATAGTACAAAAAGAACCATATATTTTGAAAATTATATCATATCTAAATATCTAATAAATGTTGATAAAAAAAAATTTGCTGAAAATTTTAAGTCTCTACAGTAGTAAAGTAGTAAGTGTTATATAGTCTTTATACTGTATTATTTTTACGGAATAACTTCAAAATAAAATATAATAAGTAATATAGCTAATAATACCAATTGATAATGAACTGAAATAACAATAACGATGAAAATTAAACTAATAAATAGTTTGCTACCAGAAACTATACCTCAAAATTGAAAATTGAAGCTTCAAAAAGTGATGACACAAAAAAAAAAATCCACATCATTGTAAAATTAATACACTCATCGCTCGGTTCCGAATTTAAAATAGTATCACCTGCCAGTATGACATACGTTTAGATAAGACTTAAATTCTAAGACTGTTCTTATAATTATTTACAATAAAGGGCTTTAAGTTCGACTTTGTTAGGAGTGATTTGTTTGTGATGGGGGTTTGCCGCCGATAACGGCAATAACGCATGATTTCAATAGTTTTCGATCAATTCACAAATTCTGTGGAAATAAGCATAGGTACAATTATTATAATTACATAATTACAACTAAAAGCCTACAACTTACAATTTAATCGGGAAGATTTTTCAATAGAGTTGGGAAATGCAACTTTAGTCACATTAAACGCATTACAAAAAAGTGGCGCGGAATCTACAATCAATACTAATTGTAATTTGTTTTTAACGCGTTTAACCTGATTTCGCCAAATCGATTGTTTAACAAGCCAATAATGAATAAAGTAACATTACTACAAAACAATAAAAACAATTAGATGCTATTTATAGAAGAGAGATAATGACCACTAAGGCACTATAACCACATACAAAAGTATATAGGATGTATCCTATGATTCCTATGAAGACATAGTCATCATGTTAATTCCTGGTACTCCTATATAGTCCTAACTAGATCGTGTTAGTTTTTATATAAACTTTTATTAAATAAAAGAAAATATAAAAAGAATAATATTTTTTTATTTTGTATATATGTATTTATATAATTTTAGATTCTGAACGGAGTGATGAATGTATTGATTTTACAATAATGTGTGTTTTTTTATTTTTTTTTTATTTGTGTATCTGTCATCATGTTTTGGAGTAGTAATGATGGTGCTTTGATTTTTTTATTTCAGTTCTGTTTTAAAAAGGAAAATTAATCTAATTGGTACTCTGGGGGGGTCAAAAGTAAATTTCCAGTCAGGAAAAACCATAAAAAGTAACGGAAAAACGGAAATTTTTACGCATAATCAGTTTTCTTCGACAGTCGATTCTTTATTTTGCTGTAACTAAAAAAAAAATCATTACTAATACTTAAAAATACTTAGAATTTTCATTAAATGTTTATATTAGCGTTATCTATTTACGATTAAATTTTCAAAATATTTTGACTTTTTTAAGCTACTTATAGACAACTGAAAATTTAGATTTTTCTGTTTTATTTTTGAAATGCCTATAAAAAAATTTGGCAATCCAAAAAATCTTTAATATTTAATACAAGGTTTATTATAAGTTGTACTTATCATAGTAAAAAAAAATCACAGCCACAATTTTTGTTTATAAGCATTTAAAGTTAATATGTTTACGAAATATGTCAATATCGTGAACATTTACAAGGAATTTTAAAGTTGAAAATTCATAAGATTGTTGTTATTTATACCTAAGGTTAAAAAACCCGATACAAGGTTCTCCATAACTTTTCCTTCAAATAACTGTAAAAAAACTTCAGCGTAAATATATAAAACATTTTATAAGCGTATGTAATTTAAATTTTTACAAAATCACGTAAAATAACGATATATCGTAAAACAATTTAAAATATTTGTTGTTATTTAAAAATTTTAAGTCGTAGAAACTTGAAACTTTCACCAGTAATTGAAAAAAATAAATTACTTGTATAAAAAAAATATATAGTACAATTTAAATATAGGTAATAAAATAATATAATATATCCTAGACTGACAAAGTGATGACAAATCATCTTTGTTCAGAATCGTTTTTCGTTTATAATATTATAATTATATCTGTGATCTGTCATTACATTCAAATTTAACACATCCATTATAACATGGGCATAGGTAAGGGGGGTTTGGGTGTTCAAACACCCCCTGAAATTAAATAAAACAATTGTATTATTTAATACATACAAATAAATTATTCATAATTTTATAATATTATTATAGATTTTTAAAAAAAACCCCTCCGAAAATATTTCCTACCTACGCCCATGCATAATAGTGATCTACTATCTATTACCTTTAGTATACAGCAGAGCGATATTTGCCCATCGTTTAAAAAAAAAATATAATTCTTATAGTTGTAGAATAAATTAAAAAACCAATTCAGTTAAAAAATAAAAAGTTATTGAGAAAAAATTGCTATTATACCTATGTAGGTATATTTTCAATATTTTCTAATTACCTACTATAAGAAAACCTTATGGGAAAATTAGTATTAAATTATTAAGTTAATAAAAAAAGTTAAGAACTTCAAATGTCTATACATTTAATACAAGAAAGTCATTATATTATGAAATTCATTTTTTTAGTCGTAGGTAAAAAGTTATGTGTAAGAGAAATTATATTAATTTAGTACTTTACAAATCACATGTAATTATTATATATTATTGTTGTTGTACATTGCCGGAAAACAAATTTTATAAATATGTACCCACCTGGCTACCTATAATATAATATTATGTATGACAATGAAAACATATTATAGTCGTGTTTTTCCGTTCGACAGACAAAGAATAAAAATAATAGCTCTAACTTAAAAATGCATAAAGCATAAATATAGTATACAATAAAATAAACTGATACACACGTCATCATTGCATTCACAATTTATATGCGTTCACAACACACCCATACGAATATTCCAACTAAAAAACTATAAATATCAATTATTATTGTGAAAATAATTTCCTAGTAACTATAAAATATTATATTTCCTCAAAGCTATTTTATAGCTATTCAGTTCTTAAATAAAAAAAAATCAATTTTTGTGGAAGACTGGTTATTTGTGCATAATCCCGTATTTCTCGATTTTATTGAAAAGTACTTGATTTGTACCCCTCCTTCTCCCAACGTTCGAACTAGATCTAACTTTATACCTAAAATAGTAAAATCACCCTCAATATAAAAAAGCTTTTTTTTTAAAAAAAAAAAGTACATTGAAAAACAAATACATTCATCGCTCGCAAAATCTAAATTTATGATGCCAAATATTTTGGGGTGAAGGCTGATTATATAACCCTATTTCTTCTAACAATCTAACCTATGTTTCTATATACGACTATGCCAAAGTAGGTATATATTTAGATACAATCATCTTTTATAGGTATAAATACATTTATTACTGACATAATGGTTACATACGTAAGATACGATTATACATTTTTACTTTTTAGCCTAACAAAAACGTGTTGTATGAACTAATGAACAATACCTATTAGGTATCATACAAAATAAATAAATGAATAATAGGTATTGAATATTAGCCAATGAACTTTTATGGATCTTAAATCTTGTCTCAAAAGTAATAAGCTATTCATATGTGCGTAAAAGGACTATTACCAAGAAACACTAACTATAGTTAAGTACGTACCTATACGGCTAAACATACCGATAAGCTTGGTTTATAAACAAAGCGATTAGGTACATGCGACGTATCATTGATAAATAACAATCCAAGTAAACAGTATATTCATACAGAATAAAATATGTTTTCATTCCCATAAAGCTTTGCCATAATGGCAAAGGGCACTGTGATCTACTGATCTATTTGCTATTTTGAGCGTTCCGTGGTTGTAAACTTGAATAATTCTATTATAATTAATTTTATAACGTTGTCACAAACTCGTAACTGTGATCTAGGTTTCTTAGTATTTTTAAATTACTACTCCATATTATTCATTTAAATTATGTAAATTTTTTATATATTGCCAGCAATTTTTTGTTTCTACAAACTAGCACTCATTTATCCAGTTTAAACTGCGTATTACCTATGGAAAATATGTTTTTGAAATAAAACAATATAAAAAGAAACATTAATTATATTTTATTTAAGACGTACATTACATAATATAATTAATTTTCTTAACACCTACTCATAAAATAACAAAATAAACTATTATAAAATGTGTGTATCATTACACAAAATGTCCAAGCATAATACAAATTGTAGTGAGATGATAAAATAAATTAATAAACTATAATAATATTGTATAATAATATTTTTATCAATTAAAAATATTTATTTACTCTTAATAAAATTTCAAAAATTAATAATTCGATTTTATCGGAGGAATGTATTTTAATTCAAATTTGAAATTTCAGTTTAAAGACTAGTGTTCAGCTTACTTTTAGGAGTACGGTCATTAGAGCAAGGGAATTTCTACATCATCTAATTTAATCCCTACATTCCTATAATCACATTGGTACTTATTGATGTACCTATTTAAAAATACTTTACTAGAAAAAATAAGAGAACCAAAGAGTATGTAGATAGTATATGTAGAGCCAAAATCCAAACACATGAATGCTATTTATTTTTAAATTATTTGGACTTGATTAGGACTACATCTTTACCGATATAGATTAAACAGTTGAGTAACTTAGTGATACGGTTTATTTATGTGAATTGTGTGTTTTTTTATTTAGAGCATTAGCTAGTAATTAAAAACAAGTTGTCCTACATTTTAATTTTTTTATTTATATAATTTCTATAAGTTAAATTTGGCACAAAACATTAGGTGTTTCACATTTAAAATTCTGTTTTTATTATTATTTTTTAATGTTATGATGTACCTATATTTTTCCTGATTTTCTCACGTTTCATTAGAAGCACTCGTGAGAGAATTTACCGTACGTTTATTTGTTTGTAAAGTTATAAATGGTTTTTTTGATAATTTATGTATGTTATAAAAACTTTTGTAACACCATTATTGTCTATTAATAATGGTGAATAGTGATGTAAGTAGGTAGGTATACTAAATACTAAATAGGATGTAATTTTGAATACCTACTATATTTTGTTGTTTAAGCTTTTTGGGGGTTCTGTGCGCAGAGAATTTCGTAATGCTAGAAGAATGATTATTTTTTCATACAGTTTTGAATTTATGGTTTAGTTTCACTTCGACGTAAATTTATAGGTATTGTTTATACCCGCACTTTTAATCGTTATACTTATAATAATATTTTTTTATTGCTTTTATAAATATAGTATAGCTATTTTCTTTTTATCGACCGTCGAATAAATATATAACTTGCGGCCAATTTCCTGCAATCACCTATTAATTTTAATTATCGACTACTTGATAACTTACATTTTTACAACATACCAATAAATTATTATAGGTAATCAGTAAAATACTAAAATGCACCTAATAATAATTTATTATATACAATATAATATTTATGTCATAGAGGTTATACCTACGTATTAAATCATACTATTATTAAGTACCTATGTATCTATCTATATTCATATTTTTACTTCCGACGAAACAAACATCATAATATAATAATACCTATTACAAGTTTTTTTTATAATTTTCTGCGGTAGTGTATAGGTAGTAGGTAGTAGGTAGGTACACAAAAATAATGGAAGATAATAGGTACCATAATAATTAATAATAATACACATCACATGTGTAGTCGCGTTCAACCGTATCGGATGACGATCTGATGGCACAGCTATGACCTATACCGGAGACCGCGGTGCGTCCGATCGCAGTACATGGCCACAGTCGCGGCCACACGGCACGCCGCCGCTGTTCGAGTTTACCTCCAACCGCGTTATAATCACCGCGGAAACCAAAACAAAGACCCCATCGGTCGCTGATAAGCCCCCACCTGCCCCGCCGTCGACGCGGGCACGGAACTGTTGCTGCTGCTATAATATTATTATTATTATTATTATTATTATTGTTGTTATTCGCTGTTGTCCGTACATTATAGTTTAGTAGTAGTGGCAGTGAGCTATCGTCGCGGTCGTTGTGAAAGCAATTATTGTTGGTATTGTCATAGGTAGGTAAATGTGGTAGTGTGTGCGTGTTGGACCGTGCGTTACGTGTGTACCAGGCCTTAGGGATCCGCGGGCATATTACGAAAGCAGCGACACTCGTTTTGGTGTTCGCCGTCCGTCTGCGTGTGTATTATAGTAGACTGTCGTAGAGCCTGTGGTGGCGGTGGTGGTGGTGGTAAACGCGCAACGACACAGGTATTACAGTAGCAGTCGTTTTTTACTTTCTCGCCCGATTTCGTCGTGTGAAATCACTAGACTTTTTTTTCTCATTGATTCCTACGCTGGTATTTTTCTATAATTTTTTTTATCCGTGTTTACCAAACAGTATCGATCGGTTGTAATTGTGTCAGTATTATTGTGTTATTATTATCTTAGCCCTTAGTGTCGAGTGTATTATTAATGTGTTTAATTGTATTTTAATAAGTGTTTTGTATACTACACGGTGTAATCGTTGACATCGGTCTTCTTCTGAAAATTATTATATCGACTTGTATCGGTGGATAGAAGTTGAAACGTTGATAACAGGAGACGAGAACTTTTTGAATTGCCTTGTAATTTCTTACCAAATGCTGTTATCGATATCAGTATCAGTCGACTATACATCATCCGGTTATTGAGATATGATCGACAGCTTTTTCTGTATGTGTTGTGATAAAACTGAAGACGTTATTCAACAAACAGTATTTCAATGTAATTTTGCAAAATGTAGTACCTATATTCCCAATGGTATCTGGTCTACATATTATATTTGCTCTTGCTCAATCTACTATACTCAAAACGGCTTGTTTTCATAGCCGTAATTTAAGTAATTAACTTTGTTGCTCATTTACTACTATTAGTTTAAGTATCAATAAGTCAACTGTGAAAATGTGGATAGTATTACTGTTGTTTTTTGCTGTTAAAACTGGTGTAAGTATATACATTTATATGATTTATAAATTTACCTATTATTAATATTATATTGAAAAACAATACATTTTAAACATTATTATAGCAAGCAGCTGATTTAGCTATACAATTGCCTGCATCAAACTCATTATCATTTGCATCTTCATTACAACAAGCTTATTATAGACTTGATTATCTACCTCCACACGGCAATCCCCCTGCAAACACAACTATTGCAGCTCAAGATATAGGTATTGAAACATTATATTGTTGTCTGCTCTAAATCCTTAGAACATTACTTCATACCTTATCAATAAGATATTAATTAAAATATTTCATAACTTTCTAGGCGATGTAATACATTTTTCTCAAGCTTTACCGGGGACCCGTTATGACTTTTGGTTATACTATAGTAATTCAAGCACAGGAAGTAATTCAATAAGTAACAATTCCCCACAACCAACTCCAGGAAGTGTAATAGTTCCAGTTGGATCTGGTGTAGAAACTCTCTTAAATGGAGCTGTTACTAGTTCTTTATCACCCCAGTCACATTGGTTGCTTACTTGGACTGCATCAATTACTACTGGTATAAAAAATATGATTTGAATAATATATTTAATTTTAAAGATTTAAAAGATAATAATCCCATGTTTATAGGTATTTACTAATAGTTTCCTTATTTAAAAATGTTAAAATAGCGCCTGATCCACCTACAAATTTAACTGTAACTGTAAAAGGTGGAAAAACAGCACATGTCCAATGGTCACCTCCAGTGTTGGGAAACTACAATGGATTTAAATTGAAAGTAATGATATTTTAATTATAAAATAGATTTATTACAATAAATATTAGGGTAGCCCTAATTTATTTCTAAATGCTAAACAACCAAAATATACATAATACATTAAAAAATAAATAAAAATAGATATTCCAAAAACTTATTGCTTAGTTATTATTTTTATTATTAAACTTCTATAACTTTTATTTTGTGTTTATACTACATATTTACTTATACTTTATAATATACATGTCTATTATATAACATGGGTGTCAAACCTTAATAGACTTGTGATCGGCTTCTAAATTTTTCTAGGTTGTCACGATCAACCAAAAAAAAAGTTCTCAATAAACAAAAATATATTTTGTATACATATTTGTTACACATTTTTTTTATTTCTTCTATTTAGAATATTAATAAGTAATTATAACATTTAATTTCATAGTTGTACACTCCTTATATTTTAATATATTTGATTACAAATTATTACTTTTAACTTATTATTATTTAAGTATTCTGAAAAAAATCAACAAAATACAAAAGAGTGTCTCAATCGACTTGAAATCTAGTAGCAATCAACCTATTGGCCCTCCTGTATATAATATACTTATATATTTTAATATTTATGAAATTCATAAAGATTTTATACTTAATTATAGATTATCAGTTTGTCTCCATCTTCTACATCTAGTATAGTGCAGCAACAACAAGAACAGTTGGTGAAAATTGTTGATGCTACTAGCTCTCCATCCAGTGCTTCATCTCAAACCGATTTATCTAGAGACACACAGCAACAATATGTTTTGAAAGATTTGACACCTGGAGCTACTTATCAGTTACAATTGTTTACTGTGTATGAACATAAAGAAAGTGTGGCTTATATATCCAAAAATTTTACAACTAGTAAGTGTTTAAATATATAACATGAACATTTTTTTCTTTTTATAAATTATTTTACTAATATTTAAATAACTTTATTTGCTTATAGAACCCAGTACTCCAGGAAAATTTATTGTATGGTTCAGAAATGAGACTACATTGTTAGTGCTTTGGCAACCTAGTTATCCAGCTAGTGTATTTACTCATTATAAGGTATGAATTATTGAATTTTACATTTGACAATTAATATTCATTCAACTTTAATATTGTATAAAATTAATATACAAATATGTATATAAAAAAATCTTTTTCAATAATGTAAATATTATAATTTTTCTCTGAAATTGTATGTATTATATTTCACTACCAAAATTATTTTCTAGGTAAGTGTTGAGCCTCAGGATTCACCAGAGTCAACAGTTTATGTTGAAAGGGAAGGTGAACCACCAGGTCCAGCACAAGCTGCATTTAAAGGTCTTGTTCCTGGGCGTGCATACAACATAAGTGTACATACTGTAAGTGAAGATGAAACATCTGCACCAACAACTGCTCAATATCGTACTATTCCTTTAAAACCATTAAATGTGGCTGTAGATCCTAGACAAACAAGTTCATATGGTTTACGAGTACACTGGGAACCACCAAAAGGACTTTGGTAAGTTATTTTTTAGTCATAAAACTGACTTATATTATATTTTTATTCTCTAAGGTACTTATTTTTATATACTAAATAATTACTTAAGTAAAATTAAAATATTACAAGTAATAAAAATAAAAATGATAGTTTTATTTTATGATTTAAAATTTGGTATTATTATTTGAAATAAAATAAAATGCATTTTATTAATTCACTTATTATAAAATCAATTTTATTACTTGTAAAAATGAACTTTCTGATCTTACACATAATATTAAAGGTATTTATTTGTTTTTGTATTATTTAATTTATGTGTAGTGAATTTGACAAATATCAAATATCTGTCAATGTAAAGAGGCCATCACAGCAATCTTCATTAAATCAACTAGCATCTCATCGTAGCATTAGTGATCAAACTCAACAAACAACTACTCCAATAACACTTACTCGTCCTCGTGATGGTGATGGTTCTAATTCTGGGGGTTCAACACAGTGGTGTGATGTATATGATACACAGTTATTACAACCAGGTCGAACATATCAAGTTCTCGTGAAGACAGTTTCTGGAAAAGTAGCTTCTTGGCCTGCTTCTGTGAATGTGACATTAAGTATGCAATCATTTAAAATGTTTAACTATATTTAATTTTAGATTTATTTGGTCAGTTGCATTTATATTTTGTATATTTTATAGAACCATTACCTGTAATTGACTTAAAAGTTGTAAGTAGTGGTAATACAAATGGAAACAATTTGAATGAAGATGGAGGTGGTGGTGTGTTACAATTAACATGGAAAGCTGATGCAATGAGTTGGCAAGATGCATATCAAGTGAGCTATGCAGAAGTTCTTACGGGCTCTCTATCATCTTCTTCATCTGCTTCCGATTCTTTGATTGTATCATCAGTATTATCATTGGGAAATAACCTTAATCAATCACTAAATGGTTCTTCCCGGCAACAATCTACATCATCAGCTGTAGCATCAGCTGCTATTACAGCAACAACTTCTACTGATAGTAATGTTTTGGTAGTCCAAGCTACTAGGGAGTCAATTGAAGATCCATCGACCCCTATTGAATGCACATTAGAATCATTATTACCAGGTCGTAACTACTCTATATCTGTAAAATCACTTAGTTCGGGTGTTGCTTCTAATGATACAGTGGTCTACCACACAATGAGTGAGTCAAATAATATTCTTTATTGGCTTTAAATTATTAAATGCAAAATAAGTATTTATTACATTTTTTTTTATATTTATAGAACCATCAGCACCAATTATAGAAGATTTAAGACCAACATTAGATTATGGATTAAATGTATCATGGAAAACAGATGTCAATAGTCGACAAGAAACATTTCAAGTGGTACTTCGTCGTAATGATACTGGTTTGTAAAATTATAATAATATAAATTTTAATATAGTATATTATTATGTATATAATAATTAATAATATAATATTACATATATATCTTAAATTTGGTTTTAATTGTTTAATACATTTTTTTTTATAGATGATATACCAACTGTAAGAATAACTAATGAATGGCGTATGGCTTTAAGAAATTTATACCCTGGAGCAGCTTATCAACTTAAAGTATTTGCCATAAGTCACGGACTTCTATCTGAACCTCATGATTACTTTCAAGCTGTTTGTAAGTTAAAAATCTAGTCAATAGTCCAACAATATTTTATATTCTTGATGTTTGATTTGATGAATTTTAATTTTTACTTTAGATCCTAGGCCTCCTACTGATCTTCAAGTAGAAAATATAACTGCTGCCTCAAATATTGGGTCAAACTCTGTTTTATTGAAATGGAATGGCCCTACAGCTGAAGGCTTATTCACTGAGTATTCTATTAAATATCGTACCATTGATTCCAATGGTGGCCAACAACAATGGATTAGGTTACCTGGAGTACAAACAACTGAGGCAGAAATTGCAGATATGGTGGCTGGACAACGGTACACAATTCAAGTTAACACCCAAACTTATGGATCCCTGGAGTCTCCATACCCACTGCTAGTTAATTATACAATACGTTAGTATAGCTGTATTATTTATTTTAAATCAATTACAGTGAGTTCTGCTTAATGTGATCTCTGGTTTATAGAATCAACTGTTTATTGGCATCAAAATTGAAAATCCCAAACCAGTTCTTATGTTACTAATTTTAAATTAACTTTTTATTAAAATCACCAAGTACCAGATAATTGAATCATTTTTAAGAACATTCTTATCGTTTTAATGGTGTTTCAAACTTTTACTATGAAGAAACAAGAGTTGTTTTGAAAAAGTTAAAAGGAGTTATTCAAAAATATGTCGAAAACGATACTTTTCAGTTGTTCCAAAAGTTATAAGTACAATATGTACATACATTATTATTTATTTTTAAATAATTAAAAATCATATTGTATGTATTATATTAACTGAATATGGATTTTAATTTTAGGCTAATATGAAAATGAAATTAGTAGATTCTCAAGTATAATCAAAAATAGATAGTTTCTTCATTTTATTTTATTTTAATCTAATTTTAAACATACACATAAATATAAACTAATCAATAAAAAAAATATTTTATGGAATCAACCGGTTAATAGAATTAAAATGATCTGAATCAATGTGATCACATTAAGTGGAATGCACTGTATTTAACAAAATATATTTCTTAATTTAACCATTTTTATATCTAACTTCGTGAACAGTGTGATTTTTTTGTATATATGTATATACTATTTAAATATTAATTATTTACAATATCGTTTCAATTTTAAACATTTTATAAAATTGTTTGTGTTTATTTATCAGGACCAAACCCTGTGAGTAATATAGCTTTGCTTGTGGATGCTACAAACTTGACCATACAATTCCCTCGTCCAGAAGGTTTAATTGATTACTATTCTGTTGAGTATATACTTCTTAAGCCACCACCACAAGCAGATCAAAATCAAACTACTACTATTAATTGGACTACAACAGCTACAACTTGGAGTAGTAACAGTGTTGGAACATCTTCTAGTGGATGGAAAAATTTTACTGATTCTGGATACCCTAATGGATCTAGTGGAACTATTTTAGTGAATTTGGGTTTAGATGAATTAATAGCTGGTGCAGGATATGGGTTACGAGTACGTACATGTTCACATTCTATGTACAGTGATCCTGTCATCCTGGAAACACATACAAGTGGGTTTTTAATAAAAATATTGTTTGTTTTATATATCGTACAATAAACTAATTAGTAATTATTTAAATTATTTTTCATGTATTTTATAATTACAGTGCCTTTGATTTTATCGGAAATACTGGCTGTAAATGATCAACAACTTGCCACTGACACATTGACCTTGCGGTATACTCCTACTCCACAAACAGCTAGTCGTTTCACTAAGTACCGTTTTCAACTATCAGAAGCTAGTCATCAAACGAATATACAACCTATAGCATATCAATCGTCTACCATCACTCCTTCAGATCCAGGATCTGGAATAGCAACTGCATCATCTACTGGAACAGTATTTATTGCTGAAAAATTGGCATCAGATAATGAATGGAAAGTTACTTGGCATTCTTTAGTCCCTGGGCGCTTGTACGATATAACTGTGTGGACTGTATCAGCTTATGGAGTTCTTAGTCAACCCTTGCGTCGTCAAGATCGTCTTTGTAAGTACTTTTTTAGATATGATTTTTCACAATTATATCTTGTATAATAATTTTTATTATTTTGTATTTTCATAGACCCAGAACCAATTACTGATTTGAATGCCACTCTAATAACCCGTGATTCTGTAAATCTTGTATGGACATTACCCCGTGGACAATATGATGTATTCGAAATTGAATATTTAGATACTGATGCCGCAATTATTACCACAGCTTCTTCTATTGCAAATTCATATTCATCCTCTAAATCATCCTCAGATGTGGGAGGAGTGTCACTTGTACAAAACTTGACTGATAAACCATGGTTTTTAGTGCAAGGTCTTCGACCATATCGTAATTACACATTCACTGTTGTGGTGCGAGCTGGTGGTGGAGGATCTTTAGGGTCTCTATCCCAACAACAAATATTGAACAGTGGCGCAGCAGGCTATGCAGCATCAATATTATTGAGACGTTCAGTTCCTGTATCTGGTACTTTTAGTACATTGGAGTGGGTACCAGGGCGTTGTGTAAATTTCCAAGCAGTAGATGTACAACCTGGGCACCTTACATTAGAGTGGACGTTATCAGAGTCTGACCATAATGGTATACTTTTACGTTATGTGGTGTCTTGGACTGCTGTAATAACTTCGTCATCATCCGATGGTATATCTGCGTCGACTAATCCTGTTGTTCAGTTGCATGGCGGTGAAGAAGAAGAAAATATGTTGGGATTAGGTATAAATAATTTACTCAGTAATGGCGGTATATTGAATGGTCAGCCACCTTTGGGATCTGAAATCGAAATTGGCGAAACAACTAAAACATCATATTATGAGCCATGGAGGAATAGGGCAACTATTAAAGGTCTAATACCTGGTCGTCAATATGTATTTAATATAAGTGGCGAGACTCGTATTGGTCGTGGTCCTGTAGCTAGTTTGGAGCAAAGAATGCCAATTCTAGGTAAATTGACTTAAAAATATATTCAGAAATAATTAGATTTAATTTATTTTTAAATATTTTTAAAATAGCACCACCAAAACCTAGTGCCCAAGTAGTACCGACTGAAGTAAGTCGAACCACAAATACCATACAAGTACGCTTCAGAAAGAACTATTTTGGAGATCAGAATGGCCGAGTAATAGCTTATACTTTGATCGTGGCAGAAGATGATTCTAAAAATGCCAGTGGTCTTGAGATGCCGAGTTGGCAAGATGTACAAGCATATGCAATTTGGCCTCCTTATCAGGTATAATACATTTTTTAGTATATGAGTAGATACTATACGTGTCCACAATTTATTATCATTAAGTTCCATGCAATGGTTTCATTATTTTAATCGTTAGACTACTTCTTAATATCTTAAAGGTAACAGGATATAACTATATAAATTTAAAGAGGATATTAAAATAAATATAAATAATTAAGTTATTTTTACAGATATATTAATGATATTTATTTTTATTTATTAGGTTCTTGATCCATATTACCCATTTTCAACAAATAAAACTGTAGAGGATTTTACAATTGGGCAAGATACACATTGCAATACAAATTCCATAAGTGGCGGGAAATTATCATCATCGCAATATTGCAATGGGCCACTAAAACCGGGTACAACATATCGTGTTAAAGTACGCGCATTTACAGCTAATGACAAATTTACAGACACTATGTTTTCATTTCCTATACAGACAGGTTTGAAAAATACTAAAATTAATATAAATAATCAATGATGATGCATATTAAAAATATTAATTTTTTCAGATCAAGATAACACATCAGCTCCAACATCAGCTACAGCCATTGTGTTGTCAGTTGTAGTAGGATTGCCAGCTGCTTTCATTTTAATCGCTGTTTGTGCTGCATTAGCCACTGGGAGTGGCCGAAGTCGTTGGTTCTTGTGTGGTAGTGGCAAGAGCAGAATAATGAAGAGTTCTGTTGGAGGTGGTAAAAGACAAGCAGGAACAGGTCAACGAAGAATCACGGGAGGGAAATTTTTAGAAAACTCATCAACTAGAAACTTAAATGGTGGTGGTCGTGGTGGTGGCCGCGGAGGTGATATGATAAATTCCTCCAGTGTTCAACAACAACAACAACTGTCATGTGATTTACAAATAAGGTATAAAAAGCTATAATTAATTTATAATTCTATTATGTTATAATAATTATTATTTAATAACAAGATTTAAATATCTTAAAGTAAACCAATTACAATCATTCTTAATGTTCTTATTGTTTTATACTTAATTATTAGCTATATTAAATGTGAATTTTTATTTGTGAAAATCAGCCGGCCTGTACGAGTGGATAGATTTGGGGAACATTATGCCCAAATGTCAGCTGATTCTGATTTTCGATTTTCTGAAGAATTTGAAGATTTAAAACATGCGGCAGCAGCTGCAGCCACTAATGGAGGAACAACAACCACAGCAGCTGATTTGCCATGTAATCGTCCCAAAAATAGATTCACCAACATTTTGCCTTATGATCACAGCCGTTTCAAGTTGCAGCCAGTGGATGATGAAGAAGGATCTGACTATATAAATGCTAATTATGTTCCGGTAATTTAAATAATTTATAAACTAGTTATTAAAATTCAAGATGGTGTTTTATAAAAAAATTTTAAAATTTTTGTTAGGAAAGATTTTGTGTGATTTGATTAATCATACATGTTTTTATAATAATGATATATTGATATATCTATACTGAACTCTAATATATTATTATTTTGATTACTTTTTTATTTTATATTAGTATTTTAAAGTTTTGAATACTTAATGTTTCAGGGCCACAATAGCGTTAGAGAATTTATTGTTACACAGGGACCATTGCATTCAACAAGGGACGACTTCTGGCGTATGTGTTGGGAAAGTAATGCAAGAAGTATAATAATGTTAACTAGATGTGTGGAAAAAGGTCGCGAGAAATGTGATCATTATTGGCCATATGATACTCATCCTGTTTATTACGGTGACAATATATGTGTCACTTTACTGAATGACACTCATTATTCTGATTGGGTGATTACTGAATTTATGGTTTGTCGGGTAAGAATTTAAATTGTATTAAGTTAAATATATGGTGTTAAATTGAATTAAATATCTAACTATTTTCAAAAATTCTTTTGTTAAAATTGCTTATTATATTTTTATGTTGTTTGTAGAATGATCAAAAACGAGTAATAAGACATTTCCATTTTACCACTTGGCCTGATTTTGGTGTACCCAGTCCTCCACAAACACTTTGCCGTTTTGTTCGTGCTTTTAGAGAACGTCATCATGCGGGCGTAGGAAATAATATTGAACAACATCAACACCAACTGCAACAACACCACCGTCCTATAATTGTGCATTGCAGGTAATAAAAGTTAATTTATGATTTTGTTGTTTTAATTGTATAAAATAATATAATGTTTGTTGATAATTATTATTTTTTTTTTCAATTTTAAGTTTAAAAATAAACTTATTCAAGACAATATTGTTGATGTTGATAATAATATAATATGTTGTATTTTAGTGCTGGTGTTGGACGATCTGGTACTTTTATAGCTCTGGACAGAGTTTTGCAATCGCTCAATGATCCTACACAAGTAAATAATTATATTGATGTGTACGGTATTGTGTATGCAATGCGCAAAGAACGTGTGTGGATGGTACAAACCGAGCAACAGTACATATGTATACATCAATGCATAGTTTGTATACTATCTCAAAATAGTGGTAATAGTGATCAACAAGAACTACTTGATCAGGAACAACAAGATTTGGAGCTAATGAACAGTACGACAGCAGCTACTATGTTGGCTCATCATAACCGTGCATTTGAAGGTACGTCACTCATGTTGAATTCAAAGACAACTGCCTTTATCGTACGATGTGGTGTATTATGGTTAAATGCTGCTGTTACTAGTGGTTTACCAACGGTAGTGGGGGGCTTTTGGCCCAAAAATAGTGATACAACAACTAAAATAACAAATAGAAAAGTTTCAACAGCTACTTCCTACAATAATGTAACAACTATAAATACAATTATTACGACAAATGCATATAATAAATCGTGGTGGTCTTCATGGTGGAGGCGGAAATCTAGTTCTAATAAAAATTCAGATGATATTTATCGTTTATAAACTAATTTTATATTTACAAATTTTTAACAATCAAATTTTCGTCATAATGACTGTTAGGTGTAGTGTTGCAATAATGGTAAAACGTTGATGACAGCATTGAAATTGATGATGTTGTGGAGCACAAAACCTGAAACCATATTTTTTTTAAAAGTGAGAAAAATATTAGTTGAGTGTATGCGTATAAGTTTGTGTGTGTGGCATACCTGTGTAAGTGATAAGTAATAACTATTAGGATTTAATATATTTAAACATATTTTAACAATGATAATAATTATAAAAACTTTATACTTAGTATATAACTGATGATTTTAATCAAAACTAACTATTGTTAGCATCTCTGATGTATAATATTTTTTTGTTGAATTATAATTGTTTATAAACAATTTTTTTTTTCACTGCTGAGAGAATGGGATAACTTTACGATTTACAATGGTACGTAGAATTTACAATATTGTGTGTGATTTTTTATTTTAAAGTAGAATGTTTGTTGACTAACATATTATTGTTTTTGTGTTTAATAGAATTGTATTAAATATTTTGACTTTTCACTAATATTGCTTTGCTTTTTAATTTTATAATTTAGTATTTTGATCTCAATGACAAAATGTCATTACATATATCAATTTATTATATAATAAACTAATGCCGGGCAGTAATCAAAATAGTAGCAATAGTTTGAATTTTTGTTAAATAACATATTTACGTGTATTGTCTAATGTTACAGATGACGAAGGCATAGCTGAATCGGGAATGTAATTTTATTGAGCAAAAACCATGTATTTTTTTTGTATACATCAGTTGCCAACAAATATAGACTTACAGCAGTATTATGATATGACTACTTTGATATGATATTTTATAAAATGTAATGTTTAGTATAGATTACGGCAATTGCAATTTTTGTGTTAAAATATATGTATTAAAATAACTTGTATTATTTATAAAATGTTAATAATTATTAATCAAGGAGGAATCAAATCAACTCACTGTTTGATTAAAAATAGTATTATTATTTTTATACATTTATATTATATCTTGTCTCTATCTTCTTTCTGTTAAAAAAAAAATTAAAACCATTTATTGTTTGATATTATAAACTATTATCATTTTATATATATTTATGTATGCAGTCATTATTACAGTACCTGTTTATGAATTATTTTTATTAAAATAACATGATTTTTAATTACTCTGAAAATTATATTATTTATATACTTTAATAAAAAATGTGCAATATGTAAAATCCATACCTAAATAATTATGTTAATTAAATTTTGATTTTTGAGAGGATGGATCCAAATAGTTTGCAAAATTATCGTGAGTATATAAAACTTAAAAAAAAAAAAAATGAAAATAAAGATAGTGAATTCAAAAGGAGTTACTAATAATCATAGGAAAATATTACAAAAGTGATGGTTATGTGTGTAAAATTTTAGTTTTGAAATTTTACTGACCTTGAAAGATTTAGTTCATTTATTTTTTAGAAATTATATTATTAGTTAGGTGCAATACATTTCAATGAATAAAATATTTTTTTTTCTTTTTTACGAAATATGAATTTTATTTTTGTTATATTATGTAATACACATATCAGTATACATGTGAAATATACACATTTGTGGAAGAAATAATTAGTTATTGTTAAAATGTAAAAAGTTTTTTGAAAAAAATGTATTAATCCACTAAAATGTATTAATCCACTAAAATGTATAAAATGGAACGACATAAATAAAATAGGTACAGTTGGTACTAATTAGTTAAAATATGTGTATTGCTTTATTGGGAATCTATAATACCCAAAATCTTTTTCATTTTGTAAAATAGAAACAGTTTAAAATAACTTTTTAAGATAATTATTAACTTATTATTGAATTAAAATTTGTTAATTAATTTTAACTCTTGCTCTATCTGTGATTGATTTGTTTTAGACCTTAGGCCTTTTGTTAGAAGGCTATTGAATTAAAAAGTGATTTTAAAGTGGCTCTAGATATGAACCTAATTTGTAGGTATAGTAATATAATGTGTAATAACTAATAAATTAAAGTGATGAATTTAGAACCATTACACATTTAAATAATTTAAATAAAATTAATTATGTATTTTAAATTTTTACATTTCATGATGTATAATTGAAACCGACCAAACCTTGAACTGTGTTATTATTGTTATAGTAACTACTGCCTATGTAATTTTATTTCCTAGATAACTTTAGATCTAGTATGAAACAGATAAATGTTAAAATGTATACTTCTCACATATTGATAGACAAAAGAAAATTTTTTAAATAAATATAAATTGCCTAACTATTACTCCTTAAAATCGTTAAATAGGCTCCAGTTCTCTATTGTAGTAAAGTCCGTTGCAGTTTGTTTGTTTTATACAAACAATCAATAAGATGAAAAAACTCCTGTTTAAAATCGATTGTATTATCAAATTTTAATTAATTAAGGATAATAAGTTGTAATCGTTTGATCTGTTTTTACAGTGTCTTATTTGAAGTAGGTAATAACATTACCTATTATATTAGGTATTTGCAAGTTGCATACAATATTATAATTATGAAATACAAAAAAATTAATTAATTTAATATGTTGCACTACCTACTGAAATTTTGTAGAATGTTTCGAAAAAACGTTTGATGCTGTTTCCTAGCAATTATCTGTGATAATTAACTGATTATTTATAATATAATAGCTATAAGTACTAAAAGACTAAAATTATTACACTTTTATAATAGCCGATTGATTCGACATAGGCTGAAGCCTAAAAACTGCGTTCAGAATAATTGCTTTCAGTACCTATAGTCACTAGTCAGTGTAGTGTTTAACGAAACAAAATTGTGCTTAATACAAGTAAACCGGACTCGATCTTATACAGCTCAACAGCTGAAGTGCTAGTAATTTTCCACGCCATTGATATAATCAAACTTACCTATTATATTATATCATAAGTCATCATGTTCATATGTTGGGAAAATTTATTAAGCTATAAAAAAGTAATTAAATCACTCTAATCGTCTTTAAAATAAAAATGTTATGAAATACTTTTTTTAAATCAGAAAAGTAACTACATTGCCTTCAAGTTAAAAAAATATATAAAATAATAGTTCACGTGAATTTTGATAATTTATAAAAATAATCGTCATTCGCCAAGCAAGTAGTAGCACAAGTAGAAATACTATACAGATATAATTTGAAAAACATGTCCAAAAATAATTACCACTCACCAGATAACAATAAATTATTAATTTATATTTGTGTTAACGCGTAAAAAAACTTAAGAACACTCGTCCACGCAACTTATTTGTAAGAAACGTCCTGTTTAATACAATAAAAGTTAATCAAAATATAATTAATTTAATTAAATTGTCTTTTATCTAATGTTGACATGTAGTCAACCATTGAAAACTGATTTGTGACGAATTAAAATTAAATATAATATATACGTATATACTAGCTGATCCTGCGAAGCGTTGTCGGTGACAAATTAAATAATGCCAGTAGATTTACTACGTTTTAAGCTCAGTTAAAAGTAAATCACACAGATTTTTAATTTAATAATTTGGGTGCTTTTGATCAAATATAAAATAAATGTCTACAATTATATCCAACAGTGAAAACTATTTTATTTTCTGTGACCAATGACAATCCCATATAAACAAGAAAATATTTGTTTTTTGTGAGTCAACAAATCCCTGAGTAGTGAGTTATAAAGCTTGAATTGTTCGTAGAAATTGTTACACGCGAAAAATAATCACTTAAGCTTAAGCAGTTAAGCTACAGCCATAGAGTGAAACCAAAATAATACACGATATAGAGGACAACATTTTCAATGTAGTAACGTTTTATATTTTATATTTATTATTAACATGAAAATATTATTTAAGTTTGAAACATTTAAAAATAATGGAATTGAGATTAATAATAATTTTTGCTTCTATTAATATTTTCTTATATATTATGTTTAAATCTGATTTCTTAACAATGATTGTAGCTTAAGTGTTTTTTTTCACGAGAAACCACTTTTCTAATTAATTTTGCAATAACCAACAGTGGTACTGACATTGGACTATATGCAATTAATTTTAAATTAGTATTTAACTATATTTTTCAAACGTTTTTAAAATTGCCGATATCAAACCCCTTAAAAAGCGATTGTGTGGCGTCCTTTTAAGAAAATAATATACCTACAAATCTTAACCTATACTAGAATATTTATGGAAAAAAATATTGTCGTCAATAGTAAGTTGATAAAATAAAGTCAATAATCAGCATTGTTGTATGAATTAAAAAATCGATAGTAATACATTTTATATTTTGTATTGTGCCTACCTAAATATCTAATATAATTATGTAGTATTGTGTATCATAAAATATTTACAGGATTATTAGTCATTGATTAATTTAATGAATTACTTACTACAATTTAGTTATAATGGATCAGTCACAGGCCACTAAATAATGTTTAAGGTTAAATTAGTGCACTGTTGATATTATTACTGTTTATCGATTAACTATATGTAATCTTTTATAAATATGTGAAAATAAAAATAGTTCTTTGGTATCTCCATAAAAGTTTTTTTTCAATTTTCAAGGCAGATATTTTTATAGTTATCTGTAAGATGGGTATACGATATGACTTCCATGAAATTTTTATATACAAGTTTGTCCAAATCGCATTGCCGTTCGTTTGTAATGTTAGGAATTTTTTTATTAATTTGCAATAGTTTGGTACGCATAATATTTCATAGTGGTAAGTCCCTTAAGTTATAGACATACTTAATTACTTGGACGTAAGAACGAGTAGTTGTGTTAATATTTATCAAACTTGAATTATTTGAATTTGGTGTCGTGAAATTTCACAGCGGATCAGTGTCTTAACCGGACAACTGGTGCATTCGAGTTGGGTCCCATACATTATAAGAGTTAATCGTAGGTATACCTATAGTTTACTATAGTTAGATCCCAGATTATTTTAAACAAGTATTCGTGTAGTACTATAGTAACTACTAAGTAGTAACGGAAATACAAATGAAAACAATTTTAAGCATAAATTACTTAATACATAAATATATATATTATAAAATACGACTTAAAAATCACTTTTATGTTGAAAAAAATTGATTATAAAGATAACTTTTACAAAATCAAGGAGACTATTTTTTTTTACAGTTTCATATTTTATAATATTATATATTTTATTGTATTGCAGTATTTTTATATTACCAAGATCCAACTAGTGTAGTAATCCAGGACCCAACTACCCATGAATTGTCTCTAGACTCTATAGTGTTAGTGACCAAACTCGGATACGCCGGATATAACACTGATCCGCTGTGCAATTTCACAATGACACTGCGGTGGGCCTGTTGGCCAGTCCGTCCCTGTTTGTGCGTATGCACATAATTTAATAGCTACCTACTTACTACAATGAAATCCTATCATGCGTGAAGAATGAAGAATTTCTTAACAATATAAACGAATTGCAATGACATCTGGACGACTTTGACAATCATAATGCCCAGGAAGTGATCTGCTGTGTTGCAATAAATAATAATAAACCAATTTTTTTTGTTGAAATTTCGAATTAAATATTTATATGTATATTTACTTCTAAAATAATTTAGTTCGTAGCTATTTTTAAACAGTAAAATATAACTATAGATAAATAAGATAAATATAACTTCATATTTTACAATGTCCATTGTAAATTTTGCTCATTTTATAAAATGCCAGGGCCTATGTAATAATTTCTACAACAACGCCTTAATTGAGCATAGGATACATCGATAGAGAATTTGATATAATACCGAGTTTTCATAACATATACCATTTCTATATGCTCGGTTAAGTGAATCGACGTTTTCATGAAATGGAAACGGCTTTTTCATACTCCGTAAAGTACGATCAATTTTTCACGAAATTAAGACCACCCTAACTTGAAAAGTATAGGTACTTAATTGTTTTTACAATATAGTAACCCACTACTATACTATAATATAGTTACCCACTTTGAATACCTATAAATAGGTAACTACTATAGTATACTGAAATAATTTATTTACCGCGTACAACTATTTTAAATTGTTTATGAAATAAATTTATTTAATACGATATTTATAAGATTAATAATTTTAAACACATAAATTTAAATAAATACATTTAAATATATAAGTTATTTAAAAATTACTTGATTTATTAAAGGTTTTATCATAGTAATTATTAAAGTAGTTTTTTTTTTAAATAGAAGTATTTTTATAGATGTACAATAAGTTATTTGTTTTTATTTTTATTTATTTAAGTAGGTTAATGGTTTATGTCGTTTATGATAACAGCGGTTACATTTTATGCTACATATAAAACAAGTAGGTACCTATATATTTATTTTGACAAGCATTATATTATGTGATTCATAGAGCAATAATTATAATACATTGAAAATACTAGTTATCAAAATACTCATCATTATGCTGATATAACATTACATGAAAACCAATAAAATCTTGGCAGGTAATTCATTATTTTTATAGATAATATTATTATGTTATTTAATAATTAATAATATGATAATATCGACCTTAACTTAAAACTATTATGAATTATAACAATACTATTGAGATGATTTAAATTAAACTAAAACTTAACTTATCTTTAAATAAGTATAACAGTAATATATAAAATATGTGTTGTAAATAAAAAACAATAGATAATATCTATTATACAATAGTTAAATGTAATAGATAATTCAGGAAATGTATGTGTGGATTTTATAAATCACCAATTATTATCAACAGTAAAATTTAGGTGAAATTAAAACATTTGGCTAGTAATTTTTTATAATATACAATGTTACAATTACAATTTTTATTCAAAGAAAATGTGTTTCAGATTACAGTAAATATTTTAAAGAAAATATGCTTTAGGAGTCTACAAATAAATAATTTTTTATTAAAAGTATAACTATAGTATAAGTAATCTTAGACCTTAGTTAGGTAATTGTTAAAATCATTTATGCAACACTTGATTTTCATTAAGAAATAACGAGTTATGACCTTTGTATACATAACCAGTTCACATGGTGCCTCTTATTTAAATAAATTATTTTATAGTCTCATTTGCCCTTAATAATCGTCGCTCTACTGAACCTAATAGTATGTGTTGAGTGTATCTTATCATTAAAAGGTGACTGTAATAGATCTGTTAAATTTGAATTAATTGATAAATCATTGATCATTAAATACGAAAAACGATTCTGAGCGGAGACGGTCTAACTATACTCATATAGATATTTTATTATGTATAAAATTTTAATTATATATTGTTATTACTTAATTAGTAATTTCTTTTTCTTTTAGTAATACGGCGTAGGTTGAACTAATTTTTGACAAAAACAAATCACATATATTATATTATGTTATAGGTACACCTATTAATTATTAAAATATTATTTCAAATAATATGACAGGCTGTAAATAATTTAACATTATACAAGTTAAAATACTGATGTAAAGATGAATATTTAATATTATATTATAAGAATTGTGTGAATTTATATTCATGGTAAAATTGTATAAATAGTTTAAAACTAACATAAATATTTTTTCTGTTTGGGAAATATAATAATAATATACATATTATATTGACGAAAAGTTTCTGTAGTTTATAATAATGGGTTTTTGAATTGAAACAAAATAAACAACTATAGTATAATCATTGTTTCCCGTAAAAAATCATTTTTGTCTAATTTAAACTTAAATTATCTACAAAAATAAATTGTGTTTAATAAATGTACTTACTACATCCAATATTTTTGATATAATAACAAAATATGTGGGATTTTGTATTATTTCTAAGCTTTAGGTATTTATATTAAATATCCATGTATTTTTAGGTACAAAATAATTTAAATCAAATTAAATTATGTAAGAAATCTACTTTTATACAGAATTATGAGTATATAGCCAATAGGCACAATGATGCATCAACTTTATTAGCATAAATATTATGTGCCTACTATACGTGTCTACAATATTAATAGGTATATTAATTTAAGTATTTCGTATAATAATAAAATAAATAAATAAATATTTTCGTGATTTCAACGAACTTTAAATACTTATAAAATGCATTGTGGCATATTACAACTTATTTTGTTTTCCCAATAGTTTTGAGTGTTTTATTGAAAAGTACTATGAATTTTCACTTTTAACTCCTATTTAGATCCTATCAGAGTCTTAGTTCTATCAGAAACTACTCTTGAAATTGAATATCAATGATTTTTTCAACTATAAAAATGTTTTCACCCTTCCTTCCCCCCAAAAATGAAAAACTAAATCATATCATATAATAAACTTAATTCAAAATCTAAATCCATATTTTATTTTATTTAGTTCTTCGACGTCGAACTAGCACCGGCGTTTTATCCTACTATTTTATAAGAATTATATGGCTAAAAGATAACTTCTGTAGGAATGGGTGCCGCTTTTTCCGCCAAAAATAAACTTTCCGTTTTCCGTCAAATTAGAAAAAATGTCATTCCTTTTCCCGTCAGTTTTAAATTATAGAATTTTAAAGTTACGTTAAGATTTTATAATATTATATTTTTAGTAACTATAATATGATTTCTATTTCAACCAATCAATCGAGCTATAACGCCTATAACATATTGTTATCAAAATTATACAAATATAACACTATTCATGTAAATAAGTATACACAATAAAATGTTGGTACCAATTATATTAATTGTTATCTTTTTTTTTTATGTAAGTAATATAATATAATTAAATGTTGGTAATTTATAACTTTTGAATAATTAAAAATAAATTAGTAATTACTTTAACAAAAAAAAAAAATAATTTCATAGGAATAAAATGTTTTTTCGAAATACTAATTTTTTTGGTATTTTTTCATAATATGTTGGTCATTTTTTAAAATAATTTAAGTAATATCTTTATGTTATTGTACTCATATAATAACTAGAAAAATATCGTACGTAATGATTTAAATATAGTTATAGATGTACAATTATTATTTAACAGTATAATGTACTATATTATAAATATAGTATTATTAAATCTTTACGTAAGGGTTCTCAAACTCTAAACTTCTATAATTTATATAATTGATGGAAAAAGAAATAATGTTTTTATCTAATTTGGTGGAAAAAAATATTGAAGGAAAACAGAAAGTTCATTTTTAATGGAAACTGACATCCGTAAAAGTATTAAAAAAAATCCTAATTCAGGCTTAATAAGAAATTAGGGGCTGTTCTCATGATCCCATTTTCACAGGACAAATATTGTGAAAAAAAATTATACTATATATGTCGAATTTGCTAGTTTTTTGTCATAAAAAATGTGTATTTTGTAGAGTATGAAAAATCTCTTGTCACAAAAAGATCGATATCATAAAGTTGCTAAACATACCTATACTGTATATTATTATGTTAATTTAGTGGTTTTGAAAAAAACTTCAAAAAGAGATGACCGCGGTACATAATATCATATTATCACTACACAAAAAAATTGTTTTTTCTTATTTTCGAAGACTGTAGTTCAAGCATTAATACTTATTACTTCTTATTGATGTTATATTTCAAAAATGTTATGATATTTACTGTGTAAATGTACTTGGTACTTTTTATTATTTATGTAGAATTAAAGGGTAGGGGAGTGGTCGTCGCAATTAAAACCATACTATTGTATTTTATATAAACATTGTATAATTATGTAATACAATTTAAAAAAGGAAAATGTAGATTAGAAACATTTGAAAATATATGTGTACAAAATATAATAATACGAGTAGGTATATAGGTACATTAAAAGTTTCTTTTTACCCACGAATAATATTTTTTAAATTTTAACAAAATAGCTAAAATTGTTATTCTACTCGTTTAATTATCTACTTTTGTTCAGATTTAAATTTGAATTTTAATGTATTTTATATACCTACGAGTACATATTTTTTGGTTGCAGTATTTATAAGTATTAATTATGAGAAATCTTATACTAAACTTCTATTCCTTAGCTATAAAAATTGAACATTTTGTAAATTGTTGGCTACTATATGTAAAATTATAATTTATCTACTATTTCAATTTTAAGTCCATTCGTATATTTCTGTATACGTAGCTGGTGTATCTATGTTAAATAATAATAAAAAATATTATTTATTTATGGTACACAAATCAGTTTATCTTATCTCAGTGTTTAGTTTTAAAATTATAATCCTTTCTTTTCTCAGTATTTTATGATTTCTATTATTTTGTCCGTGATTTTTGTTAGTCCTTGGATATTTATCGACACTATCCGTTAGGTTTGGCCCTGAAAATAACATTTTTTATACACTGACCGTCTTTTGTAAGATATGCTGGCTGGAATTGCATTCTGTCACTTTCCGTTGATGCCAACTGCAATTTTCGCCGGTTTCAGTGACATCACGAGCAGGTAACTATCATGCCCCATACAATTTTATATTCAATGCAAATACCAATAACGTTTGGAAATATTGGAATGATACATTTTCTTTGATAAATAACTGCTAGGTTGCATGTAAATAGTTAATTTGAATTTGAACTATATATATGATCGCTCTGATGAGTTTATCGTTTCACAATATTCACAACAATAGACACTGTAATGGCCATCAATTAGGCTATAAAATAATTATGAAATTCATATACATTAAAAAGATAACGTATTCATATCAAATAATTTCAGTTAGGTAAACATATATATTATTATTTATTATAATATTTACTTTGAACTGTTCGTGCTCCGTCGGCAGAATATTATACCGGATCCCGTTGTATAATATATATGTTATACTCGTATAATATATTATATAATTGTATAAACTAATATGCCAGCGTTTAATGTTTAATTGTGCGACAGTTCATCTGAGATAAGACTGTAAAAGAGGAGACGCGTGGATGCACGGTTGGATACAAAAGAAATACTCAGAGCTCAAATCTAGTTATCGATTAATCATTAATATGATCATTATAATGTGATGGGTATACCTACGCTGCAACCATCGGTTGTTTATGATAGATACTATGTATAATAAACATCGGGCTGTAGATGTATTATTAATTTATTTTATTGAATGACTATTACTATACTACAATTTAGTTAATAGCCATTAAGATTAAGTAAATTGTTATTATACTAATAAAAAATAAAAATAAATTATCGGAAAAATTAATTTATATTACCTATATATATATTATGCAAGGTAAGTATTTACATTGTGTTATTTTTATGCGAATTTAATGGTTTTGATCTGTATCACGCATTAAACGTTTGCTTGTTGATTAATCAATCATGCTATAAATAAAAAAATATAATAAGGTATAGGTACACGCTCATAAAATATAATATATATTTATTAATATGTATCTATATTTAAAAATTAAAAAAATGATTTATTTTTTAAATTTATTTGTTTAATGGCAAGTTTAATAACCACGAATTTCAGCTTCCATGTTCTATACGATTTATAGTTTTTTAAGTATAATAAATAAAATATGTAAAATAATTATTTTATTATTATATAAAATATTAATTCAAAAATTAGAAAAATATTATATTTATATTAAAATATGTTTATATATTATATTTTAGATACTTTTCAATTACTATAAGAACAACCATCAGGGACTTTTTTTTAGCAATATAAAGCAAAACAAACTTCAAATTTCAAATGATATCTTATGTAAATATTTGAATAAAATATTAAGTCTTGAATAGTTTAATAAGGTTATTAGTTTTTGAATTTCAATAAACAAACAAAACCAATTTTGTAGAAAATTGATTTTAGGTACACATAAATATCCCCGTTTTCTGTTAACTGTTTTTGATATTTCTCAATTAATTTTAAAAGTACTGAGAATTATTTACTTTTAACCTCTTAAGTTTTAACTATATAGCATTTACTAATTTTTATTTTATCATATAGGTGACTCTAGACAAAAAAAGAATAAACATATATATAGCAATTTAACAAGGCATTACAACTTTTCGACTATTTTAAAGAAGAACTTCTAAACCCATAAAAATGTAAATAATATTTAAGTGAAAAAAATAATTTTAAAATGTATGAAAGTCGTTTTTAAGTAAATTTAATTATGAATTAAAATATGTTTTCAGACAATATACCTGCTATATTACTAGTGGTTTTATTGGTGGTTCATTCCTCCCAAATACCTCTAAACCATCAATGGTTTAAGTTTGTTGGAATGCACAACATTTAGATATATAACATCACATCTGCATATCCAATGAGTAACGATACAGAACTGCTGCTGAGATTTTTCAAAGTATTGTATTTTTTTCCGTAATTATTTTTATTGAACCATGGTGCGGTCCAGACCAACCAACATTTAGTCTGCTTCGGCTGGACTATATACAGACTGAACCTGACAATCTGATCTCGTATATATACTTTTAAGATAGAAAATCTTTTTCAGATTGAATCGGCGTGGTAGTCCGATCCTGCATATAAAACTGCAGTTCTACTATACTAATCCCTCAAATGAAATCAATTAAATTACCAGTCCAATCCAGAAAAAAAAATGTAGCCGTTAGTTTGAATCTAAGTTCAAGCTTTTGTTAAAATGTTAAGTCTAGTTCAGTCTTTTAAATAACGGACCGTGCAGAGCACTAGACTACCTATGCATATATAATATACTATATAGTATGTATAATAGTATAGTAAGTTGTATTGTAATATATCAAGTTCGTATGTATTCCTACTATTCGCTTTATTATTAATTATAATTTTAATTGTATTTATAATTTATGAAATCAATGGTATTAAAATATGTAAAGTATACATTAATAATTATAATGAATTATATATATTTTTTATTATAATAATTAATAAAAACGACCATATTCGTAGAGTATTTGTATTATATATTACAATGTAAAATTGAGTGAATTTTTAATAACAATATAATTTGCACATTTTCGAGATTTTAATGAATTTTTTATATATTGAAACGCCTATAAAATAAATAGTACCCGTGTATTATTAATCAATTTAAATAATTTCATGAAAAGTTTATACAAAAAAATCTAGTGTTTTTTCTATATTTTCAAT